>NC_049253.1:12036990-12372615 GCF_011100685.1 Canis lupus familiaris | reverse complement strand
ACATAAAAATATTCCCAGAAATATTATCATGCAAAGACACACTTTGAAAACCTTTGATGTGGGCATTCTCTATTAGGAAGAGAAATAAACCCAGGAGGTCACTATGACATGTGTGAGAAGTAATAGCATTAATTACACACACACACACAGATCCAAAAGAGTAAGAGAAAAAAGAGAAAGAATAAAAATAATTTATGTAACACAGACTATTAAAAAATTAACAATACTTACATTCCTGATTAATGGGGTGGGGGGATTGACAAAAAAAGACAGGAGATTATTTGTTTAGGTGGAAGATATAGGTCATGAGAAGTTTAAATAATTGGTAAGAAAAAAAATAGCAAAATAAACTAATACATTATTTTTAAACCAGCAGAAATAAGAAAATGAAATCTGTATGATGGAAATAGTAACTTTCCCTCAAGAAAGAAGGAATAAAGAAGGGAAAGAAAGAAAGAAAAAGAAAGGAAGAAAGAAAGGAAGAAAGAAAGAAAGAAAGAAAGAAAGAAAGAAAGAAAGAAAGAAAACAAAAGGAGCATGGTAAATGAAAGTATGATGCTATAATAAATCTTATTACAAGATTACAGTTTATTATATATATTATTACAAAATATATCACAAGAAATCTAAATGAAACATCAAAAGAAAGATCCAATATTGTCTAATCCAATCTAGGAAAACAAGTTTAGCAAAATCTTGTCAATTGAAGGATATATTTAAATCAAAAGAAAATATAAGCTAAAGAAAAGGAGAAATATGTACTGAGCACAAAGAAATATGTGGTAGCAATTATATTGTCAAACAAAATGGAATTTGAAGTGAAAACTATTACTAGGGGAAAAGATGTTTATAATGGTAAAATGATAATAATGTTAGTGATACTAATACTAAAGAATACATATAAAATGATTATCATATTGTCAGGTGCTGTTCTAAGCACTTCACATACACACTTAATTCTCATAACAACCCGAAGTTACAGGTACTCTTATTAGGCACATTTAATAGAGGAGGAAAATGAGGCCCAGAGTGGTTCGGTAACTTACTCACAGCCAGAAAATATTAAAACCAGAATAAGGGATCCCTGGGTGGCGCAGCGGTTTGGCGCCTGCCTTTGGCCCAGGGCGCGATCCTGGAGACCCAGGATCGAATCCCACGTCGGGCTCCCGGTGCATGGAGCCTGCTTCTCCCTCTGCCTGTCTCTCTTTCTCTCCCTCTCTCTGTGACTATCATAAATAAATTAAAAAAAAAAATTAAAAAAAAAAAAGAATAAAACCCTGGCACCACAGTTTCAGATTACATACTATTATCTATTAAATGTAGTAATCATGAACACATATGCAAGCATAGACACAGAAGATTTAAGTAAAAAGTATATACTCTCACCAATAAATGTATGTTTTTTAGCTTTCATACAATCTTAAAAAAATATGTCCTTCATTTTTTTCTCCAGCTCTTCTCATTTCTTTTGACCTGTGTATTTAGTTTATGAGTCAACATCTCAAACTTATCTTTTTGAAACTTAGTATTACTCCCAAACCTACCTTCCCCATCCTATACTTCTTCCTTCTCTCACTCTTCACATCTGATTTATCAGAAAATCCTGTTTGCATTGACTTAAAAATACATTCACAGTCCAACCACATTTCACCACCTTTACTGCAATATCCATGATGCAATTCATCTTTACGGATTATCTTGGTTATTGTTATAGTCTCATAACTCTTCTCCTTCCTTGCATTCTTGCCCCATTATTATGTAATGAGAATCATGTCACTCCTGTGTTCCAAAACTTCTGTTTGACTTCTAATTCTGTCAGAATAAAAGCTAAAGTCTTTACAATGGTCTAGAAGACTCCATCATTCGGTCTCCACTACTACACATTCCTGGAAGAGTCGGGTATATTTTTATCACAGGACATTGCATGAGCTTCTTCTCCCTGGAATGATATTCTTCTAGCTATCCCAATGATTAAATCTCTTATCTTCTTTTGTCTTCCATTCAGTGTCATCTTTTCTTTGAAGCCAACCTTGATTATTCTATTTAAAAATTGAAACCCAGTGTGCCTGCCTGGCTCAGTTGATGGAGCACATGACTCTTGGTTTCTGGGTTATGAGTTTGAGCCCTGCATTGCGTCCAGAGATCACTTAAAAGTAAAATCTGAATAAAATAAAATTGAAATCCTACCCACTTTGGCATTCCTAATCTACTTTATCCAACTCTGTGTTTTTTTCTTTCCCATACCATTTCTTTCTAACTTTCATTTATTAGCTATCGGGGTTTTTAAAAAGATTTTTAAAATTTACTTATGAGAGATATCGAGAGAGGCAGAGACATAGGCAGAGGGAGAACCAGGGTCCCTGCAGGGAGCCTGATGTGGGGCTCTATCTCAGGACCCCAGGATCACAACCTGAGCCAAAGGCAGGCACTCAACCACTGAGCCACCCAGGTTCCCTTAGCTGTTGTTAATTACTTTTTTCTTTTTGATTAGAATGTAAACTCCATGAAAAAAGAGATTTTGTCTGTTTTATTTACTAATTTTTCTCAACTGCTTAAAAGAGTGCCAGACACAGAGTGTTTATTAAATATTTGTTGCAGGACTAAACATGAAGCCATCAAAAATTGAATTTTGGCAACATCATGTAGAAACCCAGATACATTAAAAAGAATGAGTATTATACTGCATGTGTTCTTTGATCATAAAACAATAATATTAGAAATTAATAATTCAAAGGAACTTTTAAAAATCCCTAATGTCTAGAAAAGACTAGGTAATATACTATGAAAAAAGTCTTTGATTTGAAGAAGAAATCTTTAGGGAAGTTATAAAATGGTAAGAACTGAACAAAAATGAAAAGATTGCAGTTGAAATTTATTATACACAGCTAAAGTAGAATTTTGAAAGACTATACTACATAAAGACTATACTATAATTAATCATAAAGTAAGAAATATTAAAATAAAGCTAATGCTAATTTAATTTTGAAAAAGAACAACAGAACAAGGCCAATGAAATAAGAATATGATAAAATTAAAAGCAAAACTCATTTAAATAAGTAGAAGAGAAGAATAATACCAAAGTGAAAGATTGATGAAAAAGTCAAAACTGTGGTAAGATTTATTAAGATAAAAAAGGAATATATGCTAATACTCCCTCTCATCTGAGCAAGTGCTCCAAACAGGCCAAGTAAATATTTGCTGAAATGAATAACATGTAGGAAGACTCAGGACAGATTTTTTTGTTCTATCAACAAGCAGTTCTGTGGGCTTGGGCAAGTCACTTTCTCTCTCTGGTCATTGTTGTTTTTGTTGTTTCTCTCTCTCCTCTAAAAATAAGGAACATTAAACTCCACCTTATATGCCTCACGACCGGTTGTGAAAATCAAATGAACTGACCCTGAAAACCATGTTTACAGAGGCTTCTGTCTGTTTACTGGGCTCAGATCCCAGGGATTTAAATGCTATCACCACAATCTAGAAGTGATGCTTGTTTAATTTTTTTTTTCCAGAAATATACCAGAGAACTGTCATGGATGCACCCAGTAGCCATGGCCTCAATCTCTTCATCTACAAACTGACAGCCACATTACCAATGGTGTGTATAAGGTTGTTATTTTTTAATGCTAGAAATGATAAAGCCATGCCCTGGATAGAAAACTTGAATTAATGAAAGAACTGGAAATGATAAGCGAAAGACACACCATTTTCCTCCTTTCCTACCTCTGAAATCCCACCAAAACCCCAGAACTGTATTGCTTTATAGCTGGGTTTTGTTGAACTTTCAATAAACAGAGATATATACCTCATGTGTTTTGTTTCCAGAGGGGAAGTTCAGGGGCTCCTGCATGGCTTAGTTGGTTAAGTGTCTGCTTTTGGCTCAGGTCATGATATCTGGATCCTGGGATTGAGCCCCAAAGTGAGTGAGCTCCTGCTCAGCTTTCCCGGCCAGTCCCCCTGCTTGTGCTCTCTCTGTCAAATAAATAAATAAAATATTTAAATTTAAAGAGAGAAAGTTCATTAATAAGTTTTATAAGGCTAGCACAAAACCAGATAGCCTTGTAAAACCTGAAGAATACTCTAAAACCAGCTAAGAATAGTTAAAGAAAAGTGTATAATAGACCACTTCTATTTTAATCTAGAATATATACCTTAGGTAAGCTTTATGTAATTGAATCCAAAGTATACTAGGAAACTAAGGGTGGTTCAACATCATGCTCTATCATTATTGTTTAAAACTGCCTTCATTTTTACCACATAATTGAGTATTACAAATGCATATAAGGCAGCCCGGGTGGCTCAGCAGTTTAGCGACACCTTCAGCCCAGGGTGTGATCCTGGAGACCTGGGATCAAGTCCCATGTTGGGCTCCCTGCATGGAGCCTTTTCTTCCTCTGCCTGTGTCTCTGCCTCTCTCTCTCTCTCTCTCTCTCTGTGTGTGTGTGTGCCTCATGAATAAATAAAAAATCTTTTTAAAAAATTCATATAAAGCATTTCATAAATTATATATGATTTAAAAATCTTAGAAGACAAGGAATAGATTGAACCTTTGTAACAATAAAAATCTGTATACTTAAACCTACAGAAAGCATCCTTCTTAAAGGAGGAAATATAGATGAATTGAGATGCATAAGACCAGGAATATGATATTGATGTTCATCACCACCATTACTTTTTAGCATAATATTAAAGATTCTCACCAATTGCTATGGTCTGAATGTTCACATTCTCTCCCCCCAAAACAAATTAAAATTTTGAAATCTGAATGTACAATGTGATGGTATTAGTAGGTAAGACTTTTGGAAGGTAATTAAGTCACAAGGGCAGAACCCTCCACGAATGACATTTAATGCCCTTAGGAAAGAGATCTCAAAGAGCCCCCTTGCCACCTTATGTCACGTGAAGACACAATGAGAATTCTGCAACCCAGAAAAGAACCCTTATCTGACTATGCTACTGCCCTGATTTTGGACTTCCTCCATTCAGAACCACAAGCAGTAAATTTCTGCTATTGATAAGCTATTCTGCTTGTGGTATTTTGTTACAGCAGCCCAAATGGACCAAAACACCAAGCATTTAAGAAACAGACAGAAGGGATATAAGGATCATCAGGGAAGAGAAAAAAATTTATATGATAACTCAATAAACAATTTGTTAATAATAATTAGAAAGTTCACCTGGATTAAAGCTAACCTTAGGAAATCAATGACATTATTAGCAATAAACAGCTAGAAAATAAATTTTAAAATGAGATTCCACTTAGAAATTTAAAAGTATATCATTTTATTAAAAATAAGAAAATTTTAAAGTAAATAAGAGACAAAATTTCTTAGAGAAAAACACTAAAAATCTTAAAGAAAGAAAATGAAAAGATACAGTTCATTAAGGAAATGTAAATCGAAGCCACAAAGAGATACCAATTCACATTCACTAGGATGGTTATAAGAAGGAAAATAAAAAATAACAGGTTTTGGAGAGGATATGGAAAAGTTGGAACCATCATACCTTGCTAGTTGAAGTATAAAATGGTACAGCTGTTGTAGAAAACAACCTGGCATTTCTTCAAAGAGTTAAATATAGAATTAGCAATGACCCAGTAATTCTACTTCTCCAAGATAGAAAGTCAAGAATTGAAAACAGGTACTCAAACAAACACTTGTACATGAATATTCATAGCAGCGCTATGCATAATAACCAAAAGTTGAGGGGAAATGTTCATCAACAGATGAGTAGATAAACAAAATGTGGTATATCCACCCAATGGAATATTGTTCTTCCATAAAAAAGAATTAAGTACTGATATATGCTAAATATATACTGATAAGTACTGATACTTGCCAAATGTGGGCAACTGTGAAGATATAAAATCCTTGAGTTAGTATGAAGGGCAAGTTGGAAACTGCAGGTACCACAGAATTTCCATGAACTTGTAGACTCTTCTGCACAGACTTCAAGTGGGCATTCCCAAGAAAAATTAAAAGCCAGTTAGGAAAGTAAGAAAGGTCCTACCAGTAGTGCAAGCTTGAGGAACAATCATGGCTGTGCTATGGGAAAGGAACTAAATCTGCCCAGACCCATTCCATTCACAGAGCAAAAGACACAATGTTGCCAAACAGTAATTCTCCCCAGTTTGATCTGTACACTCATTGTAATCCCAATAAAAATTCCAGAAATTTTAGAGATGGAAATTTATCCAGAAATAGAAACTTATCTTAAAGTAGAAAGGCATAAGCAACTAGAAAATTCAAAACTATTTTGAAAATAGGAGGGAAATGGATACACAATATTTGATTTCAAGATTTACTCTAAGGCTACATTAATCAAGGCTGTGTGGTATCAGCAGAAGTAGAGTAATCTAGAACAGAGGAACACAATAGAGAATCCAGAAACAGACTCACACATATGGTCAATTATTCTCAAGAAAGGTACAGAGAAAATTTAATGAACAAGGACAGTCCTTTCAATGAAGGGCACTGGAACATTCAGATAAAGTATGCAGAAAGATAAGCCTTGGCCCATACCTCCCAACATATACAGAATTAATTTAAAATAGACTGAGCGTCTCATCGTAAAACTCAAAACTATAAAACTTTTAGAATAAAACATAAAAAAATCTTTGTGACTTTGAGATAGACAAATGTTTCTTACAAACCTCTGCAAGAGTACTATCTATAAAAGTCAAATTTGATATTTTAGACTTATTCAAAATAAAAAATTTCTGCTTTTCTAAGAACATTAGGAAAATAAATGTCAAGCCATAAACTGACCAAAAATACTTGTAAAACATGTACCTGAAAACCCATATGTGTCCAGACTGTATAAATAGCTCTCAAACATAATAGTAAGTAAACAGACAATCCAATAAAAGAGGGGAGGCAAAGAGTTTCAACAGACTTCACAAAAGAAGATAAAAGGATAGCAAGAAAACACATGAGAAAATGCCTAACATTAGTCATAATGGAAAAATAAAATATAATCATTACTAGTATTCACCTATAGAAACACAAGATCAAAGAGAAGAACCAAAGACAAGAACAAAAAGAAAGGGGATGAAAGAAGAGAGAAATGACAATGTCGGTTGCTGGAGACAGCACAGAACACCTGAAAGTTTCATACACCGCTTGCTGTTGAGAATATACGTTACACCACTCCGGAAAATAGTTCTGCAGTTTATTATACACTTAAACATATAACCCAGCAATATTGTTCTTGAAAAAACATGTATGTAAGTATTTATTGTAGCTTTACTCACAATCACAAAAAATGGAAAATGGCCCAAACCTTCTTTAACTGGTGAATGCATAAACAAATTGTGGGTTATCCAAAGGATGGCTTGCTACTCAGCAGTGAAAATAAACAAGTTACTGATACACATGACTTGGATCATCTGAAATGAATTATGCCAAGTGCAAGAAGCTATTCTCACAAGGCTACATGGTGTATGATCCATTTAGGTGACATTTTGGAAAAGGCATTCTAGAGGGACAAAACACAGATCAGCAGTTACCAGAGTCTGCATTGGGAGTATTTGTTGACTACAAAGGAGTACCAGGGTATTTGGGGAGGAGGAGTGATGGAATTATTTTCTCTATCGCAGCTATGGTGGCAGTTACGTTGACTTACAGGTTTGTCAAAAGCCATAGAACTCTACCTAAGAGGCTGAATTTCACTGCTGGTAACTTATACCCTAATGCACTTTACAAAATTACAATATAATAAGGCCATAGGAATAAAAATATTATGAAACTAGCATAAAAACAGAAAACTGCCCCAGCTACTGGCAATAGAACACTAGCAAGAGTTTAGAAGGAGATGTATATGGATGTGAGAACTTAGATGATGAGTTGTTACCACAGAAAAATGGAATAGGTGGTTTTGGGAAAACCGCTGACCATGAGGAAACAAAACACAGCTCAATTCCCAACTATACACCGTATACAAAAGTGAATGCTGTGTGGTCTATAACCTAAATGGGAAAGGTGAAACTATAGGTTAAGAGAAGAAAATATTAAGTTGTATCTGTGATCCAAGGTTAGGGAAGTCTTCTTGAATAAGATCTCAAAAGAGAAATCCTAAGGTGAAAACTGGACTTTACCACATAGAATTTATTATTTTGGAATGACACATGGGAAATTCAAAAGGCCAACAAGTTTCTTTAGAGAAATGACACAACTTATTAATAATGATCAAAATGCAAATCAATAAATACTTAAAAGGTACATATTAAAATATTGATGCCAATACCGGAAGCCAAGAATTCCCTCGGTAAGCAGGTATAGCCATTCTAGAACATAGTTGGCAGTTCTTTTGTGAAATTAAGTATTGCTGTATCATAGACCAAGAAATCATGCAAGACTATATGTTTTATAGTTCCGAACAGGAGGAAAATTTAGTGGGTTCACTGCAGTAGAGCTTGCCACAGTGGGGAGTTGGAGGCAATCTAGACCTCTGCAACACAAAAATATAGAAGTAGAATGTGGTGGAGGAAATGCTCTAAAATACAATCCATGAGTGAGAAGCGATAAGCTAGAAGTACAAAAGCTACTTAACCTCAGTTTTTCCACCTTTAAAAAAGAAATAAGAATACATATACAATAGAGTTACTGAGAAGATAATGCGTTAATATAGTATTTTAGTCCGTCTGGGCTGCTCTAACAAAATACCGTAGACTGGGTGGTGGTTATAAATAATAGAAATTTATTTCTCACTATCTGGAAGCTGGATGTCTGAGATCCGGTTGCTAGCATGGGCAGGTTCTGGTGAGGGCCTCCCCTGGGGTTTTGGACTGCTAGTTCTCCTTGTAGCCTCTCATGGCAGAGAGCAGAGGGAGGAGACAAGCTCTGTCCTGACTCTATTAAGGGCTCGGATCTCATTAAGGGGGCTCCACCCTCACAACTTCATTTGATTCTGATAACATCCTAAAAGCCTCCCCTCCTAATACCATCACACTTCATCATATGAATTTTGCAGGAACGTCAAAGTTCAGTCCAGAGCATACAGGATACGTAAAGACCTTAAGACAGTATCTAACAAAATTAGAAACATCCAATAAGTATCAGTTAGCACTATTTTTAATATTGCATACAACAATATGGCAAGATGGTTTTTTGAAGTGTTAAGTGAAAAAAGTAAAAACAGAGTTCAAAAGGTTACGAGAGAGAGCTGCATAATTCCCACCACTGTTAAGTCAGCGGTCGATTCTGTAATTTGAGATAAAGCATTTCAAAAGCTGATTTCCCCCGCTTCTGGACTCGTTCTACCAACATCTCAATAAACCTTGAAGAGTTGAAATGCCTTATATCTCATTAGTAACAAACATGAAGATTTTATAATGAAGTCTGACTGTATCGTGCTGTGCGTGTTTACAGAGCCACACTTTTCCTTCCTTCCCCACTCTTCCCCTTTCTCTGTTCAGAGCTGAACGGTGCACAAGCACCATTGCCCTCTGCTGGACGATCATTTAGCGTCCTATTAAAAGGAGGATCTAATTTTCTGGAGCTCCAAAGTTAAACTCATGTGCTACGATTAACTCATAAAATAGTATCAGCGTTACTTAATGTAGCCTCTAAATAGAATTGGGCACTGGCTTACATAGTGATATTTTTTCCCTTTATTTCAGTTGAGAAAGTGTTAAAGTATTTCAATGGAATATGTTCAAGGAGTTAATCCAGTTTCTGTTTCAGTTGTCCATATATCTATCTATCATCCATCTATCTATCATCTATCTATCTATCATCTATCTATCTATCTATCTATCTATCTATCTATCTATCTATCTATGTATCTATCTATCTATCTATCTATCATCTATCGTGGGTCTCACTTTGTTTGATGATTAATTGGGGTGCCACTTTGTTTCTTTAATTTAGTAGAAAGGTTTCAGACCCCTCTTTCCAAAAATAATAATATCTGCATTAATTCCAGCTTTGAAATCTGAATTTATGCTTCCCACCTCATATACATTAATATCCTATGCTCTTTATCCTCTTGTTCAATCAGTTTCTGACATTGAGACTTATCCAAAGATGGCAATTGGCTTCCTGGGAAAAGAAGAATTCCAGGGAATGATGTCTTCATTATTCTGCAGCTACTTCCATCTTAAATTTTCTTTCAGTTAGTGTCAGCTACTCAGCTAAAGTTGCCAAATTCTCTCTTAAAATAATCATATTGATAGCAAATAATATATCGTTTGTTCTGTAAATGACTTTTAGGAACTGTACATAGTGAGCTTTTTTAGTGTCTGTATCGTATTAAAGCCAAGCACCCCTCCCCCCCACTGAACTGAAATGTCACGTGCCAATGACATTTCTCAACACAGTTGTTTCAGTTCTATTAAAAACTAATTGTAATTAGAATAGACAGTTCTAAGCCTTTAGCCTTGTGGATGAGTCAGAAGATGAGTAAGGATCTGTATTAAGGAAGGTTCTTTCTCCACAAAATCTTCTGGTCTCACTCCTATGCTTGTATATGCCCATGAAGAAAATCTTAACAAAGACAAAGCCAGAAATGGCCAGACAGGCCCTGATAGGGAATTAAATGACAGTATTAAAGCATGTTGATTTGAGAGAATAGAGTAAGGACAAAGAAGGAGATTCTCCTGGGGTAAGATGCCCAGAAACAGTTGTGGGAATGACCTGGATGAAACATTAAAAACTTCCTGCAATGGCTTTGAAAACACATGACAAAGATGGACTTTGAAGCTACTTGAGAGATATCTCTTTAAGGTAGTTTATATGAAGTACTATCTTAGTGATTTTGGAGAATTTATATTTAATCTCAATATGCAGATAACATTAAAGTTTATCATTTACCTGTTAGAGGGTTCTGAGACTGTATCTCAATATATATGTAAAGTTTTATTGACTGGCTGCCAGGATGTAATAGCTGTGCTAAAATTACCAGAAATTGGCTTTGTATAGCTTTAAAGAGGGGCAGTAGAAGTTATATTCTATGAGATCTTTTCGTTGTTGGTTTGGTGAGCCTCTTTGCCATCTTGTTTGATATAGCTTGTGTTTTGAAAGGCCAGGACACTGGTGACAGCATCTGAGTGCAAATACTTAAGGCTGGCATGTTAGATATTCTGTTTAATAATTTGACGGCCTGCAACACTGGGGAAGGCACGATCTTTACAGGGAGAGTATTTTGAGGTCAAATATTTTCCCAGTATCCTCTGGCAAGAAACTCTGGCTAGGGGAGGGAGTTTGTTGAGGAAGAAAAGGAGATCTCACTAGAAGTGAGACATAAGGCTCAAGAAGGAAGGTGTCAACACATAATTCAATGTTATAGCGCACATCCTCAACATGAGCAACAGACACCCAATATTAAAATTAACTAGCTCAAAAAAAAATAAAATTAAATTAACTAGCTCATATGACACCTTCTATTAGATGTTGAATTTGCTTCTCAAGTCCATAAGACAAATACAAGGTTTCTAACTCATTACATTTTCTAACTATAATTGAAACCCAGTCTAAACATATTTGTACTTGATTTCTTGGCAGCAAGTTTTCTATTTTTAAAACCATTATAATTAAGACTAGATCTCATTCTTTTTCCCATATGCCATGAATTTATTTGATTTTCAAGATTATTTGCCATTCATACTTAGGCTTTTTGGCATTTCCACCCATTCTTTTTCACTCCAGCTGCTCAGTGTGAAGTCTAAGTCAGGGTCACCCTGCTCTACAGGGCAACTAAATGTCTAAATCTCTGCTTTTTGCCAGATTCAGATTGGGTGGAAAGTAAATTCACAAGTGACTCTAGCATCTAAATAAAGCATCCAGCATTCAGTAGTTGATGCTGGTCACATTTGTTAAGGTGGGAAATATATTTCCTAGAATGTCCTTCTCTCATAGATCCAGGTTAAACATTTGAATAAAATCTAGAAATAAATCAGAGATGAAGCAGATATCTTTGCACTCAGATGTCTTTAGGGGCAGATTTAGAGATGCCCATCAGGTCTGGTTTATCCTCTATGTCCTCTGCTCTATGTTCAGATCTTCCCCACATGAGGTCCTGCTGGCCAACAGTAACCTCAGGACCACCAGCAGACATTTGGTTGGGATTCCACAGAAGTGGTTGCTATAAGAAAGAAGAGCTTCCCACGGCTTCACCATAAATTCCCCTCTGCCTGGAATAGCATTAGCAGCTGGATATTCTTGGCTTCTAGAGTACCTGGCCTATGTTCCAGACCTTCATTCCCTAACTCCTCCCATAACTGGCTAAGATATGATTGTTATAATGAATTTTCTATAACACTCATTGATTTTCTGCTACCTCCACTAAATACTAACCAATGAAATGGGAACTTTCCCATCTTAACTTTTCTGAAAAGTGGGTTCACTGTCATAACATTTTTCCCCTTCTCTCTTCTGTTTCTCCAGTGTTTCAGATTAGTCTTTGTGGTGGTTCCTATACAATCTTTTCTGATAGGTAATTCCATAATACTAAAACAGCCACTACCACAACCATAACAAAGTTTCATGAAGTTTATTCTTATTCTGTGATGATTAAGATTTTCTTTACAACAAGGTTTAATCAGAGTTTCCTATTCATGGATCCAAATGAAACCTTAACTGACTAGTATGAACCAGTTACTAAGGGAGAAAATAGTGGCCAAGACAGACATGATCATTACTCGTGAAATTTAAAACCTAATGAATGATGACTAGCAAATAAATAGTCAATAAAATGCAGTGTAAAAATAGTTATGATAAGGAGGGTATAGAGGTCAAGTATCATCCTGGACCAGTGGAAGGAAAGGTCAAAATTATTTCCTACAAGAAATGAGATCTATCTTGAAATATATGTATTCCAGGGAAAAGAAACAGAATGTTCAATAGCCCAAGATAAGAAGGAATTGGCAGTTTCCTTAAGGAAGTGAAAATGTTTAGTATGCTGAGAACACAGTCTGGGTGGCAAAAAGTAACAGGAAATAAGATGTAAACAAGGAACTTTCAAACTGTATTATTCTAAGAGTAATAGGGACTGATTATAGGACATTAGTCAAGGAAGTCATATAACTATTTTTGTTGTGGAAATACTGCTGTCTGCAGACACAAAAAAAATGAATTAGAATAAAGGATTGATTAGCTAGGAATGAGAATAAAGACAACATAATCAGCCAGGGAATAATCCTGTGGATGACGGCCCCAAACTGACAGATATTCTAACAGATAGCTAATAGAGAATTTATGGGATTTCATGATTCACTGAATGTAGGGGGAAAGTAGTGATGAATAATGACTCCCAGCTTTCTTGCTTGGGCAAATAGAGGGATGATGGTGCCATTCACCGTGGTAAGAAACATTAGGGATCATCTGGAGTTTGCAAGGGAAGTAGAAAGATAATGAGTACAGTTTTCTATAAGTCAGGCTGGAGGTGCCTGTGGAATATCCAAATGATGTTATCTTAAATATAAAGGGCATAAGAAGAGATCTCGGTAATAGATACAGGCTTTGGATTTGTGATGGACACATGTTGTTTTGGCATCCATTCTCCCCAGCAATGGAATCCTCATTTCTCTGAGAAATAACCACTACTCTACTCTCAATCTAATGTTATTAAAAAAGACTAATAGCTTTCACAGGCTCTGAGAGGGAACACATGACCCATATCTGAGTAATTATAGTCATAGTGATTGGTTCTGGAAAGGCCAAAGGACATAATGATCCACGAAGTCAGTACAGAGCTCCTAATAAAGCAATTGTCCAAAGAATCTTTCATTTTTGACTTAACTGCTAATCCAGAAAAGAGATATATATCTGAAACTGCTGTTGATGACTTTTTTCCTAGATATGAGGAGCGCCTAAGGAAATCAGAGCTTAAAAATAGAATCTTGATAGAAAGGACAAGTTATTTCTCCTCCTGCTACCTTCTCTTTCCATGTTAACAGCAATTCCATCATTCTGATTGTTTGAGACAGGAACAGTTGTGTTAATCTCAACTCCTCTTTCTCTCATATGCTACCTTTAATTTTTCAGCCAAATTCTCTTGGCTCTACCTTCAAAATATAGAGAATTCAACTGCCTATTTTTTTTTATAATACTCTGTTATGGATCATTGGCCTCCCAGTATGCCCTCTGCAATATGATTTTACTGCTTTTGCCATAAGCTGATAGAATTCTGTTCTCACTCCTTGAATTTTGACTGGCCTTTCACTTGGTTTGGCCAACAGAATGTAGCAGAGGTGACTGACAGTTCTGTGACCAGCTTACAAAGGCTTGGCATATTCCTGCTCCATCTCTTGGAACCCTGCCACCACCACATGAACAAGCCCAGGTCAGCCTGGTGGAGGTTAAAACAACACAAAGATGGGAAGTCAGACATCCAGAGGCCAACCTACAGTCAGCCAATCTTCCAAAATGTGGGATGGCCAAGATCAACCAACCACTCAGCAGCCAACTACAGATATGTGGGTAGGCACACTAGAGCTCCCCCCCAAAAAGACATCCAGACTGCATAAAGATGCATGGGTGATAATTAATACTTATGGTTTTTAACACTGAGTTTTGGGGTGATACATTTATCAACTGGTCTTCCTGATTCCAACGTAGCTTCCTTTATACCAGACAACAGAATAATTTTGTCAAAATGTAGGTCAGATCACAATGCTCTTCTCCTCAAAACACAGCAACAAGTCAGATTTCATTTGGAGTAAAGAGATAAGGTCCTTACAAAGGCCCAAAAGGCTCTGCACAGTCTGCCCACTGGCTAGCTCTATACTTTCATCTATGACTATCTTTGTACTCCCTTTTTCTGCTGCTATCTGGATTCTTTTCAGTTCTCGGACCCTCTACCTTAAGGTATTTGCACTTGCCATTCCCTCTACCTAGAAACTCTTTGTCCAGCTAGCCACATGGCTGACACTTCAGATCCTTCAGAAGATCTTGAGTCAAATATTACTTTCTCAGTGAAATTTTGTCCTAACTACTGAAAATAGTAACCCTACTCTATCCCAGCCCTCCCTATCTCCTTCTATGTCTTATTTCTTTCCCTATTACTTACCAGCATCTAACATATTTTGACTGCTTTTCAAATTATTATGTTGTTAACTACATGATGTCAGAGATTGTTGTCTATTTAATTCACTTTTCTATCCCTGATCCTTAAATAATACTTGGCTTATAGATCTTCAATAAAAGCTTGTTAAATAAATATATACATTGAACATCTTTATAATAACTATGCCTAGGCTTTTTGGTTGTTTCAGCCAATAAATAACCTTTGAAAAAAATCATTTGGCTTATTTTGAATTTCTGTCACTAGCCTCTGAATGAGCTCTGATCAATTAGGAGTTACTGTCAAGTGGGTGAAATCTAAAGCCTAAGGATAGGACAGGATTTCCTGGGAGAGTCTATAAAATGTGAAGGAAAGAGGATCTAAGTTTCCCCCAGGAAATCAAATTTTCCAATTGGAAAGATAACAGAGTAGAAGCTTGTATAGGAGATTAATGTGGAAATCAAGAAAAGAGAAAATTTCAAGACAGAGGGCATAAAAAACAGTATCAGATTTTACCAACAGGCCAAATAAAATACAAGTTGGAGAAGCTGACTGGATTGTCATACCTTCTTGCATAATGTTTTTGTGTCTGAATATTGTCTATGGGCTCCTTTTCCTCTCTATTATAGAATTGCTTTTGTAAATTTTTTTTCCTGATTGCCTGCATTCTTCTCACACTGAGACTGAACCCCTCCAAGGAACTTCTGAACTTTGCATCATTTGCTTGTAGATAATCCATTTGGATTGGAACACCAATGGAATGGTACAATTATAGAGACTAGAATCACTTCACCATAACTGATCTTGCATTTCTTTGCATATATTTTTGGAGCTTAGTCCATGGACAAGAATCAATCACCCCAGCTACTTACAATGACTTTGGGAAGAGTTACTTTTTTTTTTCTTTAGTAATTTTAGAAACCATGGGGACCACATAAGGACTCTATAAATGAATACCACAAATTAAAAGAAAGAGGAAAACCAGCACAAAAAACCCCAAAACACTTTATAATGGAAAGTGTTCACTTTTAAAGATGAGCAGCTGGGATTTCCATATCAGGCAATCAGAGTTAAACCCCTGTGTATTAACGCACTAATGCATCCTAAAGATTTTTAAAAAGTGTTTTACAGTGGGGTTGTGCATGTTCTCTCACTCTGTCTGGGAACCTTCAGGTGCACAATTTCTAATAAAGATGACCGTGGCTCACTCTTTCCCATACCCAAGGGAATAGTTCTGCTGAATAAAATTTCTCAGCTTATTCATCACTTCTCCTTGAGGACTCTGATATGAAGGCTGCACATGAAATCATTCTATCTTTCCAAGTGATAAATTTTATGTTTCTTTATGTTTCCCAAAGAGACAGCATTAGGTTTTGGGAAGTACTCCTTCAAAACCCAAGTCCACTGAAATCCCAGGTCAGACTGAGAATAGGGTCCTGGCCACTACTTCTCTAGAGGTGACCACCAGAGTTCCTTCCACTCATTCAGAGATGAAGCTTGTCAGTAGGAAGGAAAAGATGTGTCCCAATAGGCCATTTCTACCCTGAGTCTTTTTTGACACAACAAAGACTGCCTGCCAGTTGGACCAAAGTTGTCCTTCGGTTACATACTGGGAACTCTAGTTCTCTGGGAATAGTGCCAAGACCACCAGACTCATTGAACTAACAACTTTTTACCATCACATCATCAGAATGAATTCCTGTCCCTCTGGTCAATATTGGATTCCAACCAGTGTGAGTCAGGTGAAAGGTTACTAACTTAAAAATTATTTTGATTTTTTTTTCCTTTCCTTCTGACCCCTTCCCATTGTTCTAGTAATTAACTTGTATTTATCACTTCTTAATGCACATTTGTATATCACTGTATACTACAGGATTCTAGACCACTGACTTGACAAATGTGTGTTTATCTCTATATGATCATAATTATTTAAGTTGAAAATTTTTAAACTTATTTAAGAGGAGTTAATTTATAGAAAAATTTTACTGAAAAAAACAAAAAGTAACTTTAAAATCTGACTCTCATACTGCATGGATATAAGAAAAAATTTCTGATTCCTCCTTTGGGTCTTGCCTTTCTGAAAAAGTAAAACTTAAATAGACACTGTGGCTTCATTGCCTTGGATAATTAGAGTAAGGCCAATGGAGAATAATTGTGCAGGATGAGAAAGTAAAATCAAGTTCAACATTAAATTCAGTATTAAGTTACCTATGACTGCATGAGTAATAATATATCTCAAAATATTTTTGCTGTAAAATATTATCAAATTATTCTGTAGTATCCCATAAACTACTCTCTTCTTCCTAAAAATGTATCCCCCCCACCATAAATCCAGCATAGGAAATGGCCATCCTTCATAGTCAAGTGTTTTGACAACAATTTTCATTATTATAGTCAATAAATACTTACTGAGAACTTACTTTGTGTTGGAAATACAGATAGAAAACAAATTATGTTTTCCTTTTAACTGAATCTTTTCTCCCTAACGATGCTGAGCTAAAACCTGCTGGTGAATTGAAAGGCATAGAGAAGACATAATGGAAGAGGGGTGTACTGATGCTTTCAGATTTTAAGGTCTGAATAAATTCAGAATACTTTGTTTTTAGCAGTACCACCTAAAGTGGCTGCCCGAAATATCTAATTCAATCCACAGCAACAAAAATGTAATTCATGGAAAGAAAAGTGAATATATATATATTTTTCCTGATGTTTATAGAGGTTCACAATGGGTTTTTTGTTTGTTCATTTAGGTTTGTTTTACAGATCAAGAACATGTTTGAGATTTTCCAGAGAGAGTAGCACTTCTCCTCCAGCTTTGACCTCTCTTTTTTGAAATAAGAAAATTGCCTCCACATTACTATCAAACACAGAGCAGAATCGTCTCTGTGTCAATAGAAATAGTTGTTCAGCAAAGGTCACACTCACTCGCCTAAGAACCATTGTGACGGTATCAGGAAGTGTGCTCACTCGAGGCTGGGGAAGTCCTGACCCATCCTCCTCTTAGCCAAATCTTTGGCCTGTTCCCAGGGTGTGCTTTATTGCTTTTCTGAAGAAATAGGCCTGATGCTTTCTAGGTGGAACACCACAGAGAGCTGAGGCTCTGGCTTCTATTCCTACCTACACCATCAGACATTATATGGAGTAATCTCCATGTGAGCTTCTCTGTGATGATATGTAGATGGTTACCCATGTTTGGGGAAGTGGTAGGATGCATGTTTAATGTTTGCTCCAAGCATCTGGCCTGAAAGATGTGTGCTCTTTGAGAGAGGAAGGTTAATACATGATGTCATTGCTTCCAACATATGCTCAGATATTAGAAGGAAGAAGAAGGAGAAGGAGAAGGAGAAGGAGAAGGAGAAGGAGAAAAGAAGAGGAGGAGGAGGAGGAGGATGAGGAGGACGAGGAGGAGGGAGAAGAGAGGATAACTAAAGTAATACTATTTTCCTGGAGGATGTTGTCAAAGAAGGAAGGAAGCGTGCACAGATAAGTAGGTGGCAGGTTGTTTTCCTACGATAAAGCACAACTTTTGCATCATATCACTCTGACAAGTGGAATTTAAAGGATATTTCCAGCAAGGTGTGATGCACACTGGAAATGTTTGATGAAAGAACATGGGGAAGTGATTGGGGACCTGGAAATATGGACTTGATTTGAACCCCCGGATGAAAATCTTCTTTTCTGGGTTGTTTCCATGACTGGTAATATTACAGTGATGACATTTGCATTCTCCAGCCCAGGATTAGCTAGAGAGGAAGTAAGGGCTCAGTTTGGTTGCTTTAGTGAGCACATAAACCATGACATCTTCTGGAAGATAAATCTAATTAAAGAATAGTAAACCCTAAGCCCATTTGCCTCTCAACATGGGTAACAGAATTATACACAATTGTGACATTTGCCTGAATATAGAGGAAATTTTTCTTCATCGTCATCTGCATCCTGGTTTTGAGTTGAAAGAAGTCATAATTTTCAGATGGCGATGTCAGATCCATTCCCACAACAGAGATTAGACAATACCACAAACACAGATTTATGGTTTCATGGGAGAAATCTCCTGTTTTCAAACATTTATCTTTAACAATGGCCTACTGGCAGGAAGAGAGAGCCACCAGTTGCATGCGAAAGACACGGTATTTTGTTGTCAATGACGAACTACACAGACACAGACACTAGTTGCTTCTGTTGTAATGGCTCCCACTCAGGACTCCAATTTTTCTGCCATATTTAACATTTGCCCTTATATGTCAAACACTCATGAGATAAATGGCATCATAGTCCATTTGTGTAAGAGAATTATCAAATATTCATCACTGTTAACAATAAAAATATGCGACCTTGTATTTCTATCAAGGTAATTTCTATATTCAAGGAATAAAGAACTTAAAAAAAAAATCCCTACTTAAGTTAGGGAAACTGAAGCAAAAACATTACTTTATTTTCCTCCCCTATATAAAGATGAGATTTGGCTAAAACATCAAAACCCCTTCTAGCTTTAAAATCATTCCATTACACAATTTTTTTAACTTGGTAAAGTTACAAGTTTTCTAATAGTGTCATCACACTGAACTTAGTGATTTCAAAATAAATTGTTTTAAAAAACGATTGTGTACACGGTGTAGTAAGGTGAAATAAATGTATGATAAAAGTAAATAAAGCAAAGAGGAAATAAGGGATGAAGTTAGAGTGAGGATTAGCATTAACGGTTTCATAAAAGTTCCCCCATTTCCCAGAGATGAGTTTCATATTTGGATCTTATCTTTCCAAAAAGCCAAAATGAAATGGGAAAATGGTATCAGTTATAAGATTTTAGTTTCTCTAAATTAGTCCTTCTCAAAATGTTGCCTGAGTATACATGAGGATCCTTTAGACTCTTTGGGGAGCTGCTAAATGAAATTATTTCATAATAAGGCAAAAATATCATTTGCTTTTTTAATTTCATTCTCTCATGATCACAGTGGAGTTTTCCAGAGGCTGTGTGACTGTGACTCTGTTGGCGCCATCTCTCTGAAAGTTAATGGAATGTGTGCTTGTGTATGCTTAAAACAATTTCGTTTTTCTTCCTAATGTGGTAAGTATTAATAGATACAGCCCACGTCAACAAAAGCACTTGGATGGTCTTCAATCGTTTTTCATAGTGTCCTGAGAACTGCTGCTGTCAAATATGAACAGTATTCTTCGTTTTCACGTTCCTTATATTAAAACTGAAAATTTGCTTTCATAGAAGTTCGATATTATTTTTTCTTCTTGATTATGGACAAATGAACAACTTTCAGGTTATGTAGAATATATTATAGTCATCAGGAGAGCAGTAGATCTTACTGGTCAAAGTTCCTTTGAGGAACTGATAAACATAATGAGCCCTTTCAACCACAGAATAACAGACACACACAGCATTTTACAAAGAATTTCTTAACATTTTTTAACACCCTGAAGTCAGTCTGTCAATACTATGGGATTCTAAGGAGTCCTGCACAAGGACAGAGAAAGGAAACCAATTACATTGGTTTCCCATGATTGACTCCTTTAAATTGTTTTAAAATACAGTTTTAAATTTAGGTAATAAGATAAAAAGAAGCTTAATAAATAATGGTTCCTTTTTCTCTTCTGTCTCTTGTCATCTCTGTTTCCTTCCACAGCATAAATTAAGATGAAGTATTTCTAGTACTCAGACTCAGTCTACAGCAGAAAAGAATATTTTTTTTCTGGTCAGGTTGGTGCATGGGTAGTTTTGCAGGTTTACTTCTTTTTCCTTAGATCCTAAAAATGTTAACTTTAATTACATAGCATGAATCCATTTCCTTCAAATATCCTGATGATCTCAAAACAGAAATGTTAAAATATTATAGATTTTAAAGAGTTGGCTACATGCAGATAGGTGAGTTGACATAGAGACTTTCAGGAGACAGCTTAGTTACCAATACTGCTTCTGAATTCACTCAGATGTATTTATTGAGTACCTCCCAAGTGAGATCTGGGCACTGCAGGAGTTGTATGATATTTGGCTGAGACTCAACTAATTTATAGGACATAATTCATAAATGAATAAGCATTATATATGAGGGATATTGTGTAACATGATGAAGCAGAATGGTTAAAAAGAATGTTCTAGATTCAGAAAACTTGATGAGGATAGCATTTACTAGCTGTATGGCTTGTTCAAATGTCTTAATCTGGTCCATTGGATTGGTGTAAAGAATAGTACCTGATGCACAAGGTTATTATCAGAATTAAATTTAGTAATGCATATAAAGCACAGAGAAAAGTGTGTGTCATCTAACAAGTGCTCAGCACATGTTATTACAGAAAGTGCTGTGGGATGTGATGCAGTGAAAACTGCAATATGATTTTGGAGAAGGACAGGATCAGCATGGGTCAGAAGGGTCTAAGGGAGAGTTCATGAAAGAGGTGAGGCTTCAGCTGTGGGGCTACTAAGTAAAGTGGGGAGTTATAAAGTTCTTGGTGCACCATAAATTTAAAATCTAATGGAGGAGAGAGGATCAGCCCCAATACGTATAAGCACAAGTGTCAGAAACATGGAAAGAATGCTGGGGTCTCTGGAGGTATACATAGAAGTGCTAAAACACAGGCAAGTGAAAGGGATAAAGAGTGGGCGTGAGTTATTAAAATGATTGGAATGGAGCTAAGTATATTGCACTACTTATGGGACCAGATTGTTCCATTCATCCCTCCCAAATTAAATTTCACTTTTCTCATAGGGATCTCTTATGGTGAATGGTTCCAAAGGGAGGATTTGTCTTTTATTTTATTTATTTTTGAGGAGAACGCACCTTAGGCATGCAGAAATACACACAATACACACCCACACCCCCAAATGAAGCATGCTTATGTGCCCCTTAAGATATTTGTGGTTTTGTCTCTTCATAGAAAGAGTTAAAAAAATAAAAGCTTAGGGAAGGAATTTTGGAAAAGACTTGCAAATACATGTTAATGGAAACATGTTTCTACAGAAAAACTTCAGGGATATTCTAAAATAATGACTTTGCAATTCTTTGCCGATTTTTTAAATGGTCATGATGATATATCCTGGCTTTGTTAGTGCACTTTTCCTGATTAAAAACCCCCATTACTCTAATTAAAATAACACCATCTGGTTTTAATACTGCACAATAAGTCTTCTACGTCTTAATCCCAGAGCTGAAGCAACATTTGCAATCTGGACCAGGGAGAGGTCATGTGGTATTAGTTCACTTGCAACTACAATTTATGGATTTACTGGTAGAGGATCCAGAAGAAAGAATAAGATACTAGAGTTGTGAGCATACATGGTAGATCCTCTCAAAATGGAGACTTTTATGTTCTAGAGAGAAGACCTTTTTGAAGAGAGAGCATTTGATGGACCTCTATGAAGCATAGGGAGGGGATGTGTATGGAAACTATACTAGGGCAAAAGGTGAGTTTGATAGGAACAATCTTGGTGGGCTCAGGAAAGAGAAAATAAACTCATATAAGATGGAGCGCCAAAGGGGAGAGAGATAGGAGACAGGTCAAGAAGGTAAGCAGAGTCCAGGTCACACTGGATTTAGAAGGTATTCTGAGGTAGTGGGAGACTGGTTATTGGAGTAGAGGAATGTGACATTTCTCTTTTCTCTAAACGTATAAGAAAAAAAAGGCCAACCATAATAAAATACACACATATAGCAATGGATGCTCAAAACACCAGAGAGAGATGGAAACTACAAAGAGTTAGAGGTTAGAGAACTCCAGCCCCTCTTAGCTCTAGTCAGTCATTGGCAATCTAGTCAATCATTGCCAGAAATTCAGGACCAGAATTTTCCTATAGCTCGCAGTGTTTTGTTTTGTCTTGTTTTTCAGGCTGATCTGGAAATACAGATTTTTATGTAAGAACTTTCCATTTTCTCAACGTTAGCAAATAGTACAAATTTTCCTAAAATTAGGATACAAGCCATCATACTAAATTCAAGTGTTTAGTAGACAACACTAAACATGAATGGAAGCCAGATGAAGCCCTGGACTTGATAATTTGCCATCTTTATGATGTTACATCTTGACTTTCAAAGACTGTGAAGGAGAACAGTGAAAAGGAAAAGCAGATCAACATTTATACCTAGGTCAAGTATCAGTCAGGGTCCTGGCAGGAAACAGATGGCAGACAGAGACAGGTCACTGGGGAGAGATTGATGAAGGTGAATTTATAATGGTGTAGGTAGTAGTAGGGAAAACACCAAGGGATGTTGATGCACTCAGGCCTAGAATTAATAGGACTTAACATTTCTTTGTCTGTAGGAGTCATCCCTGAAACCTGGAGAGGAGTCAGAAAAAGGGTGCTCATCCCCATCTATGGCCTTTAATGGAGGAATACAACCACTACCAAACTATGCCATATCAGAGAGAGAGTCAAGAGCCCTGTATTCTCACTGTCAGATCTTCTTCAAGTGTCTTCCTTAGCCAAACCCAGCAAGGAACTAGAGATTTAGGAAACCTACTAATGTAGTTGATACCAGTCAATCTCCTGGGACACAAGAGGGCAAAGGAAAACCATCAATTAGGTACCTTTTTAAAAACTTAATAATTATGTCAACCCAATAAGCAATAAAGATCTTTCCAACTTAGGACATTTTTATGGAAACCAATTTACAAACTAAAAGTTGTGGGGTATTTTTAAGGTTTATTTATTTATTTATTTTAGGGAGAGAATATATATAGGGGGAGGGTTGAGGAAGAGAATCTTCAAACAGACTCACCACTGAGCATGAAGCCTGATGTGGTGCTTGATCTAACAACCCTGAAATCATGACCTGAGCCAAAATCAAAAGTCGGATTCTTAACTGACTGAGCCCCCAGGCACCCTTGTGGCTTTTTTTTCTAAACAGCAAATTATGGTCATTATACAGTCTTTTCTTACCCCACTCTGACATAGTATTTATTTGTAAACTTTATAAACTGTTACAGTCAGATAAGCTGTTCTTGTTAGTGTTGTCCAAATACTAACTGGGCAACTTTGTCCCCTGGGAAGAAATCCATGAGGAGAAATCTCTACTGAGAAGACAGTGATACATTGCTAGCCCTAATTCCCACACTAACTAACATGTTTTCAGGGAAAGAAGACTCAGTAAATCTTAGTGTGAAGAAATAGTTATGAAAGACAGACTAACTTCAGCTCTGATGCTCATGAGCTCTGTGTCAGTAGGTGAGGCACAGAATCCCCCAAATTCTAAGAGGAGTGGTTATTTCCAGTGGAGGCAGCATACGCTAGTAGATAACAGTGCAGACTCCTGCCTCACAGAAAGGGTCTCAAATCCTGATTCCAGCCCTCTTGGCTATAGAGGGTTTGCTTTGAGATGAACTAGAGGCACTGCTAAGCCACCACCTGGTCACAGTAAACATTAAAGAAAGACAAGAGTTACAAGCATATTGTAAGGAATAAAGTATCCCACTTGATGGCATCCTGAGGCAATGTAAAAGTTGCCGATTATTATCATTACTATTGTGTATATCCTATGGGAGGGTCCCTATGAACATTCTTCTTTGCCAATTGATGATGAGATAAGAGCTGTGTTCTTGGCAGATGACCTGAAGAATAGGAGAGGGATGTTGAACTAGTCTAATATTTTGTTTGGATAGTCCCTAAGTCATTGGCTTTTCTGTGAAACTCCCACCCTTAACAGCCAGTTTTCACCCAGTGAATCCTTCTCTTTAAATGCTTCTCAGCCATCAGAAAGGATGAAATCTTACCATTTACATCAATATGGATGGATTGACTTGAGCAAAACAAGTCAATCAGAGAAAGACGATTATCATATGATTTCACTCATATGTAGAATATAAGAAACAGTGCAGGGACATCTGGGCAGTTCAGAGGTTGAGTGTCTGCCTTTGGCTCAGGGTGTGATCCTGGAGTCCCAGGATCGAGCCCCACATCGGGCTCCCTGGATGGAGCCTGTTTCTCCCTCTGCCTGTGTCTCTGCCTCTCTGTGTGTGTGTCTCTCATGAATAAGCAAATAAAATCTTTTAAAAAAAGAGTTAAAAATAGAACTACCCTCACTCAGCAATTGCACTGCTGGGGATTTACCCCAAAGATACAGCTGCAGTGAAAAACTGAGACACCTGCACTCCAATGTTTCTAGCAGCAATGTCCACAATAGCCAAACTGTGGAAGGAGCCTCGGTGTCCATCGAAAGATGAATGGATAAAGAAGCTGTGGTCTATGTATACAGTGGAATATTACTCAGCCATTAGAAAGGACGAATACCCACCATTTGCTTCGATGTGGATGGAACTGGAGAGTATTATGCTGAGTGAAGTAAGTCAATCGGAGGACAAACATTATATGGTCTCATTCATGTGGGGAATATAAAAAATAGTGAAAGGAATTTAGGGGAAAGGAGAGAAAATGAGTGGGAAATATCAGTGAGGGTGACAGAACATGAGAGACTCCTAACTCTGGGGAACGAAAAAGGGGTAGTGGAAGGGAGGTGGGCAGGGGGTTGGGGTGACTGGGTGACAGGCACTGAGGGGCACTTGACGGGATGAGCACTGGGTGTTATCGTATATGTTGGCAAATCAAACTCCAATAAAAAATAGAAAATAAATAAAATCTTTTAAAAAAAGAAAGAAAGGAACAGTGCAGAGGATCATAGGGGAAGGGAGGGAAAACTGAATGGGAAGAAACCAGAGAGGGAGAGAAACGATAAAAGACTCTTAACTATAGGAAACAAACTGAGAGTTGCTGGAGAGGTGTGTAGGGGGGTAGGGTAACTGGGTGATGAACTTAAGGAGGGCATGTGATGCGATGAGCACTGGGTGTTATATGCAACTGATGAATAACTGAACTCTACATCTGAAGCTAATGATGTACTATATGTTGGGTAATTGAATTTAAAAAATAAAATAAAATCTTCCTTTGACTTATTTCAAGACTACCAAAACAAAAGTTTCTTCAAAGAAAGTTTACACTTCCTGCTCCCTGAATATTTTCTTGAATTGTCTCTGCCTGTCCTTCTTCCAGATGGTCAATCTCTTCAGTCTGTCCCACTCTTAACACTAGCAGATTTTTCTCGAGATTGTTTTTCCCTGTTAAATAATAGGTACCTATTCTCTTCTAAAACTGTTTTTGAGCAACTTTCACTCATTAAAGTAATAAATCCTAACTACTTTTAAGTTGTACCTACTGCTTTTAGTTTAAGGAAAGTTTTGTGTAACCTCCTCACATTTCTCCACATCTAAGAATGATTTTTAACAATCCCAAACTGAAGCCGATGGTGTATTGGGAAGTATACTCACCGTAGAGAATTCAAGGTCCCTTGAAACATGTAAAATTGAGTTTTGCTCTGTATTCCTCTCAGGCATTGTAAAAGGTAGCATCACTATATTTGGGTCTTGGAAAGTTATAAGATGTGGATGTGTGTTAAGTAGTTTGAACATTACTGGGAAATTTCCGTAGACATTGGTTGTTTTTCCTATATTCTAATAAGGTTTAAGGATGTCATACAATTGGAGAAAGAATAAATGTGCATTGCAACATACAAGAGCACAGTGGTAAGGTGTGATAGGCAAGGTAGAAAAGAAATGGAGGATAAAATGATCTCAATTTCATAGTCTGCCTGAAAAGCCTAAGTGGGACTTAGAGTATTTTATGTGCATTAGCTGATCTGATGTCCTCCATCTGTTACTAGCCCCTAGAGGCTGACTGGCCATTAAACACAAATGATGACTGGTGTAGCAGGTGCAGTGAAGTGGGAAGGTGTGGAGCAAATAAAACAAGTCTATGGCATCTATAAGAAATGTTGACCCTCAGGAAACTTTAAAAGGTTGTGCATTGTGGTATTCATGACGTATGTGTGAGAGGTATGATGGCAAGTGTATTTCTCATGAAAGTACTTCAATTACTTGCATATTGTTATTTCTTTAGATTTCCCAGGTCCTACCCTCTACAATTACTTAAAACTCAAAGAGAATTGTGGCTTGCTTTGACAAATTGCCCTTTACTGCAACTCATTGGCCCAAAGTCAATGGGAGTGTTGCCTGGGCTACACCCTTTGCTTCAATAATTTTCTAAACCTACCGCTGTGAGTCAGCTGTTCTCTTCCCGTAAGCTTTCCTTGACACTATTTGACATCTGTATCAAATTGAGGTTTGTTATTTGTACCTTTTAGGATTTCTAGCATTCTATTTGATGTATCTCTTTCCTACATCCTGTCTTAAAATTATCTCTGCTCAGTTTCTGTGCTCTGGCCCCTGTTTATACCATTTTCTATGTCTTCCTGCCACCCCTTCATTCTCCCATTTGTCTGCAACTGCTTTTCTTAATGCATCCAACAAGTTCTCTCTTTCTGTTGACTTGATCTCTCCTTTGTATAATTATTTTTCTCAAGCTCTCAAGATGGCTGGTGAGAAATTTGCAAAGGACAATTTTCTAAAGAGTTGTCAATATTCTATGAGGACTATCCTTCCTTTGGATATTAAATACAAAGGTGCTGTACAGGAAAGAGGTTTTTGTTTTTGTTTTATTTGTTTTATTTTTTTAATATTTTATTTATTTATTTGACAGAGAGAGAGAAAGAGAGAGCACAGAGGGCCGGGAGTGGGTGGTGGCAGGCAGAGGCAGAGGGAGAGGCAGAGGGAGAAGCAGGCTCCCCACTGAGCAGGGAGCCTGACCCAGGCCTCAATCCCAGGATCCTAGGATCATGACCTGAGCCAAAGGCAGACACTGAACTGGCTGAGCCACCCAGGAAAGAGCTTTCTAAACCTTTTTTTTTCCCTTACCAACAATGTCTTAATGATCTTCAACCTTGTGCTAGGCTGGAGAGGCCCTGCCATCCACAAAACCTGCATCCAGTCCAGCAGCAAATCTAGTTGGCTGTGCCCCAACATACCCTAAATCCAACCACCTCTCATGACCTCCACCTTACCTCACAAATCTAAGCCTCCAGTGATTCTTTCCTGGATTCAGTTCTCTCTTTCTACATAGTAGCCTGCGAGAACCTTTGAAAACCTGTTAACTCAGGCTACTCCTCTGCTCAAAAGCTCTCACCAGCTCCATCTCTCTTTCAAAATAAAACTGCTTATGAAGGTACTACGATACGTAGTCAATAAAGTTCTACACAGTCTGACCCAACTCCTTCTCTGACCTCATCTTCCACCTCTCTTCCCTTACCCATCCCATTGGAGTCTCCCATTCAACTTCTTCCCAATGCCAAATGTTTGCCCATATTTTTCTTCCTGTTCTTCTGTTTCTCCAGACATTCCCATTTCCAACCCCTCACTTCACTCAGGTTTCTACTCATATTTGCATCCTCTAAGAGATCTTGCCTGGCCACAAGATCTAAAATGGCACTACTTGTCTCTCTCTGTTTCTTTACACTGCTTCAATTTTCTTCATTGGGCTCATCCTCTCTCTCCTATAGTATTTATATAATTTTGTTTAATTATTTTCTGCCTCCCAGCTATTGCCAGTTATTTTTAAATAACTGGAATATAAAAGCGATGAAAGGATGAACTTTGGTTTGGTTTTCTGCTTCTATCCACTGTGCCTACAAAAGCTGCCTGGCACATAGAAGGCATTCTGGGTGAGTATGTGTTGAGTGAAGGAATGTAAGCTGGAAGTGTCTTTTGTGCCTTGGGGCACCATTTGCTAAAATAATTTTCAGGAGTGTCAGTAGCAGTTTTATTTCAGGAATTTGTCAATGCGCTTCTACAGATTGAATAAATGCAGAGATGAGGAAATAAGTAATGCATGAAGTGGTGGAAAGCAGCCATATGGCACAATCCTAAAAAAAATCAACTTGTAAGATATTATGGAGCCCATATCACCAGATCAAACTTATTCTCAAGCACTGGGGATACTTTGAATAAGCTAGGTATGTAAAAAAGAAGTCCCAGTGAGGCTAAAACCTAGTTGGGAGTTTCTAAATTTGACCAGTTTTATATTAAAGCAATAATGCCTCAGATACCACTCACTCTAAAAGTAGATGGACTACATGGGTGAATTCTCCTCCACCCTATCACATGTTAAAATATAGTGCTGTATCTAAAATCTTGGTGGGATGTTTTTCCCAATTAAGTTTAAGTACATGGGTCCTGGGTTCTAGATAACTGATTTGGGTTAGTAGACATTTTTGGGAGGGATTAGTTGACATTTTCAACAAAGCAAAAACAAAGATTTTTTTCCCCCATCTGTCTTCTTTCACTCAGATTCCAAGCATTTTTGCTATGCTTTTGACAACACCAGGTCCTAGATTTGTTAACAGCATATTGCCTAGTATATCTAAGAGCTAGAGATTGCCTTATTTTCTAAATGCAGTGATATCTTTGAATTAATCATATGCACCCAAAAACTGATTTGATATTATTAAAAATTAAGTCTCTCAGCAGGGCCTGGATGGCTCAGTCAGTTAAGCATTGGACTGTTGATTTTGGCTCAGGCCATGATCTCAGGGTCCTGGAGTCTAGCTCAAGGTAGGCTCTGCACTCAGCAGGGAGCTGCTTCTACCTCTGTCCCTCCCCCGTTGTGCATGTGTGCCCTCTCTCTCTCTCTTTCCCACTCTTTCTCTTTCTCAAATAAAATCTTAAAAAAAAAAAAAATGGAATCATCTAGTGAGACACTGTCCAGGCCATAGCTGCTGAAAGAGTCCAACTCTACCAAGGCATCAATAAACCCTCCAGCTAAGACAGCAGAATATGAGATGTGGAAGGAAAACTTAAGCCATTAACTTAAAGATTTAGAATTTCAGTTTCTTTGGATTCCTTATTTGAAAGAGGAAGATAACAAATATAGACTCTAAATTCTTTGGACTTCAATTTATTTTGACTTTAACATGCAAGAGGATTTACTTCATACAATAATTTCACCTAGGGACTTCTTGATGGAAGAGGATTTATATTCAAAAGTCTTTGGGTTGTTGGAGTTTTATGATTGGAGTACTTTGTCTATGTTTTATTTTCAGATACCCAATGTGTCATTTAATCTCACTGCAGAGCTACTGATAGATTGTGGTGGATAATATGAGGGACATAATTTAAGATGCTAAAAAGAAAGAGGAATTATTTTCCAACCCTGAGTTTAATGTGGTTAAATTAAAGTCAATTGAATTAATGAATTATTTTCATCTATCTTGCCATATTCTGGGGATAAAAATCTAAATTTTCCACCCCTGGTCCTGAGAATATCCATAAAGGAGTGACCGACATTGGGGGAAAGACTTTATCAAGTGCTGCTTTAACAGACAGCTGATCTATGATGGTATGTTCATCATAAATAAATGGCTATGTACAATGTGTTAAGAATATAAAGATCTGGGGAATGATGTGGGGGAGGGGTTTATTCTTTTCTAGTTCCTAACATTAGTTGAATGTGCAGTGTATAATAATCTTTGTCTCTATTCCTCACTTACTCCTTTCATGTGCTGTGAATTATCCAGTTTTGCAGAATTCAAATGAGATTCTTGAAGGAGAAATGCATAGTTCTGTTCTTTCCCCACCCTTCTTCTTTGGCACAAATTGCCAGAAGAAAGTGTGTCATTCTGTTCTTCCCCTCCATGCAGTAAATTTTATAGGGGCAGCTGCCACAGATAGAAATGATGTTGTCTGAGAATGGCAACTTTCTAGTATCTTGCTCTGGAACCTGGCTCTTTCTAGCTTCCTCTGACCCATGCTACACACCATACTCTCCAGTAACTTTATCAGCTGGGGGTAATCTGTCATCTGCCTTTCTTTCTTAACTTTTTTTTTTCTCAAATGGCCTGATTTTGGGGTGTGGAGAAAAGTGTAATTGATTGTTTCCCCGCTCAAATCTTAGGGCTGTGATAGGGCATTGTGTTTCTTGGCTAAAAGGGAAGTCAAGACAATTTGTCAGTTTTCAGAGCATCTCCCTAAGCTCAGTGGAAAAGAAAAATATCACCCATATGACTGTGATAGTCTAAAAATACACTGTAGCTAGGAAATACAAATGTTCTTAATTTGAGGAAATGGATAACTATTTAAGAATAACTATTTAAGTGACTAATTAGAATAATGTGGGAGTTATTTCAGCAATGCTTGAGGTATCTTCAACTCTGACCTCTAGCTATGGGACTGTTTCAGCTTCATTATGCTGCCATAGCTACACTTAATCTATTCCACTGTCACCAAATGTTTATTTTCCACATTTCCAGCCCATTAAAATCTCTAATACAACATGAGGTTCTATAATCGCTCTCAGTCTCAAAATTGGTGAGTACTGTTTGTTTGATAAACTTCAAACACTCCTGACATCTCTGTGTTTAGGAAGCAGAGAAAAGACTTTCCCATAAAATGGCTTTGAGTGTACTTCAGGGCCAGGTAACTCAGTCTGTATCCATATAGGGATAAAGATATTCTGTAGCTTCCTTGTGCCATAGGGGAATGAACCAATATGCTAATGGTGTTGGAATCTCTATTTGGGGAAACTTTAATCAGAGTAGAAGACTATAGGAAATAGGCTAAGTGGCTTCAAGCATTTTGAAGAAGTTTGTGGAAAGCCCTTATTCCAATACGTTCCAGAACACAAAGTAAGAATAAATGCATAGAGAGCACATTCTGGGATATTTTAATGAAAAAATAACTTTCTGATAATTATATCTGTCCTGCCATGAATAAGCTGCCTTTAGTAATAGTAAACTGCCTTAGATCATCTCATGGTGATGTCCTCCAAAGGATTCCCACCCCAACTGTCAAATCAGATCAAGCCCATTTGAACTCTGAGAATCTATGATCCTATGAAGGCTTTTCTCACAAGCAAAACAGAAGGAAATTTGAATTCCATTTTTGAAGGAGAAAAATTTAATATATTTTATCTTATTATACATTTTCCCTAAATTACAAAGTCAATAGCTGCAAATATATTCTGCTACAAAGCTTTCTGTAAGAAATATCTCTATAAGAAAATACATCTCATTAACATTTCCTGTAAATAAATTACTTCAAATAATAATTTTGGGATGTACATAAGGGGAATAATGCAAAAACCAGATTGTAAATGTGATTGCTATAGAGGAAATGTTTGACTGAAATGTTCCATTTTCATGTTGCCAAGCTTATAGAAACCTGTTTGCACAGACTTTGGTTCTTGGATAGATCAGCTTATAATTTTTGTTTTAGCAGACATTTGGAAAGAATGTAAATCTTACTCACCCTAGTAAATGTGTATGGGAAGCTGAAACTCTTAATAGACATGCAGGCTCAGATTCAATTTCTATGGGGAAAACTTGAATTTGAAACTGCAGAAGGGGTCTAAGTAAAAGAAAATTAAGGAGTGACTTGCAGTCTATAAAAGAAAAGGTCAAAAGTAACAACTATAAGATAACTTTTTTGCCTTATGCTCTAGACATAATATTTAGAACTGAGTAAAGTAAAAAAAAAGTAATAAAATGGTTTCAAAGAATTTGGAAACTGTGGTTTCTATAGGTTAGCAATACGTAGATTTTGCAAGTTATTTCATTCCAGAAATGATATCTTTGAGGGAAAAAAAGCTGCTGCACAGAGAGATTGGTACAGAAATTTCAGGTGATGCCATTGGCAAGTTAGAAGTTTATGGAGGGCAATGGAACCTTACTATACTACCCGCTTTGGGAGTCCACTTCATGAGAACTCCTCATATTATTCCAGGACCTCAAAAATAAAAAATAAATATTTTGAGGTCAACTAGTGACCTACACAGAACTCATCTGTATTGTAAATATTGTGATAGCAAATCCCGTGGAAAACTTCCATTTAGGTTGTGCGGCCTCGGGCTTCAAATATGAATAGTCAGTTTGTGCTTCAGATACATGATCGACATGTTGCCAAAACCTGGGCACTGAACAAAGTTTTTTTCCATTTCCTTTGTGTCCTTTAGTGTAGGACAAATGTAGATCAAGTCTCTATTATCAGCTTTACCTGACTATACCACTGCAAGTGTAGAGAATAAATGTATTTACCAACCTAAATTCTATCAAACACAAGGAATGCCAAAGCTTCAAAAATTAACAGTCTATTAGTGTTGATTCTGTATCTTGGACTCCTTAGAAATGTTTGCAGTCTGTGAAATTCTGCTCGGTACTATTCACAATTAATTGGAGAATAAAATATATTCAAGGTAGGAATCACATACAATCAAGAAAAGGCACAATGCTATTCCTTTAGAATGTTTTATCTTATACTGGTTCTTAGTAATTACCGGTGAAAGTAAATTTTTGAAAACTCTAAATAAGCAGTTTGAAGAAAAACAAGTTTGGCTTCTCCTAAAGTCCTCATAAAAGTCTTGCAATTACTTTGAAATTATTTGGAAAATATTGACTGCTTTTTTTTCTTGTCTACCAAGGCCTTTCACTGAGTCCTAGGAATAGTGCTTCAAACTAAAAGGTGATCCTGTGTTGCAAATGAACTATGTTTCATGCTTTCGTTTCTTATTTAACAAAACTCTTTTTATGTAAAGCCTATTGTAAGCCAAAAGACTATTTTGTTAAAGTATAACTTTGAATTTGAAACATGGCTTTTAGTGTATTTCTATAGGCAATCACCAATCTGAAGGAAACCAATCTTCCAGCACAGCCTAAACTCTTGAAAAGTCACATGGTATTCGTCAGTAATTCTCACTGTGTGCTTTTTGATTTTAAGTAATAGCATTTTCACAAATGTGTACATTATTTACATAAACAAATTGCATAATGGAAACACATTGGTTGTACTACATTTGTTACCCCTTTCTAATCTGCTTATTTTTTTCCTTTTTTCTCTCTCTGTGATCTCTATATTCTTATCACATTCCTTATTTTAGCCATTCTTCTGAAATCCAAATCCTATTTTCCACCATGTTATAATGCATTAAATACACAGATTCACAGTCTGCTAGTGATGAATTTCCTCAGAGGTGATCATATTTTCTGACACACATGGAGTCTGGCTTTAGAGGAGTAGGTGGCATCTTTCCATACTTTACATGACAGGCCCTTTGCGCAGTCACATCGCTGGAAAATTTCCAGGCCATGAGAGCCCTTCTTGCGCTGTTTGGTACAGACTTCCCCCTGATGGAGAACTGGTTTGCAGATTTTGGTCCAGAAGTGGCGAGCACAGCAAAATCCTTCGATGCAATCTGATGATCGGAGGCAGGGGTCTCCTTCGTGCCCTGCAGAGATGATGGCCAAAAGATATTACCATGACACTTTGGAAACAAATTCTCTTTTGAAGTTGGAAGCATGTACAATATTTTTACTGATACTGTCTTCCATGAAGTTATCATATACAATGGAAAGTCTTGGATTCATATCAATCAGCTCTCCCTCTAATCATCTAATCATTTCAATCATTTATTGTCTATTTTGATTATTTGCTGTCTGAATATCAAGTTTCATGAATAGCTAGGACTGTGCTTCCTTTTCGCTTTACTTTAACAAATTGCATAATGGAAACACATTGGTTGTACTGCATTTGTACACCATGTTGGTTGTACTACATTTGGTCTTTTACTTTTAGATATTTCTCTGATCATTTTTTTTAACTAGGTGAGTGAAAAATAAGTAAATAAAGAGAACTGCTTTCCAGGTAATTAATTTGATACCTTCAGAAGATGTAAATAAACTCTGATTCAAAGACAGAGCTGAAATTCTCAGGGACTTATAAAACCATGCATCAGTGTCTAGCCAGGGAAACAGAAACTTAAAACAGAAGATGTTTAATGCAGAGCACTAGGCACACATGTGGTGGCAGGGCTAAGAAGTACCAGAGGATGATAAAGCAACAGAGTAGGAGGCCACCACCACATTTAGGCAGGAGGATCCAAAGGAGAAGATCATGTCAGAATCTGGAGCCTCGAATCTGCTAGCTGGGACTAGAATCCCAATGAGCCCACCTGGCAGGAGCCAAAGCCCCAGAAAGATACAGTTCTGCCAGAAACATTACTTGAGGCAGGCCTACCATGTTGGCTTTTTCCTGCCCATGCTTCTCTCACTACAACCAAACTCACATGGCCAGAAGTCACCTGACAGGGAGCCTAGGACGGGTAGTCTGTAAAGAGCTGTGATTCAGAGTGGAGTAGAGAAGGGACAGACAACCCCAGAGTCAACCAAGAACCCATCATTAAAAACATGTAAAGGAACAAATCTGGATATTTAATTAAGAAAAAAATGACTGATTCAGCAAACAGCAAACACACATCACAGCTGGGTTGATGTGTAACCTATATAAAGAAGGGGTCAATAAACTTCTCTGTATTTTTGCCGGATTGTAAATATTTAGGCTTTTTAGGCCATGTGATCTGTCACTCCTCAATTCTGCTGTCACAAAAGCAGACATAAGTAATGCCTAAATATAGGCAAGTATGTGTTCCAATAAAACATCATTTTACAGAAACAGGCAGTAGGACAGATTTGGCTCACAGGCCATAACATGCCAATCATGGTCTAAAGGATTATCTGTCACCCCAGATATAACCAATCCCACTGTAGTTATATGTGAATATGACCCACTAGCCAATGTCATGAGAGTTCTTCCTCCATGCCATCAGAGAATTACACTTAAAACTATATAAAATGTTAGTAAAAATGTTAGTAAATTTGGAACTGTACCGTGACATAGCTATCTACTGAATAAGGAAGGATACTCTTGTAATAATAAATGCATATGAATTTGGTGGGATAGAAATAGGATACTGGGTAAAGACATAGGTCTTCAGGGAGTACAGACAGAGGATAACTGAAGAGGAATTGTCAATCTCTTTAGTGCTATCCATGTCAACATTAATATTCTAGGTCTAACAGGTCAGATATTCTATAGGATACTAGCTCTGCAGAACATGAAAATGTGGGGAAATGCTTAGTGGTCAGGAAATATGGGGACATACAGTGTTTTATTTTATTTTTATTTTTTAAAGATCTTATCTATTTATTCATGAGAGACAGAGAGAGAGAGAGACAGAGACACAGGCAGAGGGAGAAGCAGGCTCCATGCAGGGAGTCCAACGTGGGACTCGATCCCAGGTCTCCAGGAGCACGCCCTGGGCTGAAGGCAGTGCTAAACCACTGAGCCACCCGGGCTGCCCCATACTTTAAAAACCAGTTTTCCTCATTGCCAGAATTCTCAGAGCCCTCAATATATCAATTATATAAAGTTATGAAACTAGGAAATGCATTATTATAAGACTCTTGAATACAGCACACTTTTATTCACAGCATGTCTTGAAAGAGTAATCCTTCACAGAACACACTTGAGAAAAACCTCCTTTAAAAATGGACGTGTTTCTTGCCTTCAAAATTTTACTGTTAGTAATAAAGTTCAATAATTTCATGCTTTCAAATTTTACTGTTAGTGATTAGGCTTCCCAAATATTTTGATGCAAGTATGAAGATTTTATGACCATACATAATCCTACTAGAAACCAATAAGTTGGTTTATGAATAGTCTATTATGCGGTTGTTCAGTGAAATAAAATTTCTGTAAAGGTGAGAAAAAGATTCAAAAGCTTAGGGATTTAATCATATGACTGCAAACATTTGAAGGCAGGACTGTTTAGAAAATGGCATGATTGATCAAGGGTGCTGCAATTTTCATAATATATATTTCCTAACAATTTAAGCTCTCTTAGAAATCTTCAGCATCTTCAGAATTAAGAATTAATAAATTCAGTCAGAATCTTATCAATGAAGTATCTTCCTTGTATTTTTTTCTAAAACCAATAAAAGGAATTACCTATACTTTAATTTTACTTCTTTTAAAACCAGAAAAAGTAACCATAGAACTACAGATAGCCTACCTTTTATATGTGACATCTTAGTGTGTTGTCTTCCTAGATTTTGCCATCCCAAGTCATGGTTTGAGTAATGGCCATGGTTTCGATCTCTGTGTCGAGTGCCATCCAGAGCTGGGATGTGAGGGGTTAAGATGCTCTCCGTGACAGGGATGCAGATGCCTGGAGATGGTAAGTAAGCTGTTAGATTGATCTGATTCTATAAAGTATGATTCTTAGCCAAGTATTCTGCTGATGAGAGGTGTGAAGCTATCTTCTATCTCTCTATCTAATCTATCTAGCCTCTATTCATTCAGCTATTCATTTATTTACATAAATAATACTGAGTCATATTGCTTAATATTAAATAGAATCAAGTAGTTTGGCCTAAGTCAGGCTTCCTTAACTTGAATCTTGTCTCTCTCAAGACCAAGTGGCCATGGGCAAAAAAAAAAAAAAAAAAAGGGAATAAAAACACTTCATTAAGTTATTGTGAATATGTGTGAAGTGTTTGGAATAGTGACTTAGTATTAAATTAGTATTAGCTATTTGAGCTTTTAAAATGTCTGACCAGACATCCATTTTCAGGATCCAGTTTTCAAGATCCTTTGCTTCAATTAACAATATAACTCTAGTCTACATTGTAAACATCACTAATGCTATGAGGTCTTCTTCCCTTCACCTGTCTAAAGTACTTCCAAGAGGTCAGGAGCATGTACAGGGATAGGAGTCTGATGATACTGCTTTATATGACTAAGTTCATGTTTCTGATCACCTTCTATAATGATTTAATGGTTTTATCATGCGTTTTGTGTGATTCTTCATCTCATCATTGATGCTGAATTGTCTGCCTGTAAATTCATTGAGATTGGGTAAAGTTATGCTTATGGAAAGGCTGGGGAATAGACTCTTCGTATCTCCTTTTGGAGGAACCAATCATTCCCTCACTATGAGTGTGGTGCAGGGTGGGGCCTTTAAAAGAAGACTCCTCGAATATACGAATCGAATCGAGGTATGAAACTGGAAGAGGGACTCACAGGAAGTTCTTTGTTGGGTCTTTTACATATATTCACTTATGTGTTTATAGGTATTTACATCCAGCATTGCAAGTGCTAGGCATGGCAAGTCCTAGATTGCCATAGATTATAAAATATAGAAGGTGATCAGAGTCCAGGAAAACTAGGATTGAGGAGGCAATCCAAGTAATGGTACACATATTTAAACCATGATCCAATCCCTGACAATTTTGAAAGGCTCCTTGCATTTCAGAGGTCTAAGTAAGGAGAATGTAGTCGAACTTACTAGACAAGTCTCCTACATAAAAGGAAAGAGGCCCATCAACACTGAACTAGAGCTTTACCATTATTGCAGCGGGTACCAGGACAACACATGCCATCTCTATGGCAGCGCTTCTTTTTCCTTCGACACACCATGCAGGCTGATGATCCTTGGTGGGGACTGTGGCAATATCTACCAATCTCACATTCCTTATCACTGCTACAAGGGTAGGCCTGTAAAGTGGAACAACACCAAAAGCAGAGTAGATTAGATTCCATTACATGAAGAGTTCGTGTGGCAAATCATGATGGGAAATAAATCACAATAGGTTTCTCATCAAAGGGAATATGCCATTGAATCCATGTTCTGAGCATAGATCTTATATAGTGATGCTGACTTCATCAAGGACCATATAAGATACTGTTGATAGAAACGAAGATAAAGTTGATGCTTCTCAAGTATTTTTGTTGGCACAACCTTGGAGTTGGGATTTACATTTTGTGTGGATCAGTAGAGCTTCTAAGAGTGACTCTGGGGGCTCAGAAATAGTCGCAATTGTTATTCTGCTTGGGATTTAAGGTGTAAATGAAACAGCCTCGCTATTGCATTTTTCATCTGCTAAACTGGATGAGAGGAAGTTTCAATAAAACAAAGGCTGTGCTAGAAGCTGAAACACATCCCTTGCCCAGTTATGGAACAAATACTTTAAGAGTGACTCCCCACAATTCCTGCCCATGAGGAGCGCAGCAGAGAGCCACTTCTAGAACCATTTGATGGAGTGAGCTGTTTGGCAAAAAGAAATCAAGGAACAGGGTCCTCTTTCCAAACTCAGTGCTGAGCAGCAGTGGAGACCTAAGTGGTCAGAGAAATGCTCAACTCCAATTATTTTGTGTTCTCAGGAAACAAAAAGGCAGGCTCTTTACATACAAAACAGTCCTATGGGCTACTGCACCTTTGACTTATACAGAAAAGACATGGTGCCTACATTTCTCGCCATTTGAGTCTACTGAAGCAGTGCCCTAGATCATCTCCCAAAATAAAAATACATTTTCCAGTTATGTTCTCCTTGCCTCTTGGAAGTTTGGGGGACATTTAAAATGCCCCTGTTTGCAGAGATGGAAGTTGGGAAACTGAATTGTCATGCCACACATCAAACTTCCTCATATTTTGAAGCATGTTGACAGGGAGACTTGCTTATAAGTTGTTCTTTTATTTATTTTTTTTGTAGTTCTTTCCTGTTTTCAGAGCAATGCATGTTTTTTTTTTTTAATTGAGAAGTACGAAAAGTAAAAAGAAGCTATGTAATTGTTTTTAAGCACACATAAATGGTATGAATGTAAACCATTGGGCTAAAATTTTTGTGGCTCTCAAATTAGTGTGATTTGAGTGCTTTGCTTATGAAATGAGGTTTGATGACCTAGGTTTGTGAGCATGGTCTATTTCTTTTTCCTTCTTTCTTTCTCACCCTTTCCTACTCTCTTCCCCCACTGCCCTTCTCCTGCTATGTGTGGCTGCATTCAGTGCCCTCATGTTTCCTGTTTAGATCTGATCCTCTTCAGTTTGACAGAGAAAATAAATGTGAAGCTGACATGTGAGTCTGAAAACTTTACATGTTCTATGGGGGAAAAATACACTTTCGCCATCATTACAATTTACTGTTGACCCTCAAAAGAAAATAGGAAAATCACAAATTTCGAGTTAAAAATTCTTTTGGGAAGGATTGCATAGTGGCCATGTTTGATGCCTACATTATAATTGGAACCAGATAAAGCTATAAAATGAATTTACATATTATTATCCCATTCTGGATCTCCATCATCAGGCTTAAGAGAGAATCTGAAGGAGGTTAAATTCAGAGTATTAGGCCATTTTTCAAGAATCCAAGACTGATGAAAACAAATGTCACTTCCCGCCTTGCCACACTCTTTCCCCCAAGCACTTTACTCCCTTCATATTTAAACTCATTACTTTAATTGAAATACAATTCACATGTTTCTGATTCATTTACATTTATTTCATCAAGTTGTTTTGCAAGAAACATTTGATGTCTTACAAGTTCTTTTCTTCCTCAAAAATAGGACATTTTCTTTCAATGGAAATAAACATGTGCCACCTAAAACATCATGTGCAATTTACAACACAAACAAATCTTCAAGGGATTCTGAATATAGAATAATACTTGATTCCATTCCTAAAAGCAAAATAGTCTATAAGGTAAACAAGTTGTTTGCTAAAAGTAGCAGTTCATTTTGCAGAAAATTGTGGAAAGCATATCATTAACTTCCCATTCTCAGTTTGTGGGAAATGGAAATGCTTGAAATGGAAAATATTTGATGCAAGGAGTGCCTGGGTGGCTCAGTCCATTGAGCATCTGACTCTTGGTTTTGGCTCAGGTCATGATCTCAGGGTCCTGAGATCCAGTCCAGTATATGCCTCACACTCAGCATGAAGTTGGCTTGAGATTCTCTGCCTCTCCCTCTTCCTCTGTACTATCTTTCTCTCTCAAATAAATAAATAAAATTCTCACAATTTTTTCAGATGAAAGCTCCATTGGTCTAAGAGATAAAATATATTAGAGAACATGTAGTTGGGCAGCCCAGGTGGCTTAGTGGTTTAGCACCACCTTCGGCCCAGGGCTTGATCCTGGAGACCCAGGATCAAGTCCTACGTCAGGATGCCTGCATGGAGCCTGCCTCTCCCTCTGCCTGTGTCTCTGCTTCTGTGGGTGTGTGTGTGTGTGTCTCATGCATAAATAAATAAAATCTTAAAAAATAAATAAACGTTTTTTAAAAAAAGAGAGCAGGGATCCCTGGGTGGCGCAGCGGTTTGGCGCCTGCCTTTGGCCCAGGGCGTGATCCTGGAGACCCGGGATCGAATCCCACGTCGGGCTCCCGGTGCATGGAGCCTGCTTCTCCCTCTGCCTGTGTCTCTGCCTCTCTTTCTCTCTGTGTGTGACTATCATAAATAAATTTAAAAAAATTAAAAAAAAAAAGAGAACATGTAGTTTTACTATGCTATTTTTTGTCAATATTTTTTTACTTAAAGCCAATTTAAATAGAAATGACACAGGCAGAAAAAAATATACCAAATTTTCTGTAGTGCAAGATCATTGTTGATGTGATCTTGTACTTGAAATGGAATCCCAGAATATAACATTAAGAGCAATTCTTTGACAATTAAAATAAATTTAATAATTGAAATGCAAGGTTATCTTATTTAGCTTCTAGTATGCTTATGAAACTCCTTGCTCCAATAAGCAGCCGTCAAATACAAATAAAATAAAAAATGATAGGATAAATTGATTGAATCAGGTTTTAGGAAAAGCAAGTAATATGGAGGCATTCCTTACTTTCTGAAATCAATGCCCCAGATATACTCAGACATATAGTTTCCTTTGGTGTAACCATTAGCAACAAACCACAGAACATGAGAAAATAGGGATCTGAACCATTAATAGCAATTCTTGGATTTTCAGCCTAATAGATTAGTTTTTAATAAAGAGTTTTTTGTTTTATTTTGTTTTTCAATAAAGAGTTTTAAATAAGACATTTTAATCTCAAGGATGAGGGCTCTGCAGCTTGCTATTGTTTCTTTCCACCTTTTTCCTTTAAAATGTCTGGAAATGGTATCACAGTAGAAAAGAGAGGAAGGGAGTTAGAATGGGAGTGAGATAGAGAAGAGAGAGAGAAGCACATGGTTAAAGTAGTTATGGAGGATCCTGAAGAAGTGAGGACTGTGACATTCATAGACCAGTGAAGACAATTATATACATTCATAAAAGTGTCATTCAGAAACTTTCCCAGAGAAAAATCTGTATTTTCCACTAACTTTGGCCTCAAAAGCCTGTTCCTGTTCCCATCTGATGATGGTTTTATGACAAACAAAAGATGAATTTGAGTATTAACTTTCCATTTAACAACGCCAATAAATATGCTTCCCTATGACTTATTTGTATAAATTAATAAGGAGACTGATTTTTTTTTACCTGCTATGGAAATTATTGATAGTGAATTTGCATCGTTCCTCATTGACTTGTCTAGGTAAACAGTCTGAGGAACAGTGAAATTTGGCTGCATAAGCATCCAGGAATACTTCCCATCATGCAAAATCATTCATAACTTAGCCTCAGTCACAATTAGGAGAGAGATTCATTGGAGACATCTAATAATAGCAGATGATGGGCCATGAACTAAGAATGTTTGAGAGCTGTCTGTCCATGATCAGGCCAAAAACCAAAGAAGTTTTGCCCAATCCCCTTTCTAGGCTTAAAATAGAGTGGTTTCTATAAATAGCAGTGTTAGTTATTATTACAACCATGACATGAACTGAAAAAAAGAGTGAACACATTGGACACAGCTTGAAAATAAAGTCCATCAAAAATGAGCATTTCTTTTTAGTATAAAGGATTTTGTTTTTATATCCATTTATTCTGTGCTAATTTGGAATCACTATTTAAAATTTTAGTGATGATGTAAAGAGAGGTTGAGTAACTTCTGCAAATAAGCTCAGTGTGCTCAGGAGCAGAGAGTTTGGGATTTGGGGTCCTGCTCTGGCTTTCAGGGCTTCCTGCAAGTAGTGATGGTTTTGCTAGTGATGGTTTGATGCACACGTAGGTAAGGGGTTTTCAGTGCTGACCTGTGTGCCGAATTTAGATATTAAAAAATAAACTTGGCCACTTCTCTCTCTAGAAGCCTCCACATACCAATAGCATGTCCTGGTGCAGCTGTTGGAAAGATAGAATATTGGCGGACAACACGGGCAATACCGTAAACAACATTTTTTCATTTCATTTCTTAACAGTTTTATGTCCACTTAAACTCAGCATAATCAGGGCTAGAAGTAAGAACCCATCATGTAATTAATGATAATTAAATAACATTATAATGAATGAAATAAAATGAAATGTTACTGCATCTTATTTGAACTAATTGAGACTTTTTATTTTTTTCGATTATTCTCAAAACCGCAGTTTTGAGAAAAAGACCTGCTAATTCGAGATTAAGATTCAGGTGGAATTTATTCTTATTTTTCAGAAGTAATTTTTTCTTATTTTCTTATTCATTATTTTCTCTCCTTAAAACACGCAAAAATGTGACAATGACAGAATCAGACCCCCAAGAATAATGACATGAGAAAAAAGTGTTTTAGGGATCTCAGCAGTATCGGCTACAGAACAAACCTTTGGCCACAACTAAAACCTCAGTTTAACTCCTGAGTTTTCAAAATAATGATGCTGTTCCTGTTTAACGATGGGGAGGAAAAAAAAGAGAGAAACATCACATAGTGTTCATGTGGGATGGCCACCCATCCGGATTCTTGCAAGACCGTCCTAGTTTTGTTGTTGTTGTTTTAATCGGGACAATCCTTTGTCCCCGCAAGCACTGTTTGCAACAATCGGAAGTTTTCTGGAGCCAGAAAAACATCATCAGCTGGGCAGGCAGAAGAAAGCCTGCAGGGGGACGACCCAGCTGTGGGAATGAAAAACATTTGGGGCGAGTGGATAGAAGGAGGTAGCAGCAAAAGGCTGGGGACTAGAATGTCTGAGGTCTCAAAGAGAACACAGCAGAAGATTTGCAATTACACTTGGGAAACCAGGCCCGACTGGCCTCCCCTAGGTCCCTAGAGAGAAGATTAATTTCTCCTGACCCAATGCTCCATGTGATAGTTTTCTGTTTCAATGTATATGCAAGGTATGCTAGCCTTTAAGGCAGTAATTTCAAAGTCAAACCATAAGATTGCAACTTAAGGAGGTGCAGGGACGTAGAACTCAATCTGGCAAATGTGCAGTTGTATACTACATGCCAAAGGCTGTGCAATTGGATCTTTCCCCTTTTCCACAATTTCCTCTAGGGATAAGGGTGTATCTTTGAGGATTCCTGAACATAAGGCTAGGAGGATTGAGCTATATTAAATTGGAGGGGAGAAGTTCAGATATTTCATGATGTTCTGGATGTGTGCCATAGATTCATTAAGGCAGCCGTTTGGGTATTTATTCAATATTCAATAATTGTTTATTCAGCAATTATTTATTGTGCACCAACTACAATTCAGACACAACCAGTTCTGTGATCTACAGATGCTTTCAGTGCACTATCCCTAAAATACTTTTGAAAAGTATATGTCTTCTCACACATTTGACTTGTAAATGTAAAACTTTTTAGCATAAGTTTAGTTTATTAATATGGCAGATAACATTAAACATTTTATAAGATGAAATTTATAGTAATTGACACGATTCACTAAAACAGCTTTTACCCATCTGATTGATCGATGCATACTGATCCTAAAATAAGCCACAATATATTTATGGATGTTTTTCTTTGAAAAAATTAATTTTTGAAAACATCCAGTTAAATTCTAAAATATACACATCATCAAAACTATTTTAATGTCCTGTATCTAGAATTTTCCAACCAGGGCCAAGCTTCACTTTTAAAGGATTAATGACAGGACAAGGAAAGATGTGTTTAGGATGCCCTAACCAACCGCTACAAATATCTTTGTTAAAACCAATGCTCCAAATTTTACGTTAGTCTGTCATCCATAAAAAGTTTTATACTGCGGGTTAATGCAGTATATCAAGATTTGGAATGCATGACGATTTTGCCTTTCTTTCCACATAAAATGGCAAAAGACTTATTGTAAACACAGGCACATTCCCAGACAATTTTAAGAAAAAAAACTCATGGAAGTTAAGGATATGGAAATTGATTTCCTTAAAACAATTCATGCTGTGCACACCATGGAAAACCTTTGAGTACCTTTTCCACATATTCATTTTAAGGCTGGGATTGTTAGATATTTGATTTTGACATAGAAGTTTGGAGCTGAGAGAATTCCGCTAATGCTGCCTGGATTATAAGTTAGGAAAGCTGGATCTCTGCCAGTGGTCCATTAACTTCTTCAATGTATCCGGATAGCCCCACTTAAATTCTAAGAAACAATAATTCTATGAAATCAAGGCAAGGTCCTCACTAACTTGGGTTGCTCTACCCTGTTCTCTGTATATCATTATGCAGAAAGGAGATTCCAGGGAATTCTCTATTTTGAACACAGACCATATTCTCAACTGTAACATGTACATTGCTGCTATTGATCATGGAGCAAATGGGCAGAGCTAACCCTTTCCATACAGTCTCAGCACCTAGAGAAATCTACACTTTGTAGATTACCTGATTTTTAAATATTTTTCCTGGTTTTGACCCATTTTCCCCTCATTTAGGATAGCTAGGAGAAAAGCACTTCTGTTCCATGCTCAAAAAGCAGCATCTTGGGAGTGCTTTTGCAGCAATGGTTGGAGCTCTTTATACTCCATATATAATTATAAAGCTCTTTGTAATTTGGTGATCAGTGGAGTGTAATTGTTTTAACCAAAACAGAGGAAGAAACCACACAATTTCAAGTTTTCTTCCAAATTTTGGATTGAATGGCTTAATATAAAATTTTCAACGTAGCCTTCCACATTTTCCTGACCCCATGACCTTCAGAAAGATAATGTGGTAGGAAGAATTTTGGAGTCATACTGCAGTTTGAATTATGCTTCCACAATTAATTCATAGTTGTAAAAAAAATTAAAAAAAATAAAAATAAAAATAATTCATTGTTGCAAGTTACTTAACAGAGTCTCAGTTTCCTCCTTGATAAGATATCATTCCTACCTTCAGCAGTGTTTCCCTACTTACCTAATCTTTAAAATCTCATGGGGTCTCTTTAAAAACTACTTATTCACAGACTCCTTCTCATAGAGATTCTAATTCTGCAGAACTGGATATGGTCCAGGATTCTGTATGATTAATAAAATACTGTCCTGGTGATCATAGATAAGGTAAGATAGGGAAACACTGCTCTCTGGAATTGTTGCAAAGATTAAAGATGCCTCTTGTATATATCTCATACAAAAAATTTCTGGTCTAAATGATATATGGACTCAATATTATCTCCCAGAGGGACAGAGGTCTAAGTGAGAAATTGGTTCCCTGACATCAACATGAGCCTAAGTAAGAGATTCATTAACAATTATTTCCAGGTAGGTTCATCTTTACTCCTACTACTTAGCCACTGTGCTTAGGAATAGACTTGAGAATTTCTGAAACTATATGAAAAAATAAAGTAACACATAACAAACACATCAGTGCACTTTGGGAGAAACACAGTATAGACTCAGAGCTGCTAACATATTCATTGTGGTTGGATTGTTTCATATCCTCACGTGGTATACACCTGTGTCTTGTTGGCAATACACACCTTTGCAGTTTTCTTTGCAACTTGTATGCTGTGGGTCTTTACAAAACAAGTACTTTTCCTCCCCATATCAAGTATGATAAATAGATTGTGTGTGTTATTACTATTTCTTGCAGATCATCAAATTCCTTTCCAGTGAAAAATCACATTCAAAATTCAAATACTGATGTCCAAGTAGATATAAAAACATACCTTCAAATTTCTGATTATGAAAGACCTTCCTTACAGTTACAGAATAGGTCAGGGTTGGTAACTATATCTGAGCCCAAGTGAAAACACTTGTGATTTTTAAATGTTACAGGAGTTTGAGCCATTTCACTTCTAATATCATGGTTTATAAATGAGGATAAAAAAATCAATCCAGTGAAAAGAGTTTACTTATATACAATATATATATATATTTGTGTGCATGCATTAGTTATCCAATGCATTATTTCAGGAAGTACACCCAAGAAATGTATAGCAAAATTTATCCATGGGAAGGTAGGACAGAGTATTGAGAACTGAGGAAAGAAGAAAATTTTGGTTTCCTTGTAAAATCCCTTAAACATTTTCTAATTTGCAGTAGATAAAGGCATTATCTATTAAAATTAATACAATTTTTAAAAGAACTAATCTTATGAGATTCAAAGTGAAGTTTCTTATTCCTTGCTAATTTATGCTTCATAGTTTTTACATTAGGAAGGCTTAGAAGAACTTGGGTTTCCTAAAGCCAGGACTTCTTGCAAGAGTATCAAGAATCCAGATGGAAGTTTCTTAATTATAAATTTTCTGTTTTCTTTTATTGATGTTACCTTATTAGCAGAATCAGACTATTAATACATTTAAATTACATATAAACAACCCATTGTTCCAACAATTACTTAATTGAAGTAATGTTTATTGTCTTGTTCATTTAGTATGCAACATGCAAACTTTACACTTCTCTATTCTCATTTAATTCTCTTCCATTCCCTCTAAGAATTAGGCTAGACTAATAATAAATTGGCTACTTCTATTCTGACTTTGAGGAAACAGTTGATAGAAGCCAATAAAATTGAAAAGTTTGTTCTTTTATGGTTGTCAAGATGGAAAAAAAAATCACAGCAATATATAATCCTCAATGTTCTTTTGTAGTGAAGAGATTCAATTTCTATTTAAGAACTACTTTAAGCTCTGCATAAATATTGCTTGAAAATATAAAATCTTATCATTCAAATTTAGAGTCAGAAACAAGAAGGCAGGCTCCACCTCCAAGTGTGCCAGGAGAAGCAATGACTTGAAAAGTACAGGCATGGAAAAAAAAAAAAGGAAGAAGTATGGGCATGACTCAATATGATTCCACAGAGGATTGGAGCAAGAGGTTTACTTAATCATGATAGACACAAAGATCGACTTGACTAAAAACCTTTTGATTAAAAAAGTAGGATGCAGGGGTGCCTGAGTGGCTCAGTTGGGTTAAGCATCTGCCTTCAGCTCAGGTCATGATTCCAGGGTCCTGGGATCAGCTGCATCCAGCTCCCTGCTCAGCTGGAAGTCTGCTTCTCCCTCTCCCTCTGCCCCTCCCCGCCATTTGTGCACTTTCTCTCTCTCTCTCTCTTTCTCACAAATAAATGAGTAAAATCTTAAAAAAAAAAAAAAAAAAAACCTATTGGAAAAGAAGGAAAAAAGTATGATGCAGAGGTGGTTCACAATTCTAACAATAATCCTACCTAAACAACTCATCTATTTCTGCCTCTGTCATTTGGAAGAAAATAAATAGTGTGTGAAGACTCTTGGACTAGAATCATTAGGACATTGTACACTACTGACATATGTAGGGACTAAAGTGCAAGTTACATGTGCAGCAGGATGAAGGACTTTAACTCCTAAGCTTTGGATAAGCCAACTTGTCTGTTACTAAGAGAAAGAAATAGAAATCATTTAATCTATTATTTTGCCATCCCTACTCTTTCCCATTTCCCATCTTGAGTCCTTATCTAACTATCTCATGCTAACATTTATATAACCTATACAACCAGTTAAGAATCTGTGCCCCATGCCTGGACTTCATTTTTATTTTTATGGAATGTTCGGTTTTTGGGACAGGTCTCATATAGAGATTCATGCAATGAGCACTCTATATAGACTCCTATCATCATTTCTGGGTTCCAAAGATTATAAAACTGTGTTGGAGAGAGTTGGAACCATCTCAGAGTCTCTAACATAACAAAAGGGTTAAAGCATCTGGGTAGAATAGTTGCCTAACTTCCTGATGGATGAAATTACAATAGCCAAGGATACTCATTTATTTCAGACATTTGAAGGATAACTGGGTTCAAAAGCCCCAGCTTGGAGAGTATTTTTATTTTTAGTGTCTGATAATAGCAATTAAGTGACCACACATTGTTTGTTAAAATAAAATACTTTTCCAAAAAAAATTGATAACTCAATACATTAGTGGTCTTACTTACCAGCCTTCTACCCCCATGAGCCAATTTAAATTCTTATTGTGTGGAAGAAGGGAGAGAAGTTCAGCACAAGGACAAAGGAACCTGTGTCAAGCAAACAGCGTGGCATAAAGACATCACTTGTTGGCTTATAATCTTCTATCAAAAGATTATATTTAAATGCTTTGTTACAGGATTGGAAAGGGAGGAAATTATAAGCCAGATGACAGATTCTTTGGTTTGTGTGACCCTAGTGTTCAAATCTCAGCCTCAGAAATGTGGTACATCTTGTGATGACATGCTCAATGTGTTAGTAATCCCAAAGAAAACACATTGAAGAAGTTGGTCCCCCACGCCACCCACATCCCATACATCTGCTTTACTGTGGTGACCGGTACATTCTCCATAGTGCAAGGGAGGTCAGATGATTTGTTACTAGCTGAAAAAAAAAAAAAAAAAGAAAAGAAATTCTGTCTCCAGGCTTAAATCACTTCCCCTCCATCCCTCGGTCCTTCCAGGCTGTGCAAAGAGTATGCTCCTCTGTATTTCTGCTGCTTCCTTTGTTGCCCCTTGTTTGCTACTAAGAATCCCCAGATGTACTGGCATTGGACTCTTTTTAAGATCTTTATGTCTGGCCTCACATTCCAGCAGACTCCGTAGAAAATATGGGGCTTTAAAATGTGAGATGGGGGAGGAAGGGTGGGAAAGAGAAGTGGAGTGCACGTAAGAAAGGGAGGACCACTTCCACCACACATACACCTGCCCCCCAGGGACCATGGTAGAGCTGTCCTGCCTCAGCACAACCCCAGTGCTATGTTGGCTAGTCAGAAGTTGAGGAGAACAAGTGGAATAGAATTCACTAGCCAAATGACTAATAGACTTTTTATACATCTTTGCTAGGGTTGATCTGAAATCCTATACTTTTTTCAAATTTTTCCTCCCTATGTAATGCTAAAGTGTTTCTAGAACTATGTTTGGAATGCTATCTGAAATCTGTCCTGTTTGTTTTAACTCAAGAAGGCAGCTGTGTCACAATAAAGATGACCAGAAAACATTTTTTCTTAGCATGACATATGATCCCCATCTACGTCCCCAGCACTTGGATTACACATGCTAGCTATATGGGGCTACTTGTACATCCTTTAGCCACATTCCCTCATGACTAGGCATTTGTACACATTTTCCTTCTTCCAAAGGACCATTCCTCCATTTACTTCATCATCAGAATAAATCCAACTCATTGTCCAGTAACTATATCAAGTAACTTTACTTTTGGGAAACCTTCTGGGCTGGCTCCTCACTTCCAGCTGACTTGTATGTCCCATTTCACCTGCACCCCATTAATACCTCATGCTTATCTATAGCATGGTATAGTTCACGCTCTGTTACATTCTTCCTCTGCCTTCTTTATACTGTTTGATTACAGAAATCATCTTTCATCTCTGTATCCCCAATGGTCACATCATGCCTGGAATAACAGTATTCCATATTTTGTCCAGTGATAAATAAATGAATGAGGTTTTGTTGTAAAAGTGTTTGGAAATTTGTACCATGGACTGACAAAAACACCCACATAAGTACTGTCAGAAGATGATACAAGAATTGAAAATTAAACAGTGATTTTTTACATATTTTGAAATGGATTTTTAGAAATCAGCTATCTATGTTCTACATAAACCATCTTAGAACTACATAACTAGGGACATCATATGTGTTTCAGAAGAACAGAGATTGGTTGATGAGTCATTTTCCAGTCAGCAACTTGGCTTCGTGTTTCATATGGAGCCTCAGATTCACATTTCCAAGTACTATTATCAGCTCCTTTACATTACATTCCTATAGCTGATGATATTTTTCACATGTAAAATATCTTGAGTGAAAAGTAGACTCTCTCATTTCTAAGTGGTATCAGTGGTCTCCACCAGGGCCATAATGCTATCCTAGTAGCTGTTCTCAGCAATGGCTCTGGATCTCACCTCTTTCCTAGTTGTCCTCAGGCAATTGTTTAAGGCTATTGGTGGGTTGGAAACTATGACTGAGTACTTCTGAGGATCAGATGAGGCTGGTGACATTCCATCCTAAATGCTTCTAACTTTTCTTTGCCTTTAGCTCTTAATATTTTTCTCATTGGTGGATCAAATCTGATAGTGCTTCTACTTAACCTCCACCACTATGACATATTTTTGCAAAGAAAGTGAGTAGCTCACGATGGCTTCCTTTAAACATTTTGGAGGTACATAGATGGGATACTAAGGGGATTCAGTTTCTTGATACACCTTAGTAGTCACAGTAATATAGCAACCAGCTTATAACAACTAAAGCATTTTTTCCAAATGTGTTCCTCATCAAATTCCTCACCAAAACATTTATTGGATTTCTGACTTGTTTATGATTTTAAAACTAATGGAGCTAAATAAATTCTCACCAGCCATGTTAAATTAGTTAAGTCTTATGGGCATGTCAATTTTTATCAGAAAATGTGGACAGTGTTTCTAGATATTGAACCAAATTGATTTCAACTCATTTTTATAATTCTTGTACAAACCCACCCAACTCTCCTCATTATGCCCATACATCAGAATTTTAGAGACATAACCTATACACTTTTCATACCCACACCCACGTTTAAAAACTTAAAGAAATTTATGAAGGATTTTATTCAGCCTAACATAGGTGCAAATTTGTATTTATAAAATGACGAGATGGGCCTATTGCCTGGGCCAAAGAGGTAAGAAATAAGAATTCTACTTTCTAGGTAAAATTTTCTAAGTTAGACATGTTTGCTACCTGTTTTGAGTCCAGGCAGGGATGTCACTGTGTGTTTAAAAAAGGCAAGTCTCGGTAAGATTCCCATACGGTTTAGCTTCACAGTCTAGAGATTAGAGTGATTGGATCCCCTTGTTCTGTAGAAAGAGGAAAGACACAGCCACACCTGGGCACAGCAGGTATCAGGATGGATTACAGTCTGACTGTAACATTTCCTGGGTTTAAATGAGATCACCAGAACTTCATTCACACAAGCAAGTCATTTCCACATTAACATTGGATGAAGTGATTTTTATTACAAAACCCACCACTAGCCAGGCTCTTTTCTGAGGGCAGATCAAAAGCATAAGGATCTGGTCATGTGCTGCTTTTCATCTTCCCTCCTTGAGCACAGCACTGCCTAATAATACACACTGATCAACTTCTGCCCGGGATCTTAAACAGGATGGTCTGGAAAAGCCAAGAATAAGCTCTTGAAATAAGACTGCTCATCCCATAGTAACGAGAATTGGAGCTGTACTTTTGTAAATGGTACATTGAAAACTGTTTACAACTTGCAAATGATGATTCCAAGAAACATTAGAATGCCTTTCTTATAGAAACACATTAATAACTAACAGCAAATTTGCTAAAAAAGTCCAGTTCTGCTTTCTGGGAACCTTCCAAAAAGAAATCACAGCTCTTTAAAACACAGTTTCACATAATGAATCAGTTAAAAAAGTAACCAGCCAGTTACTGATTATTTAATAATAATAATAATATTTAACAATAACTACACATAGAGCCATTTGTCTTCAAAGTAGTGAACTCCTTAAGTATTAACAAATTAACTCTTTCTATCACAACTGCCAACGTACGTTTGGAGAGTTCGAGGGAGGATTTTATTTAACATCCATGTGTTCTGTTCTGGTGATATCTGCAGGGCAATCATTCCGCTATTAGATAAACATTGTTTGGATGTACAGAGATGCGGTAAGAATGCACACCCATGTCCTACTGTCTGTCTAGTTTTCTGCTGAGTCCTCAACCAATACCCAATCAAAGGCAAAAATGTGTTTCCAGTGATAGAACAGTATGGTTTTCATTGAGGACAGACTTTGCGGAAAATAATACAAAAATTGTCTGGGAATTTGGGTGCATAACCTGGGTGTGGTGAGGATGAGCTTTTCACATTTCTCACTAGAGTTCAGTAACTCTCCACATAACCTCAACCCAGTCGTGGATCCTTAAATCCACCATCTTACCAGCCAAAAAGACTCCTCCTGCTAACAGATGCCACAGTTGCTAGAGCTACTCTACAAACTTTTCATTAGACCCTGAAAATAATAGGCTTCTGGAAACTACAGATATTTTGCAGATGTGCTTTCCACAAAAGTGATTTCATGATTTGCCTAGGTACTAGATCGCTATGTCACTTCATAAACGAATGAAGACCAACTGCTGGTCGTCATTACAAATCACAAATTTTGATGGTAATCACTTCTCCTTGATAATTTCCAAAATTGTAAGCATTCAAGAATTCTATTTACTGGATATTTAATGGTTTTAAGGAAGTATTGCTATCTTTAGTTTTAATAATAATATTGCACTTACTTTTAAGAAGTTCTTTTCTCTTGAGGTGCCTGGGTGGCTCAGTCAGGTAAGCAGCTGACTCTTGATTTTGGCTCAGGTCAAGATCTCAGGGTCCTGAGATTGAGTCTAGAGTTGCACTCTGTGTTCAGTGGTGAGTCTGCTTGGGATTCTCTCTCCCCCTTTCCTCCCTCTGATAAGGCTGCATCAGGCTGACAAGACCTCTGATAATGTGAATAAACTTCTGTGCTTCCCCAAACTGGATTATTCATGATTTACTAAGTGGAGGTGGCTCTGCATTCATTGAATTCATGAATTAGTGCTCTAGCCTCTGATGCTCCAATCTCTAGAATGAAAATTATCCCAGGAGCCCAAAGGAAAATACCCATTCCAGGCCATTGCCATCCACTGACTATTTACTGATGAGCTGCTGCTAATGTGGGCATCTTCGGGGTGGTAGAGATGCCTAAGACGTGGTTCCTGCCCCTAAGAGAATCATACAGGGCAGAAACAAGCCATTGCTTGTGTGGGTAGTCACACCCAGGTGGTAATGATAAACTCACTCTCAGCCCATCTTTTCAGGGAAGCACACAGGAGCCCTATTATCTTAGAAAAGGCAAACAAGAGGAAAGAACTGATATCAGACTGAGTGGAAGTTTTCTAAGTACATGGAATTTTTTAACTTGTTGGTTTTGGAATAAGTGGAGGGATATGTATGACCTGGAGGTGTAGGATTGTATCTCTTGACACCAACTACATCAGTTGCAGCTGGTATTTCCCTCCGCCCACCCCAAATTCATCCCATGACAGCTGCTTGAGAGGTACTATAAAGATAAAATGTTTTCTTTAAAATACCACATTATTTGGCAACACTTGCTGAATGTCTGTCTAATTGAAATGACAGGGCTCTCTGTTTTTCAGGAAAAATAAAAGTAGCTAAGAATAGTTACTCTCTGAATAGCCTTCCCACAAACTCACATCTGTATAGCACCTTCTGGTTGGCAAAGAGCCTTCAGGAATATTTCCTCGTCTGATTAGGGAGGTGAGTTGGGTAGGCAGTTCTTAAAAATTATTGATGTGAAAATCACATTTTATAAAATTAACCATTATAGAATGAATAAATTCAGTGACGTTTAGTATATTCACAGTGTTGTGCAACCACTACTTCCATCCAGTTCCAAACATTTCTATCACTTCAAAATACACCCCTTCCACCCCAAACTCGTTAAGCAGTTTGGGTAGGCATTACTAACTTTGGCTTCACAGGGGAGGAAGTTCCTCAGCTGCTGTTAAGTGACCTGTAGATAGTAAATTTTGGATCCAGAAATAAAACCCAGATTTTCTAACTTTGCGCTCTTTACCAGACAAGTGGTTCTCAAACTAGCCTACATCAGAATCACCTGGAGGACATGTTAGACCACAGATTGCAGCACACCAGCCTCAGAGTTTTGTGATTTGCTTAAGTCTGGGGTACGGGCTGAGAGTTGCATTTCTAGTAAGTTCCCAAGTGATGCTGATATTGCTTGTCCAGAGCCTACATTGCTACACTGAGTTGCCTGGTCTCCTATTTTCTAATTATAGATTTTGCTAATTCAAACAGGGATGTTGGGATGCCTGGGTGGCTCAGTGGTTTAGCACCTGCCTTAGGCCCAGGGTGTGATCCTGGAGTCAGTCCCTGGATCGAGTGCCACATCGGGCTACCTGCTTCTTTCTCCCTTTGCCTATGTCACTGCCTCTCTCTCTCTCTCTCTCTCTCTCTCTCTCTCTCTCGGTTTCTCTCATGAATAAATAAAATCTTAAAAAAAAACGGGATGTTATCTATTTAAACAAAGTAGGCTAATAGGAGGTGTCTGCTTTCTCTGCCTCACAACCTGGATGAACATCAAAATGAAAATCTGCAGGTGAAAGCACTCTGTCAGCTTAAAAATTACCATGTAGATTTGAATCTTATTCCTTTCCTGAAAATCCATCCTTTTTCTTAACTAGCTAAGCTTATTCTCTCTTCCAACATGCCCCAGAAACTATGAAAACTGTGTAAACTGTGTACTTCCAAACTGCCAGAATGAGAGTTATCTCCTATCAGGGCTCTGACACAGAATGCCTGGCAAAAAGAGTAGTCCTTCATGTTGAATGAATTAGTTTACATATCAAAGGTAATAGGGCTTCCTTTAGCATTGCTTGAGGCACTTCTGAAATACAGGGCTGTATGGCAACCTAGGTTATTGACACCGCAGACAGGGCTTTATGCATACAGTCTCAGCCAAGTCAGGTTTCAGGTTGGTATCATAGTCTAACTGCTCTAAAAGGTCTTATAGGCACCAGTGGGGACACCCCTCCTCTCCTGGATCTCTGCATGAGTTGATGCCAGTATTTCAGCATCAACCCCAAACCACTTTCTTTGCCTGCCCTCCCTCATGTGTGTATATGTGTACAGATGACAAGTTGTAATATAGCCAACATATATTCCAACATCTGCCTACCAGATCTGTGCACGCTTTCCTGGTCACTTAGCTTGAGGTTGGGTGAGGAGGAGCATTGCAGGAGAGTAAACGGTAGAGCTGACAAGGTCTTGTTTCTAAAGTGCTGGGATCCTTTAATCTTCTTTCTTCCTTTGATGTCTGAGATTTCCTTCTTTATGCAGTGACACTGGGACTAAATGAAACACCAGGAAACCATTTACCAGTAAAGGGTGTGTGTTACAAACACCTGCAGAGCCCATGGTACCAGGTGACTTGAATTACCTACACATTTCTAGATCTCTGCTCTGTGGGTGGGTGGCTATTTTGACTCTTTTTAACTTTGGGTAAAAAGATGACAGCTCTGGTCACACTGCCATGACTTCTATTTATTTTCTGCCCATACATCAACTATCAGCACAAACAATTGGGGGAGGGAGGTGGGAAAACGCCTTGAGCACTCCGATGAATAAAAAAGGCAGTTGTACATGTAGAATCTTCATACAAATGGTTTTTTGATTCAAACCAAAGAGATAATATATTGTGGTCCAAGTAGCTGAGGGCTGGGAGATTCAATTCTGGGTTCAACTCTTGACATCAGTTAGCATATAGACTTTGCACATATCACTGTGGGCTTCTAGTTTGTCATCTGTAGAATGAAGGAAACCATCCCTCAAAAAAGTTTTACTTTGTTTTTGTTTTTAACAAACTATCCATTGCAACCAACAAAAAATGACCAATTTCTCAGGGGCGATTTGTCATTAATCTGTTCTTTTTCTTCCTTATAGAAATAATATGACACTTCCTTTCGTGGTTTGTTTGCATCTAGTAAAACAAACTAGATATCTAAACAAAACATTTGATAAATACAAAATAGCATCATTGTTGACCCAGCTTGGCATTATGAGAAATTTCTAATAATAGCTAATACCATGCTCTGTATTAAGTGCTTTGTAAGCAACAACTTGCATGTGAGGCTCCTTGCATAGTGCAAAACCTGTCTCGAGTTGCAATTCCATTCCAAACTGGAATGCCAAAGAAGTCCCAGTAGATACAAAGGTTTGTGAAAGTCCACATAGGTAGTGATGATTGTTCAGATCTTCAAATAATGCTGCAAATGCTGCTCTATTTCTTCTTCACAGCAGTCTTCCTCATCTCGGTGAATGGTAAGTTGATAGTGGCAGAGGTCAGCCTGAAAACCTTGAAGCTAGCCTGGATTCTTGTCTCTCACTCCTAACTTCAAATGCATCAGCAAATCCAGTCAGCTCTATCTTCAAAGAGTGTGTAGCATCCAACCCCTTCTCATCATCTGCGCTGCCGCATGCTTCTCCAAGACTCCCATCCTTGCCCTCCATCCCAGAATTCTCTTAGACCACTTTTATTCTCAACATTGCAGCCCTAGTGGGCCTGTTGAAAGGGAAGCTGGATCCTGTCAGTTACTGGCTCAAAACTGTCCATGGGCTTTGCATCTCATTAGGCACAGAAGCCCAGGCCCCTTCTGTTGGACATGAGCTAGCCCTGTGCTTCTTGTTCATTTCTCACCCCTTGGCTCACCCTGCTCCAGCTATCATTCCTCCACACCAGGCATCCTTCCAATGTGGGGCCCAGTACTAGCCCTTTTCTTTGCCTGGAAGGCTTCTCCCCAGAAGCCACATGGCCCACACCTTCCTGTCCATCAATCTTTGTTCAAATGTCACCTTCTTAAAACAAAACAAACAAACAAACAAACAAACAAAAAAAACCCAAATGTCACCTTCTTATCAAGGCCATCCTGATACACCACTCTGTCCATCTATCACCTCCTTTACCATTTTATTTTCCCCTGTTTATAGTATTTCGTACCAGCCAACATGCTATACGGTTTTAATGTTTACTTGTTTATTGTCTCTCCCCACACTGAAATATAAGCATGAAGAAGACGGAGATGTTTTCTATTTTGTTTTATGACTGCATCTCCAACATCTAGGAGTATGTCTGGCATAGGGTAAATGCTTTATGAATGAGTAAATGGACATATTTTATAAACATAGTTTTGCACATGGAGCATTAAAGAGGTCTTTTTCCTCCCTCTCGCTCTCTCTTTTAGGCCTCATAGAGTCTCCCTCTTCCAGTTACTTTTCCTTTCTCTTATAAAACTTTGCCCCACCACCAGAAAAAATTGTTTCCCTGAGTTTGACTAGTGAGAGTTTTGCTAAAAAGAGATGTCATTTTTCTTTCTTCCCACCCACTAACAGATTTTCTTTCCCTTGAGAAAAGCTCTTATTAAAAACCAAATCTCTAACGATGCTCTTTCTCTCTTCCATTGGCAGATTTTATTTATTTATTCATGAGAGACACAAAGAGAGAAAGGCAGAGACATAGAGGAAGAAGTAGGCTCAATGCAGGGAGCCCAATGTGGGACTCGATCCTGGGACCCCAGGATCATGTCCTGGGCTGAAGGCGGGCACTCAATCACTGAGGCACCCAGGCATCCCTCATTGGCAGATTTCTTGAGAGAGTAGTTTACACTTGTAGTCTTCTCTTTCTGGCCACTAATATATTTCTTAATTCATCATGTAACTTCAAACCTGATGCTACCAATGTGCAGAAGCTCATCAGTCCTGGGTGTACTTACCGTCTAAGGGCTCAGCCCAAGGCATCATTCTCTACTTTTTCTGCAAGACAGGACTGTCCTTTATAAACAATCATTTTCTTAGCTTCTAGCACACATCATAATGGTTCTTTACCCTGTCTTACATGAATCTTCTCCATTCTCTCACCTAACATAGTAATTCTAAATAGCTCTGGCCTCTAATTTCAATTTTTCTTACAGAATCTTTTTTCACTCCAGAACCCTATCTGCGTCAACAGCTTTGGACTGTCTTGTGCAGATGGCATTCTAAATGATGATGATTAAAACTTGTCTATCGCAACTCCAGACATTTTCCATTTACTGCTGAACAGCTTCTGGATCTCTTCTGGTACCTTAAGTGTTCGTATTTATGTTTACCCTCACTAAAATTCATTCGGTATCATCTCGTCCTCATGATTTTCCTACTTTTCCTTAAACATCCTCCAAAAAGGTACAAGGAGTGGTTCGAAATGTTTAAAAGGAAACCAGTACAATGTTTGACTAAGGGAGTATGAGATGAGATGAAAGAGGGAGGGAAGGGAAGCAGTGTTCAGAGTATCCTTAACAATAAAGTTAAGCATGTTAAACTCTTAACATTTTATTTTTAAATCAAATGTGGAAAAACATTAAAAAGCTCCTAATTCTGGGTGATGAAAATCAGGGATTTAATTATTCTTTAAAATTTTTAGTGCTTTAAAATTTTCTCCAAAAATATGGCTCTTAAAAAAAGTAGTATGCCTACCATTTGGGAAAACATTTGCTTGTATTAATTGGAAAGTAATGTAATCAATTATTTGCTTATTTTTTCTAAATGTCCACAAAAATACAAGTTTGGAAATAGCTACATATTTGGTGTGGCATTCAGTAAACAACAAGAAAACTAAATCTTGGATTTGATGTGAACTAATCAATTATTTAACACAATATGAAGCCTTTTATTCAGCATCTTTGACAAGTGGCTATCCAGCCTTGGCTCCAGTGAGGAAATTATGACCTCAAGGGTCTGTCCATTCCATCTTGGAAACAAATTCCAAAACTGTTCCTCTCTGTATCAGGTAAAATTCTAATTCCTTTTCTGTTTCTGTTTAGTTTTTCCGGTTCTGCCTATTAAATCTACTCCCTGTAAGCTTTACCTTATTAGTCTGGTGGCTTTATTTAACTTTCTTTCTTTCTTTCTTTTTTAAGATTTATGTATTTATTCATAAGAGACACACAGAGAGAGAGAGAGGCAGAGACATAGATAGAGGGAGAAGCAGGCTTCTCGCAGGGAGCCGGATTTGAGACTTGATCCCAGGATCCCGGGATTATGCCCTCAGCAGAAGGCAGAAGGCAATTGGGCATCAACTGCTTGAGCCAACTGCTCAACTGCTGAGCCACCCAGGCATCGCTTTATTTAACTTTCTGTAATTATATCTTAAAGACAAGAAAGCTTCCACTTGGTTTTAGTCAAAGTCCTTATAGGTAAGGACCTATTTCTATTTTAAATATTCTGATATCTCCTAGTACAAGAGTAGGCATAGCAGAAATTTTTCTAGCCAAAGAAATTGGGAATTTAATGAACTTTCCAATTTAAGAGATGAAGATGGGGATCCCTGGTGGCGCAGCGGTTTGGCGCCTGCCTTTGGCCCAGGGCGTGATCCTGGAGACCCGGGATCGAATCCCACATCGGGCTCCCGGTGCATGGAGCCTGCTTCTCCCTCTGCCTGTGTCTCTGCCTCTCTCTCTCTCTCTCTGTAACTATCATAAATAAATAAAAATTAAAAAAAAAAAAAGAGATGAAGATGAAGAACAATCACTGTGATTCTGTTAACAACTTTTTGTAAATAATCTGGTCCTGTGCCTTTTAACAGGAAGAGTAATGTTGATACCAAAACTCTTTATTTGTATTAGATTTATGATTTAAAATTGGCACTACTTCAATTTTAGTATGTATTCGGTGAGTCCATAAAGTACAATCTCCTCAAAAATAAAAAGAGCCTCAAATCCTTCCAACATAATGATACCATGTTTAATTCCATGAATAAAAATGAGAATTTAAAAGATATTGATCAACCACTTCTAAAGGAAGTCTTGAGAATTTTCTGTTCTTTGGACACCTTACAATGAGTTCTCAAGAGGCTTAACTGAACTGATAATAATGGTTACCACTTCTGTTACCATTCGTAGAGACTCCAAAAAACAGTCTCCTTCTGCTAGTCCAAATTCTCTAAAATTTATTCAGGATCTTTCATCTTCCCAATATGTTGGTCAATTTGCTTACAAAATAATATAAAACTAAAACTCACAATCTTCATTTTATTTAATTTTATCTTTTATCCATTTTTTAAAATCTCTGATATATTTCTCTCTGTCCTTTGCAAGTTGCATCTAATTTCCTGCTTTAGCTTAGTTATTTCTTGGTATTCCTCCTAGGTAACCACTTTTATTTTGTGGTATTCCCATTTGTGTTTCAACTCCTTATTCAAAATTTTCTGTAGACAACCAGCTGTTAAGCTTAAGAACACCAGATGTTAGTGTAAGATTTGAGATGCTGTTACCAGGACAACCGGCATTGAGTGCTGGCCATCACCATCACTGTATTCACTACTCCAAAGGGGGGATTGAGCTTCACCTTTCTCTATGGAAATAAAACAGACAAAAACATATTCGTAGCATAAATTTAAAGAGGTAGCTAGGACACCCTTCTGGTGTAAATCCTGTTCATACCTTCCCAGTGATTCTGCTCTACATGAAAAGAACAAAGTAATAAGTGTTTAATAAAGAAAAATGGGAGACGAAGGCTTTAACCATAACCATTTGGAGAATCAATTACATTTTAGTGATTTTCATGATTATAGATGAGTTGCCTCACTTAGTAGATGAAAAGGGAAAGTTTAGAGATTTCCTATCCCACCTTCCCTTCCCTCAGATGCTCAGAGCCTACTGAGATTTCTGTGTCCATGAGAGGCAATTCCTCATTTAAAAAGAGAAATCCTACATTTAAATCACAATATAGCCCAGCAAAGAGATAATTGAGGATTCAGTGTTCTCTGCAGGAACATGAATATTTGAGCCTCCTTTTGACATTCTAGAATCATGGACTCATAGGACATATGACTATGTAGCACAACCCTATCACTTTCAGGTGATGAAATCAAATATTTTAGACTTCAAATCTGTACTAACTTTATGATTCTAGACAATTTATTCATAAGCTCTTGATGTCTAGTTTTCTTACCATATAAAAATCCTGCTGTGCAGTATGATGAGGAAAATCCAAGTCACAAATAGAGTCTAAGTATATCTCCTGCAAATTGTCAGCAAGCTGCAGTTTCTACAAATACACAATGAGTATAATAGTAGCTACTTTTCTGTTTACTACACTATTGAGTGGTCAAATGAGATAACCTGTTATTTAAAGTACATTGCAAATGTTGTAAAAGTGTTAGTATTCTCAACAATTTACATAAAAACCCTAAAATAGAAAAATCATGAAAAGTTGTTTCCTCTCCCATATGTTACCAAAGTCACCACTGTGCCAGCTAAAGTGTCACAGATAAAAGATTTAGGAAGTAAGCTATTATCCCAAAGTGCTAGAACTGTGCATATGAATTTTGAAGTTTTGACTTGTTTTGTTGGTTGATTCATTTTCCCTGACATAATACTATCATCACGTTCTTATATTTTCCAATTGGACTACCTAAGAATTTATTTTTATCATAGGAAAATGAGAGAGGAAGAAGAGATGACTGCTATAATTGCATTTAATCAAAACGAAATACATTCTCTAAAATACCACTCCATTATTTCAAATGACAACCTAAATCAAAATTGGAAATGCCCATTTTTTAAAAAAAGATTTTATTTATTTATTCATTGGAGACACAGAGAGAGAGAGAGGCACAGACACTGACAGAGGGAGAAGCAGGCTCCATGCAGGGAGCCCCACGTGGGAGTCGATCCGGGGTCTCCAGAACCACACCTGGGCTGAAGGCGGCGCCAAACAGCTGAGCCACCAGGGCTGCCCGAGAAATGCCCATTTTTATGTGATAGAGAAAAGCAGGTCTTTGGCAGTTCATGGTATACAGAAACCACCATCAGTGTTAAATAAAAGGCCACATCTGTACAAACTGGAATGGAAACACTTCCGAACAATGTGGAGGGGTTTCCCCATTGTGGAATATGACCTCACAGGTTCATAATTAATAACACTGCTTTGCTTCAATTGGAGAGCCTTGGGAAATTGCACAGTGAGGCAACTTTGCATGTCTTCTCAATGGAAATGTTTTTATTCATAAATCAAGTAATAATGAACAAGATATAGTGTGCTAGATTTAAAGTTAATTATCTTTTAAAATAACTTACTGGAAATGTCACGGGTTTTATTTTCTCTTTTAATGTTGTACTTATGCCCTCCTCAAAACTAAAGGTTGAGTGGCTTTTATGCCCTCTTCCTTACCCATATTTTCTTCCTTTCCTTCCAAAGTCAGAAAAGTAAAGCATCTATATGGCTAATACTCTTTCAAAGTAAATGTAAGATGGATACATTTAAAAAATAGACTCATCACTGGCTCCACTTATTAGGCTAGAGCATGAAATTTGGGGAGGTTTTATTGGGTAGGCAAAGGAACTACCACACCAGAGTGTGTGTATTGGATAATTGTTTTCTCTTCTGTGGAATCACACCCAACACAAATAACACATCATCCATAAATTCACCACAATTCATCTTTCCACACCTAACAATACCAAGGGAGAAGTAAATTATTACTTTTTTTCCAGTATACATCAACAACCCATGGAAAACTTTGGTGAAATTACAGCTGAACCTAGATATGTCAAATGGCTTTATTTGTCATAATCAGAAATACAAAGAGCAAATGAAAAATATTTTTTGGTGGTAAACCACTGCTACTAACCACAGAATACTGATATAGAAATCCTACATTTAAGTTACAATATAGCCCAGTGAAGAGTTAAGTGGATATTACCCCCCTGTGAAACCCTCTCTTCCATGTCCTCCTCCTACACCCCAACCCCAGAAACAGAAGTCCCATCTCTGCTCCCAATAGAACTCATTTTCCTTTATTGCATTTATCACAATCTACTGTGGTTGTTTAGAAGTTTTCCTAAAGGCAAGTAAGGTGTTTAGCTCATCTCTATATGTGAATTCATGATGTAGTTTCTGGTGTACAGAAGAGAATCAGTGAATAATTATTGGATACAGGAATTCTGAAGATCATTTAAGGAGTATTTTTTTTGTAGTCCATATTTTTTAAGATGATACTCTCCTAGCATTTTTAAAAGGAGCAAGAACTCTTCAAAAAATTTAGCTGACCATTTCTATCAAAGTAAAGACACTGAGAATTTATTCAGAACTGTCTGCATTGCAAAATTTTCTTGCAATTTCTATGATCTAGGATGGATATGATTGATAACATGATAATGTACATTAAAAGCTATATTAGATATATAGGTTATATACCAATTGTATTATAGGATCCTTAGAATGGATTGGTTAACTTTTATCATTGTTGGGAGGTTTATTAACAAAATACAATTATCCCAATCTCAAGTATAAATAATAATCACAATCCTTTTTTTAAGGGATCAATAAAAAATAAATGCAAAACTGGGATCTATGACAATATGCCTAGATTACGTATTACCTATAACTTGCACGATTTGCATGTGTATTCAAGAAACAAGTGTGATACTGTGCCTCTTAATTTCCTCATCTATAATTCTTCTCAAACCACACATATAAACTAAAAAGGACAAAGTCTTACTATACTGACTAAATATGTGGTAGGCACTGTGATGGAAATCTGAATTCATGGATGTATGCCTGGCATCATTTCTAAAGATTACAGTTTGGTGACATTTTAAGTAATCACAGAGGGCAAAAATTATGCACTTGTCCAGGTTTATGCTGCTTCTAATTTTTGGTAGCCAGTTCAACCAATAGTTCTCCTGTCCAATAGATTCAGTTTTCCTCATGTTCTCACCATTCCTCAAATAAAACAAAATGACCGGAAAGGCTATTATTCAGAATTTAAGAGGTAAAAAAAAAAAAAAAAAAAAGGTGTTTGGGTGGCTTAGTTAAGCATCTGCCTCCGGCTCAAGTCATGATCCCAGGGTCCTGGGATCAAACCTGGAGTGGGGCTCCCTGCTCAGCAGGTAGTCTGCTTCTTCCTCTCCCTTTGCACCTTCCCCTACTCCTGCTCTCTCTCACTCAAATAAATAAATAAAATATTTTTTAAAAAGATGAAAAAATGGTATTAAATACAGATATATGTTTATATTTCCCTTCTCAATAGTTGATCATATCAAGCAGACATTATTTTGAAAAGCCAAAAATATATGCCCAATTACTGTATTTGACTTTCTAAAATCACAAGATGTCTAAAAAAAGATTTTATTTGTCTGTGTGGGAAAATATTCCAAACATATAAAAGGGTTTTCCTGGTGGATTAAGAATGAAATATCCCAAGTATCCACATCACAAAAATTCATTACATCAAGCTATTTTTATGAGTGCCTGATTGCTTCACATAAGTTTATGTTCTTTATTGATCTCATTCTTCTTTCTCAGGGACTCTAGAAAATTGGTCTTCCATGCTATTAAGAAACGATTGGTTTGCAGTACTCAACACAAGGAAATTACTCCTTTCCCTTTATGTAAATTTCTTCATTTATCTGGGAAGTCTACTTGATTCTTTATGCCTTTTTTTTTTCAAATGACTCTTAAAAGGATGCAGAGATTAAGTGGGACCTAGACCACAATTTATAAAAATTTCCCATAAGTAATTTCATTCCTAGAATAGAATGGTCAGATTTTAATGGGAATTTTAAAAATTTAATATGGAATATGCCTAATAAAAAATAAGGTAAAAAAAAATACGAGCAAATCCATGGCAGTAGTAGTTTGCAAAAAGGAAGGATATTTAAAAAGTTATGGTTGGCAGAAGTTCACTCTTCTTTCTCTTATTCCTTCCTTCATTCAACAATTTCTTCTGTCCCTTGCGAAACCAATTTGCCCTTCCTACCCTAGAGTGTATAGATATTCAATTAAGCTCGGACACAATGAAGCTCAACTAATTTTAAAAATGTGATTTCTGAGTTTGCTCAACATGTTACCAATTTATGAAACAATTTGGGATGCCTGGATGTCTCAGTGGTTGAGCGTCTGCCTTTGGCCTAGGGTGTGACCCCAGGATCTGGGATCGAGTCCCGTGCCGGGCTCCTTGAGGGAAGCCTGCTTCTGCTGTGGCCTGTGTTTCTGCCTCTCTCTGTGTGTCTCTCATGAATAAATAAATAAAATCTTAAAAATAATTATGAAATAATTTGCTCACTGGCATGAAAACTGAGGGGAACGCAAGCTTAAACAAAAGGATAAAAGTAGTTAAGTGCAGAAAGAACTTGGATGTCTAGATATCCATTACAAATTTATTTTATAAACAATGATTCATTTATTCATTAAATAAATGGCCAACTAGCCTTAAGACACACTGCGTAAAATTTCAAAATGTTTTACATTGACTCATATTGTTATAAAATGTGTAAACTTTTCTTCACATCAGTTGTAATTTATAATTAGAAAAAATGCTTATTGCTAATTAAATTCTCTTTCCTATGAGTCTTAACAATAATGATTAATTAAATTTTAAAGAAACAAGGAAATGGCCAGATTTATATTTTTCCTATTTTCTTCTTCCCTGCTGGTTTCTCCATTCTCCTGCAATTGGCCTTCTCTATATGAAGAAAAGAATTTAATACTATTGCCACTGTATATTTATTTTTTATTATAATTATGCATATTTGTGGAATCCAAGCATTTAATTTTTTCCTGACTTTATACAAATTTTTCTCTTTTGACCAGTTAATAAATGAAGAGATTAATTCCATTTAAACAATTCATCTATTTGTTAGAAGCTTAACTAATATTTTGGTAAAGGAGAATGTTTATATTAAGTACTACTTTTAGCTTGACAGTACTTATGAGTCCTCATGCTATCTCACCTCCCCTTTCTCCAGAAAATTAAGAGTTGGCTAAATTTCTATGTGTTCTAAAACAGTAAACCTAAACTCATTAAATCTTTCAGAAAAAAAAAAAGTACTTTGACTTCGTTGAAAAGTTGGTACATGTTTTTGGTTGTCTCTTTTACAAAATTTTTAGAGTTGAAAAATATTTAATATTTAATTATAGTAGCTATGTTTTAACACCATGTTAGTTTTCTTTAATTTTTAATCTTATTAAAATTTCTAAGATCTTAACATTTTAACAAAGTGGTTCTAGAATTTCAACAGTCAAACAACCATATAACAATAAATTTTAAAATGCTTTAACTTTACAAAGAAATTTCGAACTCTTACATTTGCAACCACTAACAGCTTGTACTAAAAGAAAAGAAGAAAGTCTGCTAATAGTTAACAGCCTCTGACTTCTTTGTAAGCATGGGCTTTCTCTTTCTTGTGCTTCTGACATGAACAATTTAGTCACAATAATTTATAAATTAGACAACACTAAGCCCCTTGTGCAAGTTTATAAATATTCAAAATATTTTATAACTTTTTCTATTGAAAAAAATTTCTCACATAATCCTGCCCATTATTTACCATAAAACTCAGGCAAATACAAAGAAGCAAGCTATGAATTATAGTATTCCCCCTTTATCCACAGGGGATACATTCAAGACTCCTTGTGGATAGTACCAAACCCTATAAATACTATGTTTTTTCTGTAGATACATACTTATGATAAAGTTTAAATTATACATTAGGCACAGTAAGAGGTTAACAATAACAAATAATAATAAAATAGAACAATTATAATATGCTGTAATAAAAGTTATGTGCCCCATCTCTCTCAAAATATCTTATTGTTCTCACACTCGTGAGATGATAAAATGCCAAAATGATGAGATGTAGGGAGGTGATGATATAGGCATTGTGACATAGTGTTAGGTAGGCTACTTATAGTCAGAAGGAGGACCATCTGTTGCTGGACTGTATTTGACTGCTGGCAACTGAAAACACAAAAAGCAAAACCATGGTCTACCATACATAACACAATAGTTAAAAGACCATGATGGACCTGGAAATATATATATATTATATATCTCTCCTATTCTGTTTGATTGATTTATGTTTATTACTACTCAACCTACTGGATTTAAAATAGAATAAAGGTAAAAGAAGGCTTTTTCTCTTCCACATTTTCTTATGGAAATAAGAAATGTTCTTTGTTCTTTTTACTTTATGTCATATAATTTTTTCTTGACATTCAAATACCACTGAAAAAGCAGTTTAAAGACACAAAATAAAAATACACCTTATCATGTTTTGTTAATATCTAGATAATTAATATACATATTTTTGGAATAGGTAATATCAATCATTGTGTTAAAACTATGGCAACATATCTTTTTGTGAGCCTAATGAATTATTTTTAAGTTTGGCAGGAATAGGTTTCCCAAGAATGTCGAAGTCAAGAGTTATGCAGGTCTTCCCAATCAAAAAGCAATAAAAACTATTTGAAACATCCCACCAAAAATGAGATTTAATAAATGCAGCTCTTTTGCTTGCTTTTGATCTTTTATATAATTCTTTCAATTTTTTCCAAAGAATATTAATACCACTGAAAGGTTCTTGATTGCATTTGAAGTCCAGTGAAAAAATCCAGTGATACATAGTAATTTAAGATTTAAAAATAATTTGGAAAAATACAAAGGCTTTTAAGTACATAGTTTCAAATGAACTTAGGTTTAGATCTTTGTAATAAGACATGGATAATTAATTTAAGGTGATGTCAGGTAATTGAAATTATGAAATAATGACCAGTCATTTAACACAATAATTTGCCAGAAAAGCAGTAGGTAATATACTGACTCTAGTAAGAAGTTGCCTTTTACGACATGATATTCCTTCACTAAAGAAAAACAGTAAATGTTTCTAAACTTTGTAATGAGACTCTGAGTTTATTTTTATTTTTTTTAAGATTTTATTTATTTATTCATGAGAGATACAGAGAGAGGCAGAGACATAGGCAGAGGGAAAAGCAGTCTCCTTACAGGGAGCCTGATGTGGGACTCAACCCCTGTACTCCAGGATCATACCCTGAGCCGAAGGCAGACGCTTAACCACTGAGCCACCCAGGCGTCCTGAGACTCTAAGTTTAAAGAAGAGCATGCAGTTCATTCATTTTCTTCATACACAATGGAATTTATGTGGGAATATGCATTATAGGCCAAAATGTACATGGCCTTACTCTCAACTCCAGTCACAAGAGCAGCAGCTGAATAGCAACCTCATCAATATCCTGGAGGTTTTCTCATTAGTAGCTAACTCTCCATCCCTTTTAAATTTTCAGCCATTCTAATTTTCCCAAGAATGTACGCGTGGTTTTTATTTAAATCTCATCTGTTAAGAAGTAAATTAAATGTCTTGACCATTGTTCACAAATAGTCATGTTTGAAAGAGCATATTGTTAAGCCTCTGGGTTCTTTTTCTTTGGGCAATATGCATGTTAATGAACAGCCTGCAAGTCATAATTCTCTGGAGGCTGTCTCAGAACTACCAGGCTTTTCAGCCATAGGTTTCTGGTTAATAATAGATTACAAGTAGAAGAAAGGTCACACTAAGGAACTGTCTTCAAAGAATTATCTTCATCATTAGAGTCCGTTTGCAGAGTGCAGAAGTGCACATTTTTAAATTTTAGTTAACTTTAAAGGAGGACTGATTTTTTTTATTATTATTTTAAGCATTACAAGCACTGATAGGGACAGGAATTCATGACAATGAAGTGTCTTGGTGGATCTACTCATTCATACATTCATTCTCTCACTCATTCAAATAATAAATATTGAGCAATAATCCTAAATCAGGCTCCGTTGGAGCCACTGGCTTCACAAGGGTGGAAGAAGACAATATTTTCTCATGGGGTTTGCTGTTTTCTGGGGTAGAGAATAATAAATATGTTAAGCTTAGATAAGACTGAGTAAATGTGGCACAGTGCTGCAGAAGCATATAGCAAAAGAACCTCATCTAGATGAACGGTCAGAGAGTTTTTCTAAAGGAGTGATATTTGAACTGAGATCTGAAGGGTGCCTAGGAGTTAACTAGTTGAAGGTAGAGACAGGAAGTAACAGAAGGATTTTGAGGAGAAGGATGACATGATCCTAGGGCACAGATGTGTCTTCCCTGCCAGGGGTCTTTTTAAATACCAGAAACACAATGCCCGACACTTATCAACTTAATAGAGTTGATAAATATTTTTTAAAAGAAAGAAAAAAGAGGAGGAGAGTGGGAGGGAAATATCAGAGACCGAGACAGAGTAAGTGATATAAGATTTGGAGATAACTAAGTTGAATAGAGCCTCCAACCACTGTTGTGGCCCCTCAACTTTTCCAGAGATTGTCTCAAAAGTGGCTATCACCATTTTTATAGATGAGGATGATAAAGCCAGGGTAGTTAAATAACTTGGTTAAGGTGATATAACCAGTTCTCCTATCAGCCCTCTCTCCAGCATCTTAATAAGTGTGTGTGTGTGTGTGTATGTGTGTATGTGTATGTGCACCCACACACATATATCATTTTCTCTCTCTCCACCCAGACAGGTCTTAATTGTGATTAAGATTTAAAGTAAGAGTCTAAATACTGGGGCCATGCTTTATATTCTTAAAATTATTGCAAATATATTTATTTTTAATTCAAGTTGGTATGAAACATAGTGTGCCCAACAGATAGCAGAAATGCATAATGCATAAAATGGACTGCATAATGAGGTAATTGATTTCTCATTTTCCATATGGCTTTCTGGGCAGTTTGGCTTTGAATGTGTTGGCAAGATTCCTGAGTTGTTGTCACACTTGAGATTTACAGAAAATTGAAGAGTTGGCTCTGGTTGTAGTTCCTTCAGGTTAAGACGAAAGGAGTTAATATTATTGACTCCCCCGCTGAAGAGAAGATAAAAAGACACTCCCTCAAGATATATGGTCATATTCTTCCTCCCTTCCCCACGTTGCCAATTTGGATTTCACAGAAGCGTAACTGGTCAACTTAGAGACACTCCCAGAGTAAAACAAAACTACTCAAGAAGAAATTTTAGTATTTGACCTAAAACAAATCCCAGTTCCTTTCTGGAATTAAGTTGAGTGCTAGGTTCCTGGAGAATAAGGCTATGCATTTTTTTAAAAAAATCAATTACCCCAAAGAAGCAGTTCCATGATCTTTGCTTAGAATTGAGTCCTGGCTTCCCTCACTCTGCCTCTGCTAAAACTTTTGCCTCCTCTTTGAGATCCCTGTCCTTTGTCTTGTCCCACATAGCCCAGGTCATCCCAGGCACTCCCACTTTTCTTTCTTCAGGACTATTTTCCTGGGCTCTTCACTCTTAGGACATATTCTATCAGAAGTACCAATGCCCCTTTTTTCACACCTCTCCCTTCCCTTACTTCCTAGCCCTACCCCCAGGAAATTTAGCCCCATGCTGACTCCAAAATGTAGTTTTACTCTGAAAATTAATTACATAACTTGTACCAAGTATAGTGTTTGAGTGTGTGTATCAGGGGGCTGGAGGGTGGGGGTGGGGGAGAATAGCTGAAAAAAAAAGAAGGAATATGTTTCCCCTGTGTTATACTGTCACCCCCTCTTGTTTTCTGGTCCTTGGCCATACCACCTTTGAAGGCTTTTGACATTTACTTTGAATGCTTGCTTCAGGTGTGGGAAATACTCTACCACTTTTGAACTCAAGAACGCAGGGGAAAAAAAACAACTTGGAATGATTCATGGTGGCAATGGGAAGGAGCTGACAAAGAAAGATGCAAAATCCTCAAGAGCACAGAAATATCCCCAGGAGTTTAAGTTGGTCAGAAGTCTCCCCCACCTTCATTCCAATCTTCCTGTTAGCTCCACGATGGGGGACCGGACCCCAGGGATGGAAGCCCTAGGGTACTTCCTGTGTCTGCTACAGAGCTGGCTGCAGAACAAAGGAAGAGATGCTTATTATCCCGTTTCAGAGGTATTGAGTTGGATAGTACTTTACAAAAACTCAGGCACTTTGATTATTTTCCTTAGAACATGTATTTTTGAGTTTGGGTCAAACATCAGTGTGCTCTAGTCAGATGGCCTGGATTTGAATCCCACTTCTACCACTATTCAGACATATGACCTGTAACGGTTAATTTAGCTCCCCTATTCACATTTATAAAATAGGGACATTATTGCTATACATTTCATATGGTTATTGTGAGGATTAAATGAATCAATTAACATAAAGAAATGAGAACATTTTCTGGCACTTTATAGAACTGCTAAGTTAAGAATGTAAATAAACAGAAACTTTGGAAGCCTTCTGACTATATGTAAGCAAGCATACAACTGTAGGCCATTTAGAAATGAGTAATGGTTATCTAGCTTTGCCATTATCATTCTGAAGATTCAGTGAGATGGTATATGTGAAAATCTCCTGAAAGCAATCTAACAGTTGTTATTACTATTACCATCATCGCCAATATCATGCAATACCATCATGTATTATTTTTATTATTACTAGTTTGTCAACTGCTATATCTGCACGGGGCCTACTGGACTCACAGAATGTTAGGATTGTGGCAAAATTGGCATTGCTGATCATTTGGAAAATCTTTATTCAAAATAGTGCAGTTCCAAAATTGCAGGTCAACTCCTATACCCATAGAACTAGTTGGTACCTGAAGAGGGGGAAACATGGCCACAATTTACATCTGACAGTGTTTCTTAGGAAATGTTGCTGTTTAAATGCAACCTGACTACTTCTTTGAGAAGGACTAGAAAAGTAAAGTTTTTAAAAATGTTAACACAACTATCTAGAAACAGGAAGAAAAAGGAATAAAATAGCTGCTATTATTATGTTTCAACCTTTTAAAATACCAAATTAGGTTTTGTTTTGTTTTGCTTTGTTTTCCTTTACAGAAGTAAACATTTGTTTGGGTGGCCATCTTAGAACCTAACTGTAACACTGACTTTTGTCACAGTGTGCAAACATTTTCTTGCTTTGTGTTTTCTCTGTGTAAACATACTGAGAATGTGATTTTCCATACATACCCTGTCATTTGCATTGCATTGAGGGATTTGATTTGTCTGAGATATGCAAGATCCCTGAGTCAGGAAAAACCCAGCCACTAACTTTCTAAGTGATATTGAGCTATTCCCTCCAGATATCCAATTTCTTTGTATCACAGATTTCTTTCTGTAAAAGAAAACCATGTTATGTTACTCTTCATGCTTTCTATATTATTAAATCAATAGTAAATGTATGATTCCATATAGTATGTTTCCAAAATAACTATTAAAAACCTGATGTCTCTACTCTGCTTAATGCTGGAGGAGTAAAAGACCAGAACACTGGTCTGGTCAGACACACTGATGAGACAGAGCAGAGAAACTCCTGCTCCCAAGATCATCAAAACCAAAGACCTGTACACAACTACCTATAATGGAGGCCAGACCACATAAATGTTAAGCAATGCTTTAAAGTCTTCTGAAAAATAATGCTTTAACTAAATAAAATCACCCTAAATCTGGAGTATGAAAGATGCTGCTATTACTTATTTCTACTGTCTTCCATCTATTTTATAGTGTTCTTTGATCCATCCTTTGCATTACTCTTGTCTGAAAGTAATATTCCTGATATGTTTAATAAGGAGACCCCTCCTTTGTTCCTAGATGCCATGGCTGCTGATCAACAAAAGCCATTGAAAGACTTAATCCCTTAAGCTTGGCACTACATCAGTCTGGAAGTAGTTTACATGTAGAGTCCTTTGGAGTAAATACTCATTAGAGGTTCTGTTGGCTCATTTGGTCACCCACATTTTGCAGTGGGTGGCCCAGTTGGTATCCTCATTATTTTATTTTCTACCCTTGAAAAAAATCCAGATGTAGCAACCTGAGACTACTTTCTTTGGTACTCTAAATCCATTGTAATGGAGCGTCCATTCATTTGTGATGCTAGTTAATAGGTACAAAGAAGTAAGTGCCTCAGGCTGGTAATGCTATAATAAATTTTTTACTAATAGACCTTTTTCAGTGCAACCTCCTGAAATGCAATCTGATCACATCAAGGATAATTCACTAGTAATTTCTCACACCTGAGAATTTAAAGAATTGTGGCATCTCCCGCCCTCCCGCTCTCTCTTCTCCCTCTCCTTTTTCACCCCCATCTTTACATCAATGAACAAACCAGTTCACAGAAGCAAAATTTATCAATTATTCACAAATTACAGAGCAAAATTCTTGCTTTTTCACTTGCTACCTAAATAGACCTTTACTAACTAGAGCTTCTTGATTAGTACTTGGATCAGAGAAGCAGAGTTTCTATCATGCCATCCTGGGATCCCTGGGTGGCACAGCGGTTTGGCGCCTGCCTTTGGCCCAGGGCGCGATCCTGGAGACCCGGGATCGAATCCCACATCGGGCTCCCGGTGCATGGAGCCTGCTTCTCCCTCTGCCTGTGTCTCTGCCTCTCTCTCTCTCTCTCTCTCTCTTTGAGACTATCATAAATAAATAAAAATTAAAAAAAAATTTATCATGCCATCCTTCTGGATTTAGCAATGAAACCTTTCAAGAGAAAAAAAAATCACTAGTGTTTCTTGACTGCCTATTAAGGGCAAAACAAAGTGCTTTGAAAATACAAATAGGGTAAACATGTCTTCTTTTTATGGAGCTTGCATTCTTGTTATAAAGCCAATGTAAGTAAGTTGGTACGTTTTCCCTCATGATTATTATGAGCATCTGCAAAGTACAATAATATCTACTGGATGGAATATTTATCAATGTATGTATTCAAGTCTTTTTTTTTAATTTTTATTTATTTATGATAGTCTCACAGAGAGAGAGAGAGAGAGAGGCAGAGACACAGGCAGAGGGAGAAGCAGGCTCCATGCACCGGGAGCCCGACGTGGGATTCGATCCCGGGTCTCCAGGATCGCGCCCTGGGCCAAAGGCAGGCGCCAAACCACTGCGCCACCCAGGGATCCCTCAAATCTTAACATATATAAAGTTATGGGGCACCTGGGCACCTGGGTGGTTAGGTTGGTTAAGCATCCAACTCTTGGTTTCGGCTCAGGTCATGATCTCATGGATTGTGAGATGGGCCCTGCATCTGGCTCCGCACTCAGTGGGGAATCTGCTTGAAGAGTCTCTCCCTCTGCCCCTCCCCGACTCATGCTCTCTTTAATTCCCCCCCAAGATGAATAAATCTTAAAATATGTGTGTGTGTGTGTATATATATATATATATATATATATATATAGTTCTCAGAATAGTTGCTAGCTTTTTTTATTGGTACCAATATAAGAGAAGCTGTTGCATTCTTCTCAATAAATTAGCATCAACTTTCAATAAGAAAAGCTTTAAAGTTTTTAATTTTAGAATTTTTAAAACTCTAAGATTCTTTTGTTAATTTCTCTGGGTATGATAGGAAATAGAAAGGAGACATGGTGCTGGACTATGAGGGAATGTGACCATCTAATAGATGTTGGTCATTATTATATTGTATATTTGCATCCATTATCTCACTTACTACTCAAAATGACCATGCAAGGTACATACTGTTTTGTCTGTTGTGCAAAGAAAACTTAAACGTGGGCCAACAAAAATTAAAGAGCCAGGATTTGAAGACAAGTTCATCTGGCACATTTTTCTCATTCCGAGTTCTGATCAGACTACTTAACCTCATTTTTTTCAAAGACAGGAAGACTGTAGGAAGCATCTTGTCATCTTGTGCAAAGTTATACAGTATTTGGGATTGTGACTGCTGCTAAGATTTAATAACTGTAGAAAAAACAACCAGCAAGCTATCCTCTTGTGTACCGTAAATAGGCCTCTCCATGGTAAATTACATACTTGTGACTTATCCTAGAAGGAGCCCCACGTCACTGTTGGATAGTGTTGCTGACCAAAACCATAAGGGTTCGCACGTGTTTAGGATCTGCTCTGCTAAGTGTGTAACACACTCAGCTAATGCTGTGCTATTCCCAGCCTTACTACTGACTTACTCGCATTCACTGCACTTGTGCACAGAGGCACTTCTGTCTTTTCTCATCCATCACAGTATCCAGGTGTTTGTTTGTTTGTTAAACTTTGACATTTAACCACATAAGACTTGTATACGTGGTCAAATAGATTCATAAGGGGGAAATTCATAAAACTAGTCACTTAAGTTTATTACCATGTCTTAAATTATTCATCCACAGACCTACACATAAAGTTTCATTTTGCAATCTGCATTATGGTTTCTGGTACACCAGTCTATATTACAGAAAGCTTCTCCCATCTAGAATGCTATAAGAACTTTGGAATGGTTTTAATTTTAACAAGACAATTGTTGTAGAGCTATCCACAATTTTGGCATACTCAAAAAATACTGGGTGAATCAATAAAATATTATCCATAAATTCAATAATGGCATTTAGTCTGTAATTATTTCATTATGTACTTAATTTCTTCCTCCTTTACTAGAATAAGACCTCCATGAAAGCAAAGACCTGGCTACTTTGTTCAGGTAAGGAGGGAGGGAAGGACAGAGCTGTACGGGAGCTGTTTGCTCAGTTACTGTTCTCACCACTTTTGTTGACTGGAAAGTCTCCTGTGTCCCATTTCCTAGTTTCTGGGCTTCCTAATACAGCAGAACAGTACTAAACCCAGAGGAATTGGTGCTGCTAACACTGGGTACACAGAGTAATAAAGAGAGGACTAAAATATTCTACCTGTTTTCATCTCTCTTTTGCTCATGAGTTAACATGACAACTATGGTAGTACATTACTGAACCAGTAAAGTGTCGATGTAGGTGTAGGTGTTTTGTAAAGATAGAAGAAAATGTAAATTCGTGCCTTCTGTGTACATGTTGAGCATCAAACTTCATAGCACAAAGGTGCTGAAACCTTAGTTTACACAAAGAAAAACCAGCCACAGTGAGAGTCTGTACATCATATAAAACAGTAACCAAAAAGAAAGAGAAAAAGGAAGGGAGGGAAGAAGGAAGGAAAAAGGATCATTTTAGGGTAATTTAAAAAATTTAGTGGAGAAGGGATACTGTTTTCAATAAGTGGTACAAGAGCAACTGGATATCCATGAGAAAAAAAAATAATGATTTTAACCAAAATCTCATACCTTATACAAAAATTAACTCAAAATGAGTCATAGATTTAAATGTAACTATAAAACCATAAAACTTCAATAAAAAAAGCAGGAGAAGTCTTTGAGATCTAGGACTAGGCAAAGAGTTCTTAGACTTGATACCAAAGTATAATCCAAAGAAAGAAAAAAATGATAAATGGACTTCATCAAAATTTTAAAAATTTTGTTCTATGAAATTCGAAGACAGGTGACAGAGTAGGAGAAAATGTGCAAATTACAACTGTGACAAAAGTGTAGTACACAGAGTATATAAAGAACTCTCTAAACTTAGTAAAAAGGCAAACATTTTGATTAGAAAGTAGACAAAAGAAATAAATGGGCATTTCACTTAAGAAGATATACAAATGGCTAAATAAAAAAAAAATTTAAAAAAAAAAAAAAAACCCTGGGTGGCGCAGCGGTTTGGCGCCTGCCTTTGGCCCAGGGCGCGATCCTGGAGACCCGGAATCGAATCCCACGTCGGGCTCCTGGTGCATGGAGCCTGCTTCTCCCTCTGCCTGTGTCTCTGCCTCTCTCTCTCTCTCTCTCTCTCTGTGTGACTATCATAAATAAATAAAAAAAAAAAATTAAAAAAAAAAAGAAGATATACAAATGGCAAAAAAAAGAAAGACATACAGATGGCAAAATGCATCTGAAAAGATGTTCAACATTATTAGTTCTTAGAGAAATGCAAATTAAAACCATAATGAGATATCAGTACATACCTATCAGAATGGCTAAAATTTTGTTAAAAAATTAGTGACAAAAAAAAAATTAGTGACAGCACCAAGAGTTGGTGAAGATGCAGAGAAACCGAATTACTCACACATTGGTGATGAGACTGAAATGGCATAGTACTTGGGAAAGCAGTTTAGCATTTTCTTAAAAAAAATTTTAAAAAGCAACTACCCTATGACCCAGGAGTTATACTCCTGGGCTATAATTCCAGAGAAATGAAGACTTCTGTTCATACACAAAACTGTGCACAAATGGTTATATATTCCTTTTTCATTATTGTGGTAAAATACACATAACATAAATTTTACCATTTTAATATTTAAGTGAGCAATTCAATGACATATAAGTATATTCACAATTACCACTATCCATCTCCAGAACTTTTTCATCAACCCAAATGGAAACTCCATACCCATTAAATACCAACTTCCCATCTTCCCCTCCCCTTAAGTCCCTGGTAACTTCTATTCTCCTTTTTCTCTCTGCAAATTCACATATTTTAGGTACTTCATATAAGTAGAATCATACAATATGTATCCTATTGTGTCTGGCACATTAACATAGCACAATGTTTTCAAGATCCATCCATGGTGTAGCATGTATCAGAATTTCATTCATTTTTAAGGTTGAATAATATTTCATGCAATGCATATACCACATTTTCTTTACCCTTTTACATTTGGTTCATTTCTACCTTTTGACTATTGGAAATAAGCACTGCTATAAACATTGGTATGCAAGTATGAAACAGTTTTATTCTTAATGGGCAAAATGGGAAACAAACCTGTCTTCCAACAGATCAATGGTTAAACAGATATTCCAGACAATGAAATATTACTCAACAATAAAAAAATAAACAATTGATACACACAGCCTGTTATGAAGTTCCAAAGAATTATGTTGAGTAAGAAACCCAACTCCTAAATATTATATAGTATATGCATCCATTTATGGAATATCCTTGAAGTGACAAAATTAGGAGAGAAGTATACGTGACTATAAAAGGCAACATGATAGATAACTGCAGAATGGAAATGTTTTGTATCTTGACTTACATCAATGCCAAAACCTGGTTGTGATACTGTACTGTGCTTTTGCAAGATGTTACCACTGGGGGAACCTTGGCAAAAGGTATCCCAGATCTCTCTAGGTCACTTACCACAATTACATGTGAATCTACAATTATCACAGAACAAAATGTTTAACTAAAAGAAAGAAAGAGAGAGAGAGAGAGGGAGGGAGGGAGGAAGGAATGTAGGAAGGAGGATAAGAGAAAGGAAAAAAAATCTCGTTCAGATATACAAATACACATGCAAATTCAACCTGAGTCTCTGATGGGGACACAGTTTAGATCCATCAGCCAAGTCCCCTGCACATTGCCCCCATGGAGGCCCAGAGATGCTGTGTGAACTTTAAGATCTTTTCAGAATGGAAAGGGTGATGACTCAGATAGATTTCAGTTTAATACCCACAGTTAACTGCACCCAGTACAATTATGAAATGGCACTATTTTATTTTATTTTTAAATATTTTATTTAGTTGAGACAGAGAGAGAGAGAGAGAGAGAAAATAAGAGGGACGGGAGGGAAGAGGAAGAGGAAGAAGCAGATTCCCCGCTGAGCAGGGAGCCCAATGTGAAGCTGGATCCCAGAACCTCAGGATCATGAGCTGAGTCAAAGGCAGACACTTAACAGACTAAGCCACCCATGTACCTCAAACAACACTATTTTAAATTTCTTTCAGCTGCATTTATTTAAAGAATTTCCTGACAAGTTTTTGCAGGAGCTATATCATGACACTAAACACCTACCATTAGTGTAGAGGAGTTTCTCTTATTGGGAAGGCCAGTTATGGAAGCAAAGAACACACTCTATTCATCTTCATATTGTATACATATTTTGTCTTTTACTGAAGATTTATGATGAGGGAAATAACTTTGAATTTCATGTTAATTGTTTGAGGCCTTGCTTTGACAGCGCTAATTGTTTAGCTTTAATGGAAGACATTGTTGTGAAGTGAAAGCAGAAGTTTAAATGAAAAAAAAAATACAGAGTTGGTTCCTTTTAAGTTCCTGGTGGTATCATGCAGTCCCTAAGCGATTTTAGGCCAAATGTAACTAGAGTCTTTCTTAATGTTCTTTAAAAGTTACAAATATCAACGCACATTGGCAATCTTAGTATGGCATAGCAGTGTACCACAGAATATATTCTATAAACTATTTCAGGAAAGTAAGTGTCCTAGATTTTCTGTTTGCACATGACTGGAGAGATTTATTCACACACACACACACACACACACACACACACACACACACACCATCAATGAACCCATGGCAGAAGAGTCTACAGTCTCTCTAATTTGAAGCAGCTGCTAGTATTCTAAATAAGGAGAATCCAAGCTTCTAGAATCATCGGTACCATCATTAAGAATCAGAATCATTGATTTAAATTAATGTCCTTTATTATTCCCTCTGTTGGGGAATTTATATCACATAGCTGTTAGCTCTTCCCCTATTGTTCCCAGACTGTCATGCACAAATGTCAACAAGAGTGTATTTCATTCATACTCTAAAATTAAATCCTTTATCCCACAATTAGCCATAATCATAACCACACATGACTATGATTTACCATAACTAAAATAGATGGCGTGGGATTTATTGTTGGCTTGTGTTTGAAATGGCAAAGGCAGATTTTTGAATTAAATAATTGCATGCTAACTATTTGGGACATAATTACTACTTATTTTGTTTTCCATGTATTTCCATCTGGTTAGATAGCAAATTGTTACAATGTTCCATTAGTATAACTTAAGGGACTGCTGTATGTGTGCATGTGTGTGTGTGTGTGTGTGTGTGTATAAAATAATGTTCTTTGAAAACATGACCATGCTAAATAGAGAATAATATACTGGATTATAACCTCTTTCTTAATGACAATTTTTCTATCATCTTTATTGACAACTTATATGTACTGCCACTGTGTGTACTTATGCCAATGATCTCATTTGAATGGCATAATGATTCTGTAAGTCAAGAGTCTGTAAAACACTTCATTTCTTTAACTCATTCAATACTCGTGTCCCTTTCCTTGGTAACATCACCCTAATATTTTATTTAAGAACTTAGTCTCTCAGGGCACCTGGGTGCCTCAGGTTGGCTGATGCCTGGGTGCCACTAGTGGCTCAGTCAGCTAAGTACCTGCCTTCGGTTCAGGTCGTGATCCCAGTTCCTGGGATCAGCCTTGAGTTGGGCTTCCTGCTCAGCGAGTGGGGTGGGGGGCGGTGTCTGCGTCTGCACCTCCATCTCTCTTTGCCCCCTTCCTCTCCCAGAGATCTCTCACTCTCTCTCTCAAATAAATAAAACCTTTTTTTTTTAAAGAGAGAGAGAGAGGGAGGGAGGGAGAGAGAGAGAGAGAGAGAGAAAGAGAGAGACCTCAGTCTCTTATTTATTGCACCCTACCTTCTGCCCTCTGTTGGCCAAGGAAAGGAATGCAGGACCCCAACCAGGCCATGCAAACCCTTCGTGGGAATTTGCATCTTGGTAGAAAGGCCAAAGGATGAAATTTGATTAAAGCTTTTTCATTCTGGTAGAGGTACCCTAATAAAACCCATCAAGCCTTGTTTTCTACTCATCAGTTCATATTCTTCTGAGGCGCAGTTCATTCTTTCCTTGGATTCTTTCAGCTACCTCATATTCTCATAATAAACTCCCTTTTAAAAAAATATTTTGTATAAGTTACTTAAGAGATGGTTTCTGTTGCTTACAGCTGAATAATCTAAGTGATATGATGTTACCCTCGTTTTGCAGATAAGGAAATCGAGGTGTTGAGAGACAAAGGATGCTAGTCCACAATCCTGCAGCATTTAGGTAACGCAGCTGAATTCACACGTCTGGTTTTGAGCTTGGCTTTTGATCCCAGGTAACACTGACTCTGATTTCATCTTCAGAAGAGTTTAGATGAGAGGATATCTAGGTGGTCACACAGTTATATTAGATCAGACCAAAGAATAAAATGGATATAGAGGAAGCATCCCTTTCTTACATTTAATCAGGTAGTTGGTATTTATTATGCATCAAAAGGATTCCTTTCACTAAATAAGGAATATAAAACCATGACCAATTTTGCAGTGATCCTGGAGGTTCCTGTCATTTCCTTTTTTTAGTGCTTAATGTCATACAGCTGTATACAATTCTAGGTTTAACATGGGTTTAAGTACAGTCCCTACCTGCATTTTAAAAAATATTTTTATTTCACACCCATTTAGCAAGAGAGGATATGTGAAGTCCAATGCAACAAGTGCTAACATGTGTGTAACATCACTTTAAAACTCCCAAGAAGAACTACATTGTAAATTGAAGTCAAGGCAGGAGGATCAAATTATGCATAGATTGGGAATAAGAATGGGAGGCAGCACTCTGATAGCTCAACCCCAAGTCGAGGACCTTCATCCCTTTCATGACTTGGATACCATTTCCACCTCTGAGCCTCTGTTCCATCCTTTCCCAGTGTCATTAAAGGGAAGTACGACTATCTAAGGGTCCATGTAGCACTCTGATTAAGGATAAAGAGCAGGAGGGGGTGAGACAAGACAGCACCTGGGGTTGGGGCTGGGTTCAGCAAAATGCAGCCTACCCAAATTAGTCTGATTTATTCCACCAAACCTCTGGTTCTCCCTGCAAGTGACCTGACTAGCCACCCCTAGAAGCAATTTTTCATGGAAATATTGTGAGCTATGGCCTTTTCTAGAACTGTTTGAAAATGGTTACCCTGGGAGCTGAGGAAGAAGTGGAATGTGTCTGAGAGTTTGAGTAGGAGGGAAAAGAAGGTTAAAGACCATCTGCATTGCAGGGAAAGCTTAAAAATCAGTATCAAGTAAAATCAACAACTCTGTCCTCTAAATTTTGTTTAAGATGCCTTAGAGTAAGCAATATTTCATATTTAGTGTGTTAGAATGACTCTGGGCTATAAAGTCATGTAAATCTGGGCTTCAATGTGGCCTCCATGCTTAACCAGCTGTGTGATCTTGTGCAGGTAACTTCTCCATGGCTCAATTTCCTGGTCTGTAAAATGAAGGTATCTCAAAATTCCTATCTCTTAGGATTATTGAGAGAGTTGAATTAGACAGTCTATACAAAAATTATCTGGTATGATAGCTACTTAACAATATTAATACTTACTTCCATTTGGGAAATATTTTTGAGGATTATTCCACCAGACTATATTGTAAAAATTGTTTAGGAAACATCATTAGAAGCTAGGAAGTATCACCTATCTAATAGTGCCCACTAAATATAATCCTCTAAAGTAAGCCTATTTCTTTTCTTTAAAAAATTGAGTGGTGATTTAGATCATAAAGACTAAAATGAAATAATCACAGATTTTTTTTCTTTTGGTGGTGGTGGTATCAGTTGGATCCCACCAGTCAGAAGCTAATGGTATGTTTAAGCTGTGTATTTGAAAAGAGTATAAAGGGGCTATTTACAGCAGTGTGGGCAAGGTAGGAAAGTAGGAAAGTCTAACAGTAGGAGGAGCCACTATTTAGAATTTTCTAGTAACCACATTATAAAAGTAAACAAAAATAGGTAACATTACTCTTAATAATATATTTAGTTAACCCAACATAGCCAAAATACTATTTTAATATGAAATAGTCATTAGTTAAATGTGTTTCATTTTTTTCATATCAATTCTTTAATATCTGGTGTGTATTGGGATCCCTGGGTGGCGCAGCGGTTTAGCGCCTGCCTTTGGCCCAGGGCGCGATCCTGGAGACCCGGGATCGAATCCCACATCGGGCTCCCAGTGCATGGAGCCTGCTTCTCCCTCTGCCTGTCTCTCTCTCTCTCTCTCTCTCTCTCTATCATAAATAAATAAAAAAAATTAAAAAAAATATCTGGTGTGTATTTTATATTTACAGCCTATCTCAGTTCAAATAATGTCTCAAGTAAATGAAGCACTATCAAAACAATAAGGTTATATTTAAAGGAAAAATGTTTTATACTATTTCTATTTCTAAAATTTTAATTTTAATTGTTAATTTTCACCAAATAAAATAAATTCAATTCATCAGTATCATAATATACTATTTTGATAATCACACACCATCAAATGGTCAATAACCACATGTAGCTAGTAGCTACCATATTGGATGGCGCAGCTTTAGAGAAGCAAAGGAGATGGTGCAGTAGTCTGAGGTGAGCAGGGCAAGAAACCATCATCTCTTTGCAGCCTGAAGAGGAAACAATGGTTACAGAAACCTAAATAGTGTTGCTATATGGAGCGAGACTCCTTCATCCACCTTTGGTTGAGGTACATAGCCAACTCAGATGGCTAGGAAACAGAGGGAATGAAAGGGAAAAATACCCAGACCCACACTCTTCTAGTGACATGCTGGTAACTTGATTTTCCAAAAATGAAAATCCTGATTTATAACATTTGCTCACTTTCATGGTATAAATGGATAGGACTATCATGGCTAATTTCAAGCTAACAGCATGATGCCACTGTAAGCAAAATTGGGGGTAAATGTGCAAAATTGGCTTTTTCCAACATACCACTGAATCTCTTCCTGTCATTCAGTGTCCTGCTGGTTTTTTCTGATGACCAAACTCAACTGGTAACTGGAGGCAAGCATGCCCCTAATACACTTCTGGCAGGTCAGCCTCCTAAGGCACTGAACTGGCTATTGAAGGATCAGAAAGAAGTGGAAAATATACTCAGTGCTTAAATAAAAAAGACCTGTCTACATTTTTTTCTTTATTTATTTCTGCACATATAGAAAGAAAATGACCACCAGGAAGCTGAAATCTATGGCACAGACTTTGAAGGTAGGATGCTAAAAAGGAAAGGCATCAGATAAAAAAAAAAGGAAAGGCATCAGATTATTTATTTTTTAGATTCAAAAATTCTGCCCTCTGGTAATATAGAATTTATGCAGAGGGAAAATGCCCTTCCAATATAAACCTATGGAGGATACCACTTGGGAAAAACAATGTAGCCTCACAAATTATCAGAGAGCACATTTCTCTTTTTGCAGTGGATTAGGAAAACTCCTTTGTGAAAAGAATTTATACAGACAATTACTGAAATGTTACTTTTGGGGTATGAAACAATGCGCTTATGTATATTAATAGTATAATTATTCAGTATACTGACAAAATTGATGTGCATTTAAAGTGAGATTCAGAGTCAATTATTTCAGCCTCCATTTTAGGAATCATGCAGGCTGATATGCCTGCATTCTCCTATGGCTGCCTTCACCCTTATACCCAGGAATCTTTCAAATCCTTCCTTTTTAGTTCCATTCCTCTACAATTATGAAGTCTTCATCATGCTTCACTGGTGCCTGTGCTGGCTACATGGCCATCTGCCTTCTCTATTTCCAGGTAACTCCACCTAGCACCACTAGGTGGTTCCTCCTAAGACATCACTTTTTATGTCATCTCACTGCTCAAGAACCTAAGGGGCTCTCTTTTGACTATCAAAACAAATCCAAAATCTCGGCCTGGCCTTCAAAGAACCCCATAACTTGATTTTAACCTACTTTTCTGAAGTTTCACGTGAGCACTTCCATGTAGCTGGATCAAATCATTGCAATCTCCGGAACACAGGCTCAGTTTGCCACAGTGCTTCTGTTCCATATTGACTCCTTTTTGCCTGGCCTCTAACACACACACACACACACACAGACACACACACACACACATGCACACACACCAATATCCTACTTCTTTTCATCTATAGTTTTCCATATCCCACCCATTACTGAAGTTCTTCACTGAGGCTCTGTTCAAAGCCTACATAAACATTGGACCCATCTCCTCAGCTCCAAACCCTGAACTCCGGTGACAGTTAAATCCCTCACTCGCTTTGCCACCTGGCTCCTCTCTCCAGTTGTTTCCAAGGACCTTGCATCACTCCTTTTCATTTCCATCCTAATACTACACCCTAAAGTGATACCAAGGAGCCAGAAAGGTGACCAGATTTTGAACTTCTCCTCAGAGATAAGCAGCAAGCCTGAAATGACCAACAATGACATGAAATGAAATGACCAACAGTAAAAGACCAACAACTCTTACCAGTAAATGTAATAATATGATTTCTGCTTGAACACATTGATCCTATTATCAGTAGTTACATGTGTGATGCCCGCCTGCCCTAAATCCTGGAAACACCATATTATTAGATGAAAGATTTGAATTAGGAAGTAGTAGAAACACTAAAGGTTTGGGTTGGTTAAGTGCCAAGTTGTGATGAAGTGCCATACTTTTCCTAAATTTATTTTAGCATTGGCATTTGATTGACAGCATTTTGATTGACATGTCGAATGCCACTTTGGTCACCTGAGCCCAGTGTCTTTAGTATGGTCTCTAGAATTGCTAGAATAACATTCTTTCCCACCTGCTGCCTCTTCCCTTCTTCCTGCCATTAAACATTCGCCCAGGGAGGCCTGGGGTGGCTCAGTGGTTGAGCATCTGCCTTTGGCTCAAGTCATGATCCTGGCGTCCTGGGATCGAGTCCCATATCAGGCTCCCAGCAGAACCTATGTCTTTGCCTCTCTCAGTGGGTCTCTCATGAATAAATAAGTAATATCTTCAAAAAAAGTTTGCCCAAAGGTTTGCTTCTGAATTCAGGCTATTACAAATATCTGGACTAGCGATCCTCAATCTGTACTCTGAGATGTTAATAGATGTTAGTAGAGATGGGGGCATATATTAAAATAAATTCAGGATATGCTAGCTAAAACAAAGATAAAGTTTCTTTACTGCAGAACTTGTAAGAGACTTTACTAGGCTGATGTGGAATGTGAATAATTAAGAAGAGAATATTGTAGGTCTCACTTCACAAACATATTTGAATAGGAAAATGTCCCTCCACTATATCCTGCCCCCAGAATATAAGAACTTATCTTATAGGGTTGTTGGGAAGATTGAATGAGTTATTGCATGGAGAACAACTAGAACAGCACCTGGCAGGAGATGAAAATTCTTTGGGCTTACTGCCAACATTGTTGTCACAAACATGAGTAACCGAGACCTCACCAAGTGTCCCTGTCCCTCTAAGAAAGAAACAAAGTTGTATGTAAATTGAATGAGGATCTTTTCAGGAGTTTTGAAGATCCCACATGAATATTGCACAGAACCAGTATGAACCTCTCCTTGGGATCTTTTGAATCTGAAACCAGTTCAAGTGCAAAGAAGTTTATTCTTTTCCATTCTTCCCAAAGCCTGGCTATCTGGGATTCAATTAAATAGCACAGAGTAATGCTTTAGAGTATAGCCTTTGGTGTCTTGTTTAAATCTTGGCTCTTTTATTGTTATAATATACCCTTGGGCTAACTGTTTAAAGGAGTTGTGCCTATAAATCTATAAAATTTTAAAAATAATATTAATCTCTTTGGCTTATTTTCAGTAACTCAAAAGATTATGTATTTGAAGTACTGGGTCCATGTCCGATACATGGTGAAATGCTCAACAAATGGAAGTTCCCACATATCACAGTAATAGACTCATTCCTCAAGTTAATTTAAGCCATGAAATGCTAGTTAGCTAGCTAACTTTACCCCCATAGTCACTGCCACAGTATCCACAGAACCAATTTGCTTCTCATCCAATAGCAATTTAGTAAATATGTCAGCCACTTGGATTGTGGACTAATTGGATTACTGGATTAGGCCTTTGAGCGGAAAGGGTAACTCCATGCTTTTAGGAGCTGAGCGGGGAAGCCATACAAGCTCTCAATAATCACTGCTTTGGGCAGCCAGGACAGGTACACTAGATTTCACAAGACCAAAAGGAAATCTTGGAAGCAAATCTAGTATTTCTTTCTTTTTATTTTGTTTCTTTTAAGATTTTATTTATTTATTCATAAGAGACCCAGAGAGAGAGAGAGAGAGGCAGAGACATAGGCAGAGGGAGAAGCAGGCTCCATGCAGGGAGCCCGATTTGGGACTTGATCCTGGGACTCCAGGATCATGCCCTGAGCCAAAGACAGATGCTTAATTGCTGAGCCACCGAGGCGTCCCTCCTTTCTTTTAAAAATCCTGTCAGCAATTTCTAGTATCATGCAAAAAGGCTTAGCTCCTAGTTAAAATAAAAAAGTATTCCCAAGTTCATTGCTTTGATTAGGAAGGTAGTGAATAATACTGAAGTTATTCACAATCCAGTGGTCGGAAGCTGTGGGAAAAATAATTTTAATTTTAGATGTTTCACGCAACACTGCTAATGTTATCTATCCTGTTTGGGAAGGGAGAAAACTGGCAGACGTCGTGAGATGGGGAATTTTTGTGAGTTAATGGAAATGTTGTGGCTGACCAACAAAGGAACTTCCCCAGCCAAAATCAAAACAAAGATATTAACTTGGAAGGGGGGAAAAAGCCTGCGGCATAATAATATCATGCATTGAAACCTTATCTAGTGGTTGAGGTAATTTGGTTTGAAGAACTTAAAGAGTATTTTGTGGTTTATGGAAACTGCCAGCAGACACTGTATTTAGCAGCCTCTCCACTCTTAAATTTACATGCCTTCTTCCCTTCTCACCAAGTGAGGCCATTTAGCTTTCTTTATCTCTGAGTTGTTACCAATCCATCCAAGATCTCTTAAGGACAAAAGCCAAGCTTTCAAAGCTTGCAATGCAATGTCCATGAATTGCTGGCTACTTCCAAACACCAGAGCGGACACCGCACATCTGAAAGCTAGCTTACATTTGCTTAAGACAATTTTCCAAAGTCCATTTAGACAATTTCAGTCCAGCATTTAGACACATCCATCCCTCTTTCTCCCATAAAGAAGTCTCTCAAAACAATCACACACACACAGACTTCTTATTGCAAATTCACAGTTAAAGTTTGTAATAATTCTGAATTAAATAATTCAAAGAGTGGGTTATTCTAAATGAACCAACTGTTGCAGATAAAAAAATAATTTGAGGGTTAGAGATATATTCTTTTTTTCTCTGTTATCATTCATTATCATGACTTTCCTTGTGTAAATAATAGGAAAGTAACTAGGGAAGAATAAGAAGACCTTGCTAAGGAACTTACCAAATGAACACTTTCATGGCTACCCCTGGCCCCATCTGGCCCCCAGCTGCTCTCCTTTGAAGTCATGGTGCCCCTCCAAGGACTGTCTTGCACACCTGAAACTACAGCAAGTAATACTAGGGCTCTTGTTTGACCCACACATGGGCACATGCAGTTAACTCTGCTCAAACAGCTTTAGGGAGATGTTAGCTCTTATTTCCGCATTCATTTTTGTAGTAAAAGTTCCCCATTTAATTTTGTAGTATGCTTATTCTACCACAGAAAATTTCTCAAGACTGGCATATTATTTTATTTAAAAATTGGTTTGTTATAGATAACATTAACATCATTAACAGTATTGTATTAGTTACATATAATACTAGAACTATTACCTAAGATATTAATTTCCTATAATCCAATTTCCCTTTTCATATTTCAAGATTTTAACATTATTAAATGTTATATTAAGATTAATTATAGCCCTAATTTCATTTTCTAAGACAATACTCTTGAGAATTATTGATTCAGGAATTAAAATATATGTACTTTTGTCGATCATTTTATTTCATTTTCCTATAGTTATACGCATTATTGTAAATATGTTGACTACAGTTCTGAAAGTCTTTTTTCTACTTCAACTACTTTATATAAGAATGTATAAGTTAAAATTAAACCTTATCTCAGAAATTTCACCAATGTCCTATTTTTGTCTTTTTCTTTTCGTTTTCAGATTAGATACAAATCTCAGTGGATATTTGTTCTATTGTTTTTCATGAAATAAAATACAAAAAAAGAATTTATTTTGCTCTTACTTACTCACTTTTTGCTGAAGGAGTCTTTAAAAAATAAATTTGCCCCCCCAAAAAAATAAATAAATAAATTTGTCAATATGATTTTTCATAATCCTACATAATATTGTAGTGGAAACATACCATTCTCACATGTAGGATGAGGTCACTGAGGAACAGGACTCTATGTACCTTTAAGTACCCTTTTGCCATGAGAAATTTTTTAAAAATTACTTTCATACTTTTACTTAGCCACGTGAATATCTGTCCCAAACTCTTAATTCTGCGATATTGAGAGCTCTTAAGGGGATGGAGGGAGCATCATGAAGCATTAAATGAATGCATTAAAAAACATAAAAGTGAGATCCCTGAGTGGCTCAGTGGTTTAGCCCCTGCCTTCGGCCCAGGGCGTGATCCTGGAGTCCCGGGATTGAGTCCCACGTTGGGCTCCTTGCATGGAGCCTGCTTCTCCCTCTGTCTATGTCTCTGCACACTCTCTCTCTCTCTCTCTAATGAATAAATAAATAAAATCTTTTTTTTTTTAAAAAAGTCTACTTTGGAAATCTTTCACTTGAAAGTCAAATAGAATGTATAGAAGGAAAGTATATTTGTCATTCTGGATCTTCCACGTCACAATCTCTTAAGTGATAAGTGTTCAAATACAAACCTGGCCCCACCTACAATAATTTGTAGATCAGCTTTTGAAAATACCTTATGATCAGCTTTTGAAAATACCCTATGATTTGACTTATGGAGGACAGAATATGCAAATGTAGGGGGAAAAGTATAAACTTAGAGATTTCTTATTTCAAGTATTCTAATAGGATTCCATTCTGTTTCTAGGAAAGGTAACCAAACACTTCTCCTAGACAGCAGATTTTAAGTTTAGTACCTTAGGAAGAAAGGTTTTTGAATGAAGTTATTTTGAGGTCAGAGTTCTAAGGTAAACTATGAAATTATGTGGGTGTTGAAGTTGACAGATCTTGGAGACCACAACTACCTTCACACTCCAAGACATCAAAGAAAGGGCAACGTCTGGTGATTAACCTCACACACAAAATTACTGGGTCATGGGCTGGAGACAAGTTTTCATAGTTCCCTTGGTGACTTGTTTTGCTAGTCTAAAAACTAACAGGATGGGCGGGAAAACAGCTGCACAACATTGGCTCTCTACTTTCTAAGACAGGTGTGAGAGCAGTACAACGGGTAGGTTTGTTTCCTGGTTCTCTGAAGTGTCTGTCTGACACCTAGTTTAGCTTTTTCTGTAAGCCAAGGTTAACTCTGAAAAGCTAATTTTAATCTGACTAATAATAAATTATACTTGATTTTAAAAATAAATCATTGAGTTGAGAGGAAGCATGGAAGTTTTCACCAACTATCATATATTAACTATTCCCTACAAATTGGCACACAATTACCTTAAGGATGCACCTACATAGTTCTATAACATGAAGTAGCCCATTATTTTCATAAAATCTCTGATTTTTAGAAATGTTTACCCTATGCAAAATGCAAGCTTAAATCTCTGTAATATCACCCCATTATTCTCAGTTCTTTCTTCCAGTTACCAAGAATAACTATCCCCATCATACTAGCTATAATTCAAGAGCTGTTTCTATATCCTCAACATCTAACTCAGGTATGACACACAGTAGGCTCTCAAGGAATGTTTGTTAAATAAATGATTGAATGAATGAATAAACAATCACCCCATGGCAATACTAAAATATTGCTATACATTCCTTCCAGATTACAAAGCTTCAATTATTCCTCCATTCTGTAAAATGGTTTTCAGATTTTTTTTTACCAGCTGTGACTTTGAAGATCCAGAATGACAAATATACTTTATACATTCTATATGACTTTCAAGTGAAAGATTTCAAGTGAATAGTATCAATTCCTCCTGAAATATAGGAAATTACCAAAAGTATCAAGGTTATCTGGGGCCAATCAGCTGTCTAGATACCCTCGAGTTATTTTCCTTAATCTCCTTGGAGTTCAATTTTACCTTCACCATGCCAACTGAAAAACCTTTTTTGTAATTTCATTCAAAAAGGCTATTGGAAGATGGAAACTCAATAAGTGGACAAACAAAATCATCCCTGACAAAGGTCGTGGTAGCTGAAATACTGATTTTTGTTCTGAAAAATCTCCAAGACTCAGGTGTATTGAAATAAATATTCATGTCTGTAGTTATGCACATATGCATAATCAGTTACTCAGACACTTTTCAACGGGTATTATACCTGCCCTTCTCATCTTAAATAATTTCTTCTTTTTCTCTTTTATGGTCTACCAAATTACATCTGACTAAATGTACCTATTTAGTGAAAATGGATTCCATTAGAGCGTAATCTTACCCAGCTATTGTTTTCTTCTGGAGGTAATAATGGAGAACATGTGCAGATGCTTAATACCAGGCTCCTGTTTCTAGAATTACACTCTTAAAGCTGTCAGGACTGTTCAAGAACAAGAATGATATGGAGTTCCTTCGGCATATGAAACACCCTTATTGTGAACATTTAAGTAGGTGAGGCAGGAGAATGCTAAGCAACTGGCATAGAGAACTTGAAACATCCAAGCAAAGGGGCACTTTCTTTTCTTCTCAGTTGTCAAGACATCCTGTTTTCCCACAAAATAAAATGAATCATATTTTCTAAGCTATTTTGAATGTTCTGGATTTTCTAGTCCATTCTGTTTCAATCTCACAATGTGGTGGCCATCCATCTGGCCACCAAACAAATTATTTTGCTTAAATTTCTTCTGGAAGAAGACTACATAAAGTATATCCACATTTTTCTGTCAAATTATTATAATTAATTTGGCTTATACAAGGGCATAAAGGTATATTTTCAGCCCTTCCTTTACTTGAGCAGAGACAATCAGTCAACGTGTCCTCCAAAAGCAATCTCTGGAATGGATGCCAACAGCAGTTTACAATAAATCTCATTTAATTCAATAGCTCTTGTCAAAAAAGAACAGTGATTTTAAAAATTATAATTTTCAATGAAAATCTTCAATGGATTCTCCCATAAAAGGAACAGTTCTATAAAATATCAATAATACTTCTTTTTTTAAAGATAAAGATCTTTATTTTTTTTTAAGATTTATTTATTAGAGACAGAGAGAGAGAGAGACGGAGGCAGAGACACAGGCAGAGGGAGAAGCAGGCTCCATGCAGGGAGCTTGATGTAGGACTCGATCCTGGGACTCCAGGATCACGCCCTGGGTTGAAGGCAGCGCTAAACCATTAAGCCACCAGAGCTACCCAAAATATCAATAATACTTCTATGAGGCATCTGGGTGCTGAGTCAGTTAAGGGTCTTCCTTTGGCTCAGGTCATGACCTCATGGTCCTGGGATAGAGCCCTGCATTGGCCTCCTGCTCAGCAGGGAGCCTGTTTCTCCCTCTCCTGCTCTCCCTACTTGTGCGCGCTCTCTCTCTGTCAAATAAATAAATAAAATCTTTTTAAAAATCTATCAATAATACTTTCTAAAAGAATGTATTCGATAAATTTGTTGTCAGCATTTCTTAAGATGAGCTGTATCAAATGGCTTATAGCTAATCAGAAAAATTACCCTATATCCTGTTTAAAAGAAAAATCAATTTATTTATGCAAATTACAGAAAGCATTAAATAGTAGTTCATATTGAGGACCATATTAAAAAGCTTATGTTTGAGGCAATAAAATCCCAAGTAATTTTGTTGTCACGTAAATTGATCCTATTATAATAAGCATGTAACTTTTCAACTAATAAAAATAGCTTCCTGAATACTATGTGAAAAACTTTCAGAGGAAAAACTGAAGCATTAAAAAACGGGAATCACTGACCTAACCAAAATGCCAGTAAAGTGGCTTCTTAAAGTCATCCATTCTAAGTTTCTTTAGGGGGAAAAAAAGGTAGATTTGGCTACATGAAAGCATACAAACTTTAGAATCAGGGGATCCCTGGGTGGCTCAGTGGTTTAGTGCCTGCCTTTGGTCCAGGGCATGATCCTGGAGACACCGGATTGCGTCCCACGTCGGGCTCCCGGCATGGAGCCTGCTTCTCCCTCTGCCTGTATCTCTGCCTTTCTCTCTCCATGTCTATCACGAATAAATAAATAAAATCTTAAAAAAGAAAAAAAGAAACTTTGTAATCAGAAAGACTTGGATTAATATCTGGACCTCAGTGCTTAGCTTTTGTGTTCTTAGGGAAATTACTTCAGTCTCCTGACCATAACCCTATGCATACTGTTTAGATTTGCTATAAGAATAATCATCGAAATATGTGAATCACCTAGCACAAGACCTGAGTCACTGCAGATTGTAGGGTTTTAAGAATGCATTAGATGTCACCCTGCTTTATGAAGGGTTTTGTGAAGGGTAGGTGTATGGGAACATACATATATATGTATATATCTATTTTTAAGGGTACTTCTTTTTCTAATTCAATCTTTGTTTCCTTAGTTAGAAAGGATATGGCTACATGAAAGACAAATAGCTAATTAAAAAATTGTAGGTTCAAATTTTTGTATTTTTTCATCCTTTTAACTTTAATATTCTGTAGACAAATGTATCATGGAAGTTTAAGTATAAACCGGGGTATTTTAAATTGGTAAGATTTCAACCCTTCAAATAATTATGGTAGAAAGAATGGTGTCTGTGAATGGAAGTAGAATGTTTTGAAATCTTATCGCCAGAAAATGAATAAGTGTGATGATGAAATACGTAATGTAAAAAGAAATACCTAAAGGGATGATAACACATATGTAACTGGAGAAAAGGAAAGTGTGTAAAGGGCTGATAAAATAGAAATCTAAAGATCAACAGACTAAAATATTTAAAACAATGCACAGTTTTATGAATAATCAAAGACATATATTGTTATGCATCTCATAAATTCTTACTTTTAAGAAGAGTAGTCTCCTATTTGAATGGGAAATTTGTTTTTATTATGGATTTTTTTTGCTAGTGTTATAAACTGCAAAACCACAGCTCAATAGGTTTGAAATGATGTTAGTGCCTAGAGATTAAATTACAGTGTTTCTGTTTAACTCATCAATGGTATAGCACTTGTTTCAATTAGAATAAAGAATTTTCTTTACAATATTGGATAAAATGATTACAGGTTTTTCAATCTTCGTAAAATGTACACCATCAGTTTTGTAACACTGGACACGTCACTACTTTTTGCACCTAATTGAGGCTTCTATTCAAGGACCAAAAGGGCATTTGGACCCACGTAGATCAATTTGTTATTTGGTAACAATTCATTATTTTCTGTTGTGTTATATGCTAATCGTGGTTCAATTTACCTCTATCCTCCATCTATATGGTAAGAAAGGTGTCCTGTATCAGAGTTCCTTCACTGTGATCCCTTTGACATATACTGTACCCACCTAAGCCAAAGGACAAAGAGAACAAACTTCTATGGCCCATTATGTGTCAGGTATGATACTGGACCCTTTAAATGTATTGTTTCATAAAATCCATATTCCATGCATGTTATCTCCATTTTACAGATGAAGGAGTTGAAATTTGAATTAAGTCTCTTATCCATGGTAACACAACTAGGAAGGTTAGATCCATAAGTTGACATAAGTAGTTATTCTTAGTCCCACAACTACCTGACCTGTAGTAACTGCAACTGGTTCTAAGATCGTAGACTTGAAGCTTCCTGGGAGGAGAAACCAGGTATGACTGGTCTGTGGATTGACCTCTCTTTTCTTCTCCCATATTATATAGACAGGGCTCTTTTCTCTGCTAAAGATGCAACAAACAAAAATGTAAAAATAAAAACTTATTCTCAGTGTAGAAACATAAAGCCCCAACAAGACCAGTGGTTGTTATAACTCTCTAGCATTCCCAGCCTGAATGACATGCAAAGGTCCATAGAAAACTAAGGAATGCCAAGAATTGCCAAGTCAGAAGCTAAGAAGAGGCAGGAAAGAATGCCTCATTAGAGCCTTCTTGGGGAACATGATTCTGCCAACACCTTGATTTCAGACTTCTCCCCTCCAGACCTATGAGTGCATATGTTTCTGTTGTTCCAAGCCACCTAGTTTGTCATACTTTGTTACATCTGTCCTAAGAAACTAATAGATAGATCTTAGTAATCCTAAGGCTTTTGTCTTCCAAGAATCTTCTAAATAAACAATTTAACTCTAATATGATGATATTTATACTTTAAAGACTAAATTAAGGAAATTGTCTTTTGAGGCAATGAATTGGGGTTTATGTATTTTTAAAAAGATTTCATTTATTTATTTATTTTAGAGAGACAGAGATAGTGACAGAGAGCACAAGCAGGGAGCAGAGGGAGAAGCACACTCCCTGATGTGGGGCTCGACCCCAGGATTCTGGGATCATGGCCTGATCCCAAGGCAGTCAACCAACTGGCTGAGCCACCCAGATGCCCCCGAACCGGGGTTTAAATCAATTAGTACTGATTGTTGTGAGGATTAAGTAATATATTTAAAGCTCTTAGTCCCAAATCTGGCAAGTGTCTTGTGCTCAGTAAAGAATAGTAATGCATTCTCTTTCATTTCTCTTAACCCAGATTATTTGCAGGTTTTAAGTCCTAGAGGGCAGAGGTCAAGGCACCACTCAGTGCCTTGTCTTGCTTATGCACACAAGAGAATGAACTATTTTTTTTTAACTTAAAAGAACGAAAAGCTACTTCTCTTCCATAAGGCAAGGCATATAGTAATGCATAAAGACAATTGCTAGAATAATTAGGAAAACATTTCAAATTCATAACAGACAAAAATCATTATTGTCCTTTGGAACAGGAAAGCCTTATCATTATATTACCTTCAGTGTACTACCAGAGACCTCAGCTCTGGAAAGCCTACTGGTCTTTGCTGACAAGAAATATCCCCATCCAATCAAAGATAAGCAGGAAGTGAAATGTTACGTGCCATGAAAATCTTACTCTGAGCTTAATTTTTTGCACTTGGTCCATAATGACTTTTCCATCTTCCTTCAAAGAAAAGAAATCTTCGATTTCAAAACCATGTGTTGGAGAGAAAAAAAAAAAATCTGTCCTGAATTATATCATTCTGAACTAGCTACAAGACACTGTTTCTTTACAATGCCTGATTTCACAGTGCATAGATATGCAAACAAATTGTTCAAATCTTTTAAGTCTACATTTTTGCATTCTGGAACTCTAAGTATCACCGTGTGGCTATACAGTTAGCAGACCTACTGGTTCTCCCTGCCTTTTACTTGCTTTTTCCATAAGCAGAAGCTGGATCTAATTTCCAAATGAAAGACCTCTTCACCAAAAATTTATTTTTATGAAGGAATAGCTTTACAGTGTTTGCCATTTGGGTTCTTTTATTTGGCTTTTTTATTCTCTTCAAAATGTGAATGGAAAATGTTTATCTGCTAGAGGGCTTCACATGCTTCTGCTTTGCTGGCTCAATGATTTCTACTGCCAAAAAGGAAAAGAAGAAAAGAAAAAAGAAAGAAAAAGAAAAAGGGAGAGAAAACTACTAGTCATTGAACAAATGTTGAGCCAACAGCAAAGTTGATATGGCCTAAAAATGGTATAAAAAATTAAAAATCAATCTCATTCTAATATTCTAATGTCTGGAGTTGAAGTTCTGGGTCAACTCCCTATTGAAATGTTTACCATAGCACAGTGATTAAAATTCCAGATCCTAGAAAAACATAGAGGTGTTTGAATTCAGATGTGCCACTTACAAATTGTGTGATCCTGGACAAATAATTTGACTTTTTTTTACCTTTTGCTTCCTTTTCTTTAAAATGAGATAATGCCTATATCTTGGCACCATTGTAGGATTAAATTGGATAACATACTAAATGCTTAGTATAGGTTAGATAACTTATCACAGTCCATAAATGGTTATTGGATATAAGTCACACACTAACTACAGGATTATGAATAGATTGAAGGTAAGATCCTTCATAGCTCACATCCACTAAAATCTTGTTACTTAAAGATGGTGGCAGAGTTAGTTCCTTCCAAAGGTGCTGAGGGAGAATTTGCTCTTTGCTTCTCCAATAACTTCTGATGGTTATTGGCAATCTTTAAAGTCCTTGGGTTGTAGATCTCTGCTTTCCTTTTCACATGGCAGTCTCCATGGTACCTGCTATCCTGAGGGAAAATTAGAAGGGAACCAGCTACTAGGTGACTCAATCTTTCTCCCCTTTGCCCAGGTCAAATGAGGGATCTGCATAGAACTTGCTATTGTTCTCCACTAGACTTTCCTCTGGCTTCACTCCGCCCAGGTATCATTTGCCATCATTCCAGTCCTAATAGAAGTGTTCGTGCTTCAGTCCCTCACCCTGCCCCCTCCCTCCCAGATCACCTAGGTGCCCTTTGCCAAATGGAGAGGCCTTGAGATTCCATCTCAGAAAGCAATGCCACTGGCCTTCGCTATCATTGAGCCAAGAGCTATATAAGGCTTGGTGACACTGCCCTAAACTTTGCATTGGTTGGGTTCTGACTGAGAGGCATTCAGTCCTAATCCCACAGATGGTAGTTTTGCCCCTTTGGCTCCTCAGCCAACCATGTACACCAAATACATGTACCTGCAGCTTCCTTTCTTACAGAGTTGGGTTACCATAACAACACATCATTAACAAGGTACAACTAATATATTTCAAACTGGGTCCATCATCATCATCACATCACTTGGGACCTTGTTGAAATAAAAAAATATTAGGCTCTTCTCCAGATCTGCTGAACCAGAATCTGTATCCTAATAAGATCCCCAGGTAATTTGTATGCACATTATAATTTGGGAAGCACAGCTCTAGAAGTTGTGTAAGTCTTTTTTTTTTTTTTTTTTTTTTTTTAGAAGTTGCTTAAGTCTTACATTCCAAACTGAACTATTAAACAGGGAAAAACTCACAGGGATGGAGTTCATATTCCCTATTTGTTTTACTTATTTCTTTTCTTATGAGCAATGGCCAAAATTAAAATTGATGAAGCAACATGGCTCAATATAACTTGTATTTATGATACTATGTGTATTGAGAGAGACCGCGAGAATCTATAAAATAGAATGCAAGAGAGAGCAATTTAAATTAAGCCCACCATTCCAGACCGCATAATCAGAGTGAGGGAGGGATTGGTGTGTGAATATGTTATTGGATTACTCATTCAGTTCCAAAGTTCCTCTATATTGTGATATGATGGTGTCTCATTTCATCATGATTCAAATGTTTAGAAATATACAGTTTTCATCTACTAACTACTGTACCCGATACTTAGATCACAATGCTGGTGATCTATTCCAGTAGTGAATAAAAAACAGATTATATTGGTTATTATTGATAGACCTAGTTTAGGATTTACAATAATGTATTCCTTAGAAATTTTCAAGGATGATTTAGACCAAAGCCCCAATTAAGAATCTATTAACATCTGTTCTACCATTAGCCACAAATCATCAGCAGTTGACAAAATATACTTCTAATCAAGTTTTTAAATTTACTTCACCATACAATTCTTATAATCCAATAAAATTATAGAAGATGTGGTATACATCTGCCTAAAGGTCATACATGCTGTAGTAGGCAGAAGTAAGGCCCACAACAATGTCTGCATCCTAATCTCTGGAATTTGTGAATATATTACTTCACATGACAAAAGGGACTTTGCAGACTTTGGGATGGGAAGATTATTCTAGAATAGCTGGGCAGGCCCAATCCAATCCTATAGGCTTCTAAAACTGGAAAAGCTTTCCAGGCTAGAGTCAGAAGGACTATAAAACTTAAAGATGTTTGTTACTAAGGAAGAAGGTCAGAGAGATGCAATGTGAAAGGAAGACTTTCTGATACTGGCTTTGAAGATGGAGGAAAGGGATCCCAGGAATGAAGGAATGTGGGACATCTATAGAAACTGGGAAAGTTCAGGAAATGAATTCTCCCCCAGAGCTCCAGAAAGGAAATCAGGCCTACTGACACCTTGATTTTAATTTTTTTTAAGATTTATTTATTTATTTATGAGAGACACAGAGAGAAAGTCAGAGACATAAGCAGAGGGAGAAGCAGGCTCCCTGCGGGGAGCCCAATGCAGGACTCCATCCCAGGACCCTAGGATTACCACCTGTACCAAAGACAGACACTCAACCACTGAGCCACCCAGGTGCCCTGACACCTTGATTTTAGCTCAATGAGACCATGTCAAAATTCCAGACCTGTAAGATAATTAACATGTTTATTTAAGCTACTAAGTTTGTTCATTTGTTATGGCAGTAAGAGAAAACAAAAAATAGTAAAGTGAAAATTTGAAAATGTGAAACAGCAGAAAGACCTAGGAGATCTGTTTCTTCCATCTCAATGCCTTTAACATAGTTCTCCTGAAATAGGTGGAGATATTTTGATGATGTGCTATCATTTCATTCTTTCTTCCTTACATGGTAGTTGGTGTCCACCATGCTTTTAATTTGCTTACACACCCCATGCATCTCATTTGCATTATTATTTTGAACTTGCAGTTAAAGAGGTAGAGGGTATTTTCAAAGATTTTTGTAAGTGGGGAGATAAAATGCAGAGGTTTATTTTTTTATTTTGGTTTTATTTTCTATGGACACATAGCTCCTTATTAAACAAATTATATTCATGATCATACAATTAGTGGAGTTCCATGAAGAATCTCTTTCCGGTGATTAAAGCACACTAGTTACACGAAGTTTTTAAATCCCATTTAAGAAACACCTTTGTTTTTTAGAGCAGTGGCTCTCAAATCTGGCAGCATACCAGAATCACTGCAGAAACTCCTTGGGGAAGACCAGTCTCCAGTTTTATTTATTTATTAAAGAGTTTATTTATTTATTCATGAGAGACACAGAGAGAGAGAGAGAGAGAGAGAGAGAGAGAGGCAGGCAGAGAGACAGTCAGAGGGAGAAGCAGGCTCCAAGCAGGGAGCCCGACGTGGGACTCGATCCCGGGTCTCCAGGATCACACCCCGGCTGAAAGCGGTGCTAAACCACTGAGCCATCCATCCAGGCTGCCCCAAGTCTCCCGTTTTAAAACAGCACTAACTATACGGACACTAGAATCACAATGCCAATGGGAGTTTAAAATAAATAGCACCCTTCTGCATAAACAAAACAAAACAGTTGTGGCTTCAAAGGGCAATTCCACCATATAAGAGAATTTTGGAAATAAAAACTAAAGAGCTAAGAAGGTAATCAAAAAGCTAGAATGTGGCTAAATGAGCTAGGAAATAAAAATTAAAGGGCTAGAAGGAATGGTTTGAGGGCTAACATTATGATTTTTTTTAAAAAAAAAAGCAGTTTTCTTCTGTTATTAATGATAATCATGTTTGAATCTATAACTTTGGTGATGTAAGAGTGTTAAAGTGCGATTCAGATGGAGAAATTTCAACGTCTCAGTAATTTCAAAGCAGTTGATTTTTCTATATATCTAACTAAACCCTGGGCAGGAAATCCTCTCTGGTTTCAGAGCCTCTTTCCATGCTTAGCAGCAGCTGGTTATACAAAAAAGAACACCTTCAGCCATCTCTCAATAACCAAGAAAGTTTGTTTGTCTGGATCGAATTTCGGGGATCAGGTTGAAATCTTTAGTGATTCCCAGATCATGTTAAGTGCACAGTATTTGTCAAGTGTTAAATTCTATATGATTCATTAGATGGGCTGAATTGGGTACAAGTGGTTTGTACTTTTCCTTTTAATCTCTGCTCATCCCCTACCCCACACTCAAACTGTGTACCTGCCAATTTGACCCCAGAGAGAGAAGTGAAAGAGCCAGTGACAATCTCTGGCTTGTGTCCTGCTTTTGTACAAAGCAAAACCAAATGAAAATTAAGAAAACATGTAACTTAAATAAACTTTTGGCAAAAATATTGTTCTTAAGTTTGATTGAGAAGTACAGCATTTTGAGAGTGAATTGAAATGAAATCTTAAGTTTCTTCATTGTAATTATTTTGAAGGGGAAAGTGGACGGAAATAAGGAGTGTTAATATGATAGGTACATCAAATATTGATGGACTGTGAAAACTTTTCAAAGGGATAGTGTTTTAAATGTTGTAAAGAGAAAAAAATCTTTAAAATAAAATTTCACTTCAAAAGTCCATAGCTAATGGATAAAATAAATAGGTAAATTTTCTTATGAGAATGGCTATCATGGTAACTTTACTTTTTTGAGCTTAATGATTTTTCCTCAGTAGAATAATCCTGAATTCATTTTTAAAAATAGGAGGTCTGCACTGATTTTTAAGTTTGTGCTTAAATTGATGCTCCTGCATGGAACTTCAATATCTTTTCTGTGTCTGTGGACTCAAGAGTAACAGAAGCTCTACTTCCTCTTTATGTAGTCACAGAAAATTGAAGTTCTTTTTTAGCGTGGGTTTAAGGAAGGTGGCAGTAAGGAAGCAGATTATTTTTTCAGATGTATTGCTTTTCCTTGCCAACGTAGCAATATATTTCAGCACTCCTGAAAGTAATTAAAGTGACTTTATTTGAGGCTTCATTAGTATTTTAAAATAAACATAAGTTTAAATTGTACCACTACAAAAAAGAAATGTTTTGTTAAGAAATCAAACTAACTATACGGACATGTGGTGGTGCCATGGCTCACTCCTAGAGGTGCTTTTCTAACCCAGATGCCTTTCCTTGAGCATGCACATGGAGTTTACAGTGATTCCAAATCAACATTTCTGTTGTCATCATTTTCAAGTACAATGGATCTCAAATTGGCTTCACACTGAAATTGATTGAAGAGGTTTAAAAACTAAGAATGTCTGGATTTTACACCAGGAGATTTGATTTAATTAGTCTGAAGGGGAGCCTGAGCATCTGCTAGTTTTAATGTATAGTTAAGTTTAGGAACTGGTGTATGAGTGGATGAAGTCATGCCATATGCTAAGTATAGACATATAATGGCATATTTGATATTGTTAAGACTTGAGGTAAACAGCAGGAGGCAACTGCATGTCATTATACAGTTTTGTTAATTCCTTGGGAAACAGTAGCTCTCAAAATGAGAAACTTCCCAAACTAGACCCCCATATCATCTCCTTATCTTTCTCCTTTTCTGGCTGCACCTTTTTGATTCAACTCCAAAACGCTCCATTAGTTACGTCCCTACCTATATTTCAGTCTCTGCTAAGATAGGGTCAAAAGAAAGTAAGTATTCTCTAATTACCACCATTAAAAACTAAATGGACTCCATAAAAAGCAATATAGAATCACACTGCATAGGATTGAGAGGGACTTCAAAGGATTTATAATTCAACATTCATTCATTCAAGTAATATTTGCTACACATCCACTATGTGTCTGTTATTGTGCTAGACACTGGGTATACAATGATGGAAAAGATAGGATCTTTTGGTTTGGGTGGGAATGGGGGCAGTGAGAGATAATACTGACCCAAGATACTCAGAATAGTAACAGTTACAGTGAGAATAAATACTCATAAATAGGGTGCTATTGGAACCTAGTAACATTATTTCTCTTGAGAAGTTCAGTAAGGCATGAAAGATGACTAAGTTATCCAAGTAAATCATGTAATGGAAAAAAAAAAAGAAGTACCACATACTAGGTAAAGATAAGTGCTCCTGTAAATCATAGGCTTGTGAGTCCTGTTAGAACTTTATATTAAAGGGAAGAGGCACCATCAAATTTGTAATTTGGAAAGCTCAAACCAGCCATGAAGTGGAAAAGCAAAGGTAGAAAGCCAAAGCTCTTTTAATGTTTCATACAGGCAATATCTTACAAACACACACACACATATACAAACACACACGCAGATTAAAAATTCTCTAGACTTCAAATGATTTATTTAATGTCTAATTAGGTTTACGCTTATTTCCAAGTGTTTACGGTTTAATAGCCTCAGAAAATTAAAAGCCAAATAAAAATAGTAGTATAGTTGGCCCTTGAACATCATGGGGATTGGGGTGCCAACACTCACACAGTCAGAAATCTACACATAACATTTGACTTCTCCAAAACCTAACTACTAATAGCCTCTCGCTGACCAGAAGTCTTACTGAGAACATAGTCAATTAACACATATTTTGTATATTATATGTATTATATATTGTATTATTATAATAAAGTAAGCTAAAGAAAAGAATATGTTATTAAAAAATTATAAGGAAGGGAATATATATTTACAGTACTGTATTATATTTATGTAAAAAATCCACATATGTGTGAAGCCATTAGTTCTAACCCTTGTTGTTCAAGGGTCAACTATAGTAATGATATAGTAATAATATAGAAGGATTTTCTAGACTTGATATTTTACTAAGCAGAAATGTTCAAGATACTTAGAAAGATGACAAATATAATCAAAACTAGGCTGTAAAAAAGAAATATCAGTCCATTATTCTATGATCAAGAACATTGATTATTTGTAATATTTTTTCATAAACTGCCAAGCAACAGAAAACTTGCAAATCTGACAAGTGAAAACAAACATAAACATCAAGTGTTATCAAAGTAGAACCAAACATGTCTTCTCAACAACTGAAATGCTTTCATATACTTAAATTTTTAATATGAAGGAATTGTAGATTGCCTACTAAAGGATTAGTTCAAAAAGTAGGATGTCCATTGTCTTCAAGCACAGACAAAAAATTCCACTTAATTTCAAAACTAGGATATTATAACATGCCCTTCCTTGGCTAACACTCCTTTAGTAATGTTTTGAGGACTGAAAGATTCAAAAATAAAATAAGAAATAGTGGAATTTAAAAGAAATGTTGCAACTGAGGAAAAGCCTGGGCTCCTCTTCACTGGCAAGAATCAGAACCTCTGAAAGTCAGGACAACATGTGGGCTTGGAATGAGGTACCGCAGAATCTGAACTTGTTCTGTATTTATGAAATATTACTACAAGTAAAAAACTGAAAAAAAAACACGAAAGAGCTAGAAATGTGCAGCTGGAAGAGTAGAGGGGAGAAGATGACTTCTTATTTTAAACATATGTATTAATTATTTCACAAAGGCAGGTAGGAGTTTGCAGCTGGAAAGGATAGAGCAAAGGAAAAATAAAATTTTGTTTCAGAATAAATTTATGAAATCATGCTTCAGCAGGGGAACTTGCAGCTGGGGGAGGGCAAAGGGACAGCAATATTTTTCAAGTAAGTCACTTTAATAAAATATGCAAGCCCTCACTTCAACATAGTTATTGGAAGGGACATTCTTGAATCAATATCAAAGTGGAATAAGGCATTTTGTTACGCAAAAAACAGTTGTAGGCTCCTTGGCTAATAGATATTTTTCTTTAAATGAGTACTTGCTAACCAGTTTCTAAATCTCTTTAATTCTATGGGAATTCATCTCGAATTACAGGGAATAAGAATTTGGCCCCAGGTGACGGTTCCTCAATTCCTCAAATTTGTACTTCAAAAAGATTTATTTTCCCCTCAGGATCCCAAAGCATTTTGCCATCTGTAAAGTTTACCATCATATTATAGACTTAAAGGAGCTGCTTTTTACACTAAAGCAAAACAAAACAAACCTGTGGGTTTTTTTCCCTTCCAGTTCAATTATTTACCTACAAGTAGGCTAGGGAAAGGGGTAACTGGATGGTGTCTATACTCAGAGTACATATGCTCTGAGTTAGAGTACAGCATGATTCTTGGTTAAAGACACATCTACTAAAACTATAAAATGCCTAATGAGATAGGCCTGGGTGGCTCAGTGGTTGAGTGTCTGCCTTCGGCTCAGGGCGTGATCCTGGGGCCCTGGGATTGAGTTCTGCATCAGGTTCTCTGTGAGAGCCTGCTTCTCCTTCTGCCTATGTCTCTGCCTCTCTCTCTGTGTCTCTCACAAATAAATAAATAAAATATTTTTTAAAAATAAAATATAAAATGTTTAATTATTCCCTTTAGAGTTATAGGTTAACTCTTTAATAACACAGCTAAACATAATAATGGGTGGGCAATAAAAAAAAAGATAAATACTTTTATTCCTAGTTTCTGACTTGAAATAATCTACTAAGTACATATCAATGTTTTAACACAATATTTCACTGTTATTAGTTTAAGCTAAATCAAATATATAATTTAATCTTTTACTTTTATCAATTAAAGCTAAACCCAATATTGAATTTAAACATCCTTTCTAGGAGAGTACAGGAGTGTTTATAATTTTTTTCTGTATTTCCAGTTCTAGGGCAATACTTAAGCCATAGAAGTTTTTCAATAAATTTTGGTAAAGAGAGTAAATGTGAGGTTCAACCTAAGTAAAAGGCATTAAGCCTTAGAAACTAGAATGTTAAAGAGAATAAATCAAGTTGTCTTCTTGGTTCTCCTCTTAAATTCTGACACTCCTGAAAGTATTCTGTTTACTTTGCTGATAACCGAGAATTTACATAAGAAAGTTCTCAAAGTTTTGAGTTTAAGGACTCTACTGGTGTCTTTTGAGGTCTTCAAAAAGCTTTTTTTACTGTTTGTTGTATCTATCCATAATGACCATATTTGAAATTAAATATTTAAAAATTATTAATTCATTTACCAATAATAATAATCTCATTATATATTTAATGAAAAATAACTGTATTTTTCAGAACAGAAGAAAAGTGTAGTGAGAAGCATGGCATCATTTTTACATTTTTGAAAATCTAACATCTGAGTAGAAGACAGCTGGATTCTCTTATCTGCTTCTGCATTTAATTTCTTGTGATATGTTGTTTTGGTTGAAATGCATTTAAAAAAATCTGGCTTCTCATAGATATGCAATTTGAAAAAAAGAGGAGTATTTTAATAGTTTTTTCATATAATTGTGACTATTTGATTACTACACCAGAACTTGACAGTAGTTTCTTAAAGGTTAGCTGCAGTATGGAATTTGAAACCATGTCAGTGAACCTTTAATACTTTATCATATTAAAACCCTTTGGTCTATTTTGCATTATGATTTTTGCAATTTTATCCATTTGATCACTTAGAAAATGTTAGTTTGTATAGTTATGCAGTCCTTGACAGCTCTGTTATCATGGCAACAAATATCATGAATTATTTTTCTTGAAGTAACAGGTTCACTTTGTCATTTCTGAGAAAATATTTGCCAAATACTTGCTAAATCTGAATAACCACAGTTGATTTTTCAGTCATTCTTCTAGGTAAAAAATAATAATAATAACAAACAATATTTCATAAAAAGAAAACAGCTAGTTCAACTTGCAACTCATATATTACAGTCATATCATGGTATGCAGCAAAGTACTTTATGCATACTTTCTATTTCATATTTCACACAGAATATTTAAAAGATGGCTTATCAAGGATCCAAATGTGATAAAATTGATTAATTTTTACTGCTTTATCAAGAACATTCCTAAGGGAAAGGGGCATATGTATTTATGTACATATAATTTTATTATGAAGGTATTGTTGCAGAATACAATGGTTACTAGTACGGTCTGGTGCTACTATTATCATAATTCATGCTAAAGTACCTTCAATTTTATTCACCACTGTTTTTGTACTGTCAATAACAAATTGTTAATATAGTGAAAAAAGAAAATAACATCTTAGTGTTATTATGAAAAAAATTTTGATCTTTTAGACTTCTTGAGAGGGTCCTGAGACATACCCAGGAATCCAGGGACCAAACTTGGAGAACCACCACTGGCATAAAGCAATTTTTTATGTCAATAAATTAGAAAAATTAATTTCCTATTTTGCTCTTAAAGAAGAGTTATAGCATCCCCATCATCTTTAGATCAAGAAGTTGCTAACTAGATATAACTTACCATTTGAATAACAAATCATTTAAACTACTCTCTCCAAGATACAGACTGCATCAAAAGCTAAACTGAAAGATTTCATATCCCGTGCATATATAGGATATATATCCCAGCATATATATTGCTGAAAGGAAGGTTTACACACAGCTTTTAAAGCAATTTTAACCTGTCTTACTGCAGCTTAAGAATTATAAGCTACTTTACAAGCAAGGTACCCAAGGAGTGAATAAGTTTAATAACATTCCCAGTAGAACCATTCAGCAACAATTTTTTGTAAATGTGGCTAAAATAAATATCATCTAGTATTTTTAGTTCCAGGCTGAGATGTTAAAATTCATTATTCTTCTCATTCATTATAAGTAATTTCATCTCTATTGACTATCTTGGAAATGACAGCAATAAGATAGAGATATGTTTTACAGAAAGGGGGTTTATTGAAGGGGTGTTTATTGCTTTTTCTGAAAAAACAAACAAACAAACAAAAACCCTCTACATTCTGAATTAGGGGGAGAATGTCCAAAACCATGATGTTTTCAAAGACGGATGAGTAAGCTGAGAGATATCCAAGCTTATACATAAGGGGCATATTCTAGGAGATAGGGATATGGAGAGTTGGAAAGGGGTTCATCATTAGTTGAGGAAAATTCACAAAAGTTTTATCTACATTCTCTAAGGTGTGAGTCCTACTCTTTTTTTCCCTTTGAATTCAATTTGCCAACATATAGTATAACATGCTGTGCTCATCACATCATGCCCTCCTTAATGTCTGTCACCCAGTTATCCCATCCCCCACTCATTTCCCCTTCAGCAATCCTTCAGCAACCCTCTATTTCTCGGAGTTAAGAGTCCCTCATGGTTTGTCTTCCTCTCTGATTTTTCTCCATTCAGTTTCCCCTCCTTCACTATGATCCCTTGCACTATTTTTTATATTTCACATATGAGTGAAACCATATAATTGTCTTTCTCTGATTGACTTATTTCACGTAGCTTAACACTCTTACACAACTTTCCCTAGTACTTTTATTTTTTTATTTTTATTTTTATTTATTTTTATTTATTTATGATAGTCACAGAGAGAGAGAGAGAGAGGCAGAGACATAGGCAGAGGGAGAAGCAGGCTCCATGCACCGGGAGCCCGACGTGGGATTCGATCCCGGGTCTCCATGATTACGCCCTGGGCCAAAGGCAGGTGCTAAACCACGGCGCCACCCAGGGATCCCTCCCTAGTACTTTTAGCATACTGTTGCCAACATATTACTTTTAGAGTAATAACACTTTTCAGAGGACATGCTCAAAGATGTCTGTCTAGCTTTCTCTTGAATTTCATCTGCAGGTATCCTACCTGAACAGAAAATCCTTAAGTTATATTAAGATTCTCATTTTTCCTTTGTATTGTCTTTTAATGTTTTGTTTTAAAAGAGTTTAAAATATGTTTGACACATGCAAAATATATTTAAGTACTTGGAAGTTATCAAACACAACTGCAAACCCATCATCCAACCCAAGATTTAGAACAATATTGATAACTTGTCTCCCTGATATACTGATTCCCTGATTCCCTTCAAAATAAACAGCATCTTCAATATTACTTATATCATTTTTTCTGTCACTATCATATATCAAAACTTCATTCATTCTTACTTCTAGCTATAGTTCTTTTATATATTTTCACTGCTTTATAACATTCCAATTATCTACCATCACTTATATATGCATTCTCTTGTTGATGAACTGGGTTGTTTCCTGTTTTTTTGATATTATAAGCAATTCTGTTATGATTCTTTTTATACATATCTTCTGATGCAAGTGAAAAAAAAACATTTCTCTGAGTGATAGTCTTAGAAATGGAATTACTAGATTGGAGCATGTATGAATGTTCAGAATTAACAATATCTTGCCAAGTAGTTGTAGTAATTATACTCTCATGAACAATAGAATAAAGTTCCTCATATATTTCTGCACATTTGGTATCACTAAGGTCTTAATTTTTGATCACTCAATGTGTATGAAATGGAAAGTCAATATCTTAATTGGCATTCTCTTTTCAACTAATAAGATTGAGATTTATTCAAATATTTCTTGGCCATTTTATTACTCTTCTGTCGATTGCCTGTTCATGTGTTTTTCCTATTTTTATTGTATTGTTTACCTCCCTTTTCTTTTATTTTTTTAACTTAATTTAATTTAATGTAATTTAATTTAATTTCCAGTATAGTTTACCTCCCTTTTAATTCTTTGTTGACTTATAGGGATTTGTTGAATAATCCAGACACCAATCCTTACTGGTTGTATATGTTCACATATCTTCCAGCCAATGGTTTGTTTTCTACTTTCTCTATGGTGTCATTAGGTAGGCCAGTGTTCTTATTTTTAATACAGCCAAATTTATCTTTTTTTTCCTTTTCGTTACTGCCTTAAGAAAATCTCTTCTTACTCAGAGTTTAAAAGATATTTACTGTATTTTACTCTATAATTTTTATATATTTTTTCTTTTTATTTATAAACACTCATCCATTTGGAATTGATTTTTATATGAAGTAAGGTAGTATTCAATATCAGGGTTTTTCCATATAAATACTTGATTTTTCCAGCATTAGTTTTTAAATAGTCCCTCTTTCTCTTAATGATTGATGTTCCAATCTATATCTAGGTTCTAGTGTCTGTTTCTTTCGTTAATTTGTCAATACCACAATGTTAAGTTTGTATTTTTTATTTTTTTGAGACACAGATACTAAATCCTGTAAATGGGATTACAGAATAACCTGAATTTTAGACCAAAGAAGAAACTTTATTTTTTAAAAAAAAGATTTTATTTATTTATTCATGAGAAACAGAGAGAGTCAGAGACACAGGCAAAGAGAGAAGCAGGCTCCTTGCAGGGAGCCTCAGTGGGACTCAATCCAGGGACTCCAGGATCACACCCTGGGCAGAAGGCGGCGCTAAATCGCTGACCCACCAGAGCTGCCCAGAAGAAACTTTTAGTTGCGGAAATGAAACACAGTGTTCTTCAAATGTCTGTGTGTGAGTGTGACAGATAAATCATATTGGTAATACAAGTGAACAACAAAGGAGAAATATTTATATTCACGATAAAAATTGGGACTGTGAGAAATGGTGTGACCATATCATAACACCACTTGTGTGACATTATTTCCCCTTTCCCTAGACAATAAATAAGCTTTGCCCTCACAAAAAGCCTCATTAAAGCAAAGTGATTTGAAACTCTTGAGTTTGGGAAGCTAAGTCGCATCTCAATATAAAAAAACATCATTGTGGGAGAGCAAGACCTCAGCAGGGAAAAGAAACAATAAGAACAGGGACCCGCATAAATGGCAACAGCTTTATGCATGCGGCAGAAGCCAATTATTCCTGCTATCATCCATACTGATAGCAGTACATGATGAAAACGGCAATGATAGTGGATAGATAGCCAGGCCTGCTGGGGTCAGTTCTCTCATCCCCCGCAACCCCCTAGTTAATGCTCCTCTGAGATCTGTGTTGATAGTCACCTATGCAGTTCCCTCACGTGATTGGTTTCCTGAGTTGTTTCTCCTTCCTTATTTCCACATACTTCATAGCCTACAGTAATAAAACCTAGAGCCAACCCGGACTCCGGGCTTCACCTCGGCACCTGCACTTCTTGGCGGTGCCTGACAGTGTAACCCCTTCGGGCCTCTCTTTGTTCCAAGATATTGGACTCTTAAGTAACCATTTCATCTCTCATTGGAACATACCACAGAGCACATCATGGCCAATCTAAGAAATCATTCTCCTGGTCTGTTTAGTGTCTACTGCTAACTATATGTGTAGTTCAATGAAGAGAAAAACTAAATAAACAAAAACATTTGGAAGATATCAAGACAAAATAGCTTATATATGTTCTCTAATTTGGTGTTTATATAATCACTAAAAAAATTATCGAGGTATCCAGTTTTACTAACAAAGAACAGGATTTACAAAGTGTTTGTTTTTTATAGGGTGTAGCTAATAGGTGCCACTTGAGTAATTTTTCCTGCCCTGGCAAAGGCAGATTTGATGATTGAATTGGTTCCCAAAATTTTTATAGAGATTTTATTTATTTATTTGAGAGAGAGAGTGAGAGAAAGAGGGCAAGAGAGAGAGAGCACAAGTTGGGGTACGGGCAGAGGGAGAGGGACAAGTAGACTCTCCAGCTGAGAGCATGGATCTCCATGCAGGGCTCGATCCCAGGACTCCAGGATCATGACCTGAGCTGAAGGAAGACACTTAACCAACTGAGCCACCCAGGCACCCTGGTTTCCAAATCTTTCTATAGTTCTGAATTTACAGAGATAAAACACCTCCTGGAATATAAAATAAGTATGTTTCTCACATTTGTATGAAGTTATTTTCCTTGGAAGGTCTGCTCTGTCCCGTAAGTATCTTATTCAGCTGAATTTAAATTCCTAAGTCACTTTTCTGTGAACTACTATTAACTCATACCTTTGCTGAGATGCCTGTTTTGATCTATGGATATATTTTGAAGATACAGTTAAGGAACTTTCCTGATATATGGGGGAAAGGGATAAGTTACAGAGGAATCCAAGACCTTTGGTTGAGTAATTAGAAAAATGGATTTACCATCAACTGAGATGAGGAGTTCATGGGGGCAACAGATTAGCAAGAGGGAAAAGATGGGATTTTGACACGGTCAATATGAAATATCTGTTAGTAGAAATGTTAACTTAGCATTTGGATATATTATTCCAAAGCTCAAGAGTGGTTTTCCCTAGAGATACAAATATAAGAGTCATTGGCATAGAGTGGTATGTAACATCCTAAAATCATTAAATCATGAACAGAATGACTGTACCTGGTAAGGATTAAACATCATACTGATACCAGACCAGCTCCCTTTTTCAAATAATAATAAAATTAGTCTGCCATTATATTTTCTAAGTAACCTGTGTTATTTCTTGGGTATATCTATTTCCCTAAGTACTGAATTTCACAATCTGCTTTGTAATGCGTCCAGAATCAAGATCAAGCCAGTCATCCTTACAGAATAAGCCTTTAGCTCTTGGAAATCAGAATCTCTCTTCCATATTATATTATCCCTTTTAGATCAACAGGAATGCTTGAATTATCTTAATACAGTGGAATAAAATCACTTCTAGGTAATACATTTTTAGTTCCCCCTTGAGCTGCATAATTATATCTGCTTATCTAAAGGCAAGGCCAATCCATTTTATAGGGCATACTTGAGTGAAGATGAGTAGATTTTCATAAATGAGACATAAATTTCAAAATTATGTTTTGTGAAACAGAAAACAAGAACACAATCTAAAGCTCAATAATGTGATATCACCTACTTCCTTTATTATTTCCCCAAATATTTTTCCTACCTAGCCATATTCATTATAAGCAGTTACTAAAGGCAGCTGTTACTAAGATGGAAAGAAATGGGAAAGTTCTTAAATATTGCTTTCTTTTAAAAACAAACAAACAAACTTCAAAACATCTGGGCTCTGCACTGACAAATATGTTTGGTGAGACCAAAATGATTATGTAAGAGATTATGCAGAAGGAACATCAACCAAACTTCTTTGTTGCCTACAGTTTTGAAATTGCCTTTTACTTTCACAGTAGTTTTTGTCAAATGTTGTGAAAAGTTTAATGAATGTGTCTAGTTTTTGTCATTTTTAAACGCTGAAGATTACTTAACACTGGAATGTGGTTGCCTGATATTTGCCAATGATTAGAAAAGCCACCCATTTGATGTAGAACATTTAGCTCTGTTTGCTTATTACAACAGCATTTTCCCCTCCAAGGGACTTTCCCACCCTTCTGAGAAGTACCCAAAATTCGAAGAGGTGAAGGGAGGAGACATGAATGACAAGAAAACAATATAAAAGAGGAAATCAAAACCAAAAAGTTGGCCCAAACTCTTAGAACAAACCCTATGTCCTGAGTCCCAGCTAAATAAGAGTTAGAGGGTTATGTTATCACCTTAGTCAGAGCTGTTATTGTTAGGCCAGTATATCTGTTGTCACTGGAAAACAGCATAGCCAAGTCATACCTCCCCATGGAGGAAAGTGTGGTGTCAGAATTTCAAGAAGGTCCAAATCAGGACACCTGTGTGCCAGATAGGCCCAGCTGCACATGTGGGCTGGCCAGGGCTGCAGGACGCCATCTGCTCAGCACATGGAATGCCAGTTCCTTTGCCGAAGATGGGTTTGAAGGATGGGATTCTTTAAAGAGGAAGCTCACAGCTCGACTGTGACATCCTTAGCCTTTCTCACATTTTAAAATAAACAATTTTAGGAAGAGGGGATTAAAGGCTTATGTCTGAGAGATGACAAGTAGGGTATATGGCTAGCTCCAGAAGAATTGCCTCAGAAGTTCCCCTTCAGATCAGCATTTGGCTTTTCATTCTGGTGACTGATGAAGTATGACTGTAACTCTCAGAAAATTCCAGGTGCTAAGCATGTGCACATTCCAAAAATGCTCTATGTTCTTGTCCTTGGGTTTGCAACAATCAGACCAACAAGGGAATATCTCTCTTCCCTAGTCTTTCTGAAACATAATGAGACATTTGGCCCACACCTTGACTTCCTGATCATTAATGAAAATCTAGTCAGAGAAAATATGATGGATAATCCAGAATCTATTGAACAATTAGTATTAATTGCCTGTGTTTCCCCCCCCCCCCAATAAAACTGATGTTTAAAAGAATATAAATTAACACTTCTCTGAAATTTGGGGGACTGGATTTCCCACAAATTATCTTTATTAAGTACTTGTTTAGCAATCCATTATCTTTCACCAGCCATTAGTAATTATCAGATAATTTTAAACATTTATTATTTTCCTTTAATAAATATTTATAGTCTACTCCTCTTAAAGAATATGGCAATTTTGATTTATTCTTCAGATGAGAAGACAAGCACTTTGATAATGTTTCTAGAGTTTATAGGCAGAGCTCTATAAAGTTATTAAACTCCTAAAACAAGACAAAATAAAATCATTCACTTTTTTAAAAGATTGTTAGGAAAATGGCAAGAAAACTTAGATTTTATAATATAGTTATAAACATATAATATAGTTACAAATATAGTTGCAGCATCATCTTGAAAATGCAGTAACTATAACAAGGATTTTACAAAACCTACTTGACAGATTCCAACTGGACCCAGATCAGAGCATTTATCTTAAATTTCAGGCACAGGAACCAACTCATAAACTAAATAATGTAGATCGACTTGAGAAATTATTTGCAATTCAGATTTAATGCCACTGACTATTTTTCTTTCTCAGTCCATGTAGGGCCTGTTACAGTAAAACATGCTAATCTGTTCCTGTATAATTAAAAAATATCTTATACAAGACATGAAGCACATAAAAAATAATTAGACACACTTGCTAAACTAATTGCATATGGAGTTGTGCCAGTTTCCAGCCTCAGTGATTGAACTATGTGTTTCAATTTTTAAAATATTCTTCTATCCCACCCCCCAGTAACCACTGATCTGTTCTCTGTATCTACAAGCTTGGTTTTTGTTTGTATGCTTGCTGGTTTCTTTCCTTTTTAGATTCCATATATAAAAGATAACATACAGTATTTTTCTTTCTCTGTCTGACTTATTTCACTTAGCGTAATGCCCTTGAGGTCTATCCATATTGTCACAAATGACAGGATTTCATTTTTTGATGGCTGATTATTATTTCATTTTATATATATATGTCATAAATATATATATGTATATGTATGATATATATATATATATCACAATTTCTTTATCCATTCACCCATCAATGGACATCTAGGTTGTTTCCTTGTCTATTGTAAATAATGCTTCATTAAACATAGGGTGCATATATCTTTTTGAGTTAGTATTTTTGTTTTCTTTGGATAAATACCCAGAAGTGAAATTGTTGGATCACATGATAGTTCAGTTTTTAACTTTTTGAGGAACCTCTACATTGTTTTCCATAATGGCTGAATCAATTTACATTCCCACCATCAGTGCATAAGTGTTCCCTTTTCTCCACATCCTCGTGTACACTTGTTATTTCTTGCCTTCTTAAATAATAACCATCTTAACAAGTGTAAGGGGATAACTCCTTGTGATTTTGTTTTGCATTTCCCTGATGATTAATGATGTTGGGCACCTTTTATGTACTTTTTGGCCATGTATACAATGGCCTGATAACCTGATAGCCATCTAAATCTCATTCATTAAAAAAAAAATTAAGTGATCTCCCCCCTACTAACTCAGCAAGGCAGAACTATTCTACAGTAAAACTGTAATCAAATAACTCTGAATTTGAAGCTAAACCATCACAGAACCACAGATACCATATGTTGAGCTTGCTCACAATGTAAATGTTCACTTTTCCAGCATCTTTTTTTTTTTTTGCCTTACTGCCTTTCACGAACATTTACTGAGTGCTCTGCACATGACAGAAGCTCATATGGCATTGAGAAGATTAAGTGAGATGATATAAAGTTCTTGGCATGAAGTAGGTTCTTATCAAATGTTAGTTGCCCTATCTTCTAGAAGTAAGGTATCGTGTATTGCTTAGCTATTTGACCTCACTAATGCTGGCTGTAGGATATTGCTAGGAGTATACTGTAGAAGTATAGTAATACTACACTTAATATCAGACTACCTTATCCATGGATAGGCAATGACTATGATTGAAAGGTCAACCTATTTTTGCTGCTTGATTTTGTGAGTCACAAGTAGCTGAGTCGTGCTCTTTCTTTTCATGCCTTTTAGCTGCAGATCATCACTCTTTCAAATCCTTATAATAAACCTCACTATGATGGTTGCAATGGGCTCATCATTGAGTGTGAGAGTCTTTAAGTCTGAAAGCACGTATTCAAATTCAATACTTTGTTCATTGCTTTGATCACTCTGCCCTGATTCCCTAAGACATTTTAAACAGCCCTTGAAAATTCAGAACATCTTGGCCCCAACTATCAGGGCATTCCGTCCAGTTAGTCTCTGACTCTCCCAGAAGTGAATTTAAAAAACGACAATAACAACAAAGTTACTGGTGAGGTTGGGTTACATTCTTCTTTATTGATGTTTACTAAGAACCAGAATTATATTTTTTGGTCTAACTTAATTTTTTTAAGTGCCAGGCCATCAAATATAGTTGCTCTTTTGTGTTGAAAGCTCGTATTTTACTAACAGGAAAATTCACAGCACACACTCCAATCCAATTTGTAATCAATCACTCAGATGCCAGTGGCATAAGACCTGAGTGCTGGTCACTTGTGCTTCTAACAATAAGAGCCATCAGAGACTAAAATTCAGTTACAATGTGTTGCAGCTGGTGTGGCCAGGACCTCACTGGAAATGTAATTTCAAAAAGATTTTTCTTGTTAAAAAGAAAATTTTCCCTCTGAAAAGTGTTGGGAAGATAGCAGTAGGGCAAATAGGCAAGCAGGAAATTTACAAGGATTTCCAAAAAACATTTTGGAAGCATTGGATTAATTTGAACAATTGCAAAAACATTTTTACTGAGTTAAGCAGTTTAGCTATTCTCAGTTTAATAGAATATGTTTGCATTAAAAAATAACTTTTGACAGTCCTTTTTGTTTTTCTAACTTCAGTGCACACACTTTAACTAAATGGCATATAAAGTAATGCGTGTCACCAGACGGACTCTAGGGAATTGCCCTGGGTTTGATTTGTTCCTGCCTCTTCTTTCAGGAAAAGAGTGGGTTTTAGGTGGAGAATGTACTGCTGGCTCACACTCATTAACAGCTTCCTGAACACCATGTTCCTTTGAGAAACAGTAACTATATTACATAAATTCTGACCAGGTTCTTCTAATGGAGAAGACCTAATTACAAGATAATATTACATATATATATATTTTTTTTAATTTTAAGTCCATAAACCCGATTAATGGCTTTCCACCTTAAAGTAATCAACATTGAAGGGTTTACAATTGAAACCACAATACTGATTCCATGACTCAGAATGTCTTTTGGAACTTTCTGGAATTGCTTTCAGAAACTACACCACATTTCTTTGACATCCTTACCTTCTGTGGGATTTTTGATTTATGAAAACAACATAAAGTCATTCAGAGCCAAGTATTTTAAATGTGGTATGTTAAACAATAAGTATAACATTGTTTGTGGTCATAAAGTTATAGCCTAAAATAAACATGTAAACTACTTCCGAAGTTAGTTCCAACATAAAATCTAAGTGACAACATCAAAAGAATGAGTTTTCTGCAGTGACTAATTTGGAAAAATAATATTTCAAGTATGGTTGTCTAAAAAAATCTACAACATCATTTTAAACTTGTATCTTTATCTAATTTCTTTCTTTGATGTATGTTAGAACAAATTCCATCCCTTTTCCCTACCTGAGGGAACACACTCCCTCTGTAACTCCATTTTTAGGTCATCAGACTCCTACCCTCCAACTAGGGCAACTTTGTTATTTCTTACCATTCTTCTAATTCCTCCTAAGCCTGCCTCTTCCCACTAATGTTTCTTCAGTGCTTTACAAGTGATAAAATTAGGATCAGACCTCCTCAGGGAATAGTGAGGCATTTACAAAGGAAAAAAAATAAAAATTTAATTCCTTCTAAAATATTTAGAAAAGAAAAAGCAGACTCCACCTCTTTACATTATCACCATAATGTCCAGCATGAACAGACCTTTTTCTTCATTGTTTATAGAGATGGTCTTACTCTTCCAGGTCAGCCTGACTGTCCATCAGGAGAATCAGAGTATAATCTGTGAAGAATGACTAAAATAATTTGATTACATTTTCTGTTAATAAGGAAGGGATCTTACATAGAAATTGATATCCAGATTTGTTTTATTCATGCTTCACTTAAAACAGAATTCAGAATGTTTCCCTTCTTAACATAATTAAAGTTAAGATAATGAGATAACTAAGCAATTCAATACAAGTGTTCATTCTCAGAACTCTTTATAAAAAGGAAAGCACAGCAAGTTGTCCAACTTTAACATTGCATTGGAAATAGAAGAATGAACTGTATAATTTTTGGATAACTCTTCCAATCTTAAAATTCCAACTGATTCCACAAGAAGTCCATATTTGTTTTTATGGCTTTCTATTCCAAGGACTGAGCATGGCATATGTGTCAAACAAATGTTTGTTTACTGTGATTATAGCATCTAGTACATTTAAGTAAGCAATTAGCAAGTTGGACTGAAGAATTTAGTCACATCTGAATTCTGAAATGGACCAATAAAAATTCCCTAGTTGGTTTCTGTCTTCCAATTTATATGAGGCAACCATACAGCACAGTGATTGAGTAGACAGACTCCAGTAAGACTGCTTGGGTATAAATCCCAGTTCTTCCACTCAACAATTGTGTGGCCTCAGGGACAAAGTAAAAAAAAAAAAAAATTGATGACATTGTATGCCATGTCAAGAAGTTTGGACTTCATGCTCTAGAAATGGACATGAGATGGAGAATAGCCTGATTAGATTTTTACTTTAAAAAGCTCACTTTAGAAGTAGTATAGAGGATGACTTACAGAAGTACAAAACTATTACAATACTGTAATAGTCCATCAGGAAATGATTATGGTCTGAGTGAAAACAATGACAATTGGATGGCAATAAGGCAGCAAAAGAGATCAATATTAAGGAAGAAGTAGAATTCTATAAATTAGGGAATAATTGCTTTGGAGCAGGGATAGAAAGCAGGAAGTCTAGACTATTCTTAGCTTGGACAAATGGTTGGGTGAGATTCCAGCCCTTGTAACATGAATGATCAGAGTTATTACATTGTTCACTAGGAAATGCCTCCTTAGCAATACAATAAGCTTCTAACAGCTATGAAAATACCCATTTTCCTGTTTGAAGAATTTTGACAAAATGCATTTCCTCTGTCACAGTCCCTGTGATTTCACATCATACAACTTGACTACAATTGGCTATTTCCCTGAACTTTATCCATTCTGAACCCTATATCCTATAATATGTCCAAAATATGACCCACAAGTTTAGTTTCAGAGCTTTAAAAATACACCCACTTCTATTATTAAGACCCTTATCATGCCTTTAAAGATGTATTAAAAACATATAAATAGTAATACATCTCCAACGTGATAGGAAAAAAAAAGGAGAGAGCTCTCCTTTAATATCACAGACAGGATATTCTAACAGCAAGCAAGAGAACAGTTTGTGGTATGCAAGGATTAAACAAAAACTAAGTTTTAAGCAGAAAGGTGAAAGTATTACTACTGGCACTAAAATTTTTAAATAAATCCAAGAAAATCAAAACAAATAGGAAAAAGAACACAAACCAAAAAATACCTTCCACTTTCAATCCTCCCACTTATTAAAAAAAAGTAATCTATGAAGACAAAAATTGAGTTTGTGATTCCAGAATCATAAAATCCAATTAGATTACTTCATTCTTGGGTTGATTCTTACTAATTCATATTTGTCCGTCATAAATTAAGAGTGGAAAGGTCTTAATTTTAATAAAATAGCCTCTAATGATGTTAATTAAATAAGCAATATATTTTGTAAAGAGTGAGGCAAATACAATATGATATGAACTAACATTTTACTGATGATATAACTAAGGTTTAAAGGTGTCAGAATTTCTTCAAGGGCAAGTATATACAAAGATAGGCTAACCAGGTCTTCTGAATCTATATCCCATGCTCTTTGAGGTTCACCTGCTGTCCCATGTAGAAAATGTAACCATCTTCAACTGCATTTTCTTAGAAATAAAGTAAGACGGTGCACATGGCATACACCCAAAAGAGCAATACTAATGTAGGATAACAGATTCTGAGTAAACATGTCTATAACATCCAAGTACCATGTACAGCATTTTTAGTTGTCACCTATTCCTGGAAGTGGAGAGGAAGGCAGAGGTTAAGCACATCTCCAATGAAGAGATCTCATTGAGGCCAGAGGCTGACACGCTGTTGCAGAAGAGAAAGTGGGAGTGGTCTGAGACAATGTATGCTTCTGTCCATGAAGACCTACCTGTCTCTGCTTTCTACCTCCCCTCACTGGAGCTGATCCTAAAGTACTGCTGATCTTCAAGCATAATACCTTGAGTTCAGGGCAGAGTATCAAATGACTGAGAGGTTTTCAAAACACAGGTTTTGATCAATCAATTCAGTGAGTCATGACCAGCATTTTAAAGAAACAGAGAAAGAAAGAGAATAGAACAGAATAAGGGACTAGCATAGAACAGAACAGAAGGAAAGGACTAATATTTTTAAAATGTCTCCCTGCATTACTCATCATAAGAATATTTATTTTTGAAACTTTTTTTTCAGGGGTGTGTGTGTGTGTGTGTGTGTGTGTGTGTGTGTTTGTGTGTACTGGATCACAACATTAAGTATTTCTCTTTCTGTGCATCGCTGTCAGAAGTTTTAAAGGCATTGGCCTCTATCCTAGATGATGCTTGGACAAAGGTCAAGCAATCTGTGTTCTCAGCGGCCCATTATTTTCCTCCTTTTTTTTTATATGCTCCTGCTGTTCCAGTACAAACTCTCTTCAGCCAGACTTCTTGCTAATCATGTCACTAAGTGTCATGGCTGAAAAAAATGAGCAAGGGCAATACATGCAAAGCCACTCCCTTTCATTAATTTTGTTTAAATCCTACTGACACAGTTGTCATCATTACATCGTATTCTTTGATAATACATTTTGACATACAAAATTCAGAGCTGAAAAAGAGCTTCCTGTATAATTTATCTTCCACTAGCTTTGAATCAACTGAATTTAATTCTTCTGTAAAGCTTTGCTATTATGTATTGAACAGAAAACATTGCTTTTGATTATTTGGAAGACCTGTGTTAGAAGTCAGAAAATCCAAATTCCAGGAGAAGTTCTTTTGTCGCAGGCACTGACTGTAGTTCATGGGAGTAGATCAGGAACCTAGTGTGGTTCTTTCATACATAAAATGAGTTAAATTAGGTGATTTTTACTGTATCTGCCAGCTTCAAGTATGCCCACGTTAGTCTGTTGTACAAAGTCTGAAATTTGTAGATGATAAAAGGTTCTCTTGGTTCTTTCTATAAAGTTCTCTGTCTTGAATAACAATGAATAGGTATGTTTGAAGAATCCTCTTACACAGTTATGAAAGAACATTTGCCAGGTTGAAAGTAAATGTTAAGGAAATGTTTCCACACTAAAAATTAACAATTATTTCTAAAATAACAATGACAAAGAATTACTGTGGTAAGTATTCAAGCTATAAAAATAAACATTATATATTGCTTAAAATGTGTATGTACATATCATAATATGTAATGTTTTATAAGCGTAAATTATAGATTTATGCACATTCTAATCAGACATGAGTTGTTTTAACAACAGGTCTATCACAGAGAAAAAAGTGGAAGCTATTTAAATCTCAAACATTTAAATATGTAGGGTTCATGGGAACCTACACAGCTTTATTTCATCACCAGTGAGTGATGAACAGACCAGAGTATGAGAAGAATTTGGGCATCATCCTCGATTCTTGTGGCCTTCATTAGACTAACCTAAGGCAATTTTTACCAGGTTTTATTGATAGCTATGAGAAATCATAAAGAATTGGTTGCCTAACTCCTGACGATTGAAAGTTAGACACAAAATGTATATTTTTTATGGAGATTTGTTTGTTTGTTTCTGGAAAGTCTTCTAAAACTACAGAGCAGGTAAAGGGGCTTAGGAGTTCTATCAAAACAAACTAAGGGTAGATTTCTGCCTATGTGGCAAATGATTCCAAAGAAGGAAGTCATATCAGCAATGGAGAGAGAGTGGAACAGAAAAAGAAGAAGACTAAGGAAAGGACTTGAGGAAATGTCCACATTTATGGTCAGAAGTTTGTAGAAGGGCCAGTGAAAGAAAGGAGGAAAGAAGGAAGGAAGGAAGGAAGGAAGGAAGGAAGGAAGGAAGGAAGGAAGGAAGGAAGGAAGGAAGGAAGGAAGGAAGGAAGAAAGAAGGAAAGAAAGAAGGAAAGAGAGAAAAGAAAAGAAAGAGAGAAAGAAAAGAAACAGAGAGAAAGGAATAACCCAGAAAGGAACATGGAAATACGTAGCAACAGAAATAAGGGGTAAATTAAGTACAAAGACTACAGAGTATAGAGGATGACTGTTGGAAGGATGATCTTGGATTTCAAGAGATAAATTAATCCAATGCCTGTTGAGCCAAGTTTCAAAGGGTTAAGATGAAATGAAGCTAGAATGAGCAAATGAAGACCATTATTTGAATGTGAGCTGTCATTTGGTTTTAAGTGACAATTCTCCCCCACCCATCCTCCCATTTGAATGCAGTTTTTTTTAGCTCATCATCAGAAACACCTATCGGCAAACAGCTTGTTTCTAATACATTAAAAGAAATTTATCACATATTTCAATGAGATGACTTTCACTCTTCATTTAACATTGTTAAAATATTTCCAAATTACCTGCATCATAAAGGAAATGGCTCAGATAAAACAAAGAAAGTGAGGGAATGAAATGGGAATAATGAGCCCCAAATTTCTGAGTCGTCCTAGCAGGACAGCTGACACTCAGAGAGGGTTGTAAACCTTCCAAATTCTCAGTAAGCTCTCTGAGCCCCGAGTTGTGCAGAAAGTGTCAAGAAACTTGCCCTTGCAAGGACTCTTACTTTGGAGAATATCAAATTAATGCTGTTGGCAGCAGGCTCTAACATGTTGTTCAATTACTTTGGTTCCTGTGGTTAAATAACTAATATTGCCATGGCAGTTAGGACCTTCACTTACTGTGATTATATTTTAATGTCTGCTGTACCCTGGCTTCTGTGTAATTTTACCAATTACCCAATTATATGCTATTTTGCTTACTTTGTACAAGACAGGACTGACTCACCATCCCTCTTAATGTTAACATTCGATACAATTAACATTGATTAACATATTTCTGTGTGTATTTATTTTGTCTTGTTTTGTCTTACAATTCCTGGCCTTGGTGAAATTGAGTTCATTTGCTTCCCTCATGTACATTACATGCATTTATTTAGTTACCCCTGCCCAATTTGGGGGTAATATTGAGCAGCCACTTCCTATTTTGTGCGTGAGCACTTCACCTTACCTATTTCTGTAATGGAAGAAGATTCCATTCCATTATAGTAATAATGACGTTAGCACAGTAAATAAGTGTACTTTCCTCTCCCTCTGGCTCAGTAACATTAGTATCATTACTCTTATGGTTGCTATCGTTATTGTATCTTATTCGACATATTTTTAAGAAAAAAGAACCAGAGATTTAAATGACTTTTCTAAAAACATTAAGCTGGTTAGTAGAAAGTCAGAGGTGAGAACCTATTTGGAAACTACTGCTATCTGCTACAGATCATCTGATTCTCTCAAAGGCAGCTAGACGGAGCCAAAAGTAAGGAAAAAGTGAAAATAATAGTAGATTCTCATCCTAAATAATTCTTATCTATTTGAGCAGAGTATGAGTGATGCCATACCTCACAGTCCACCTGTACAGAGTCACTGAGAAGGCCCCTGCCTGCTGTCAGCAGGCACCTGGTAGCATTCAGATGCAGAGAGATGGATACTGGGGAGTGGGTTTTGCCTTTCTCCACTTAATGCTGTGTGACTTATGCAAACTGCATAACCTCTCTGGGTCTCAGGAAAATTATTGTTTTATCATTTCAAAAACATTTCATCATTTCTAAAAATAAGGATGATAATAGGACTTGCTCTTTAAAGGGATGTTAAGAGGTTCAAAATAGTTAATTAAAATGAAACATTTGGAGCAATGCATGCCACAGAGTAAATAATAAATGGAACCTCCTACTATAATTTAATGTGTGCTCATAAGTACTTGTAAGCCAGTTAAGGAAACAATATCTCTGAAGATCATGCACTTCCTTCAGTCCCTAGAAAAAAGAACATGGTGGGGCACCTGGGTGTCTCAGTTGGTTAAAGCCTTTGTCTTTGGCTCAGGTAATGATTTCAGGGTCCTGGGATTGAGCCCCACATCAGGCTCCCTGCTCAGTGGGAGCCAGCTTTACCCTCTCCCTCTGCTGCTCCCCTGTTTGTGCTCTCTCTCTCTCTCTCTCTCAAATAAATAAAATTTAAAAAAATAAAAAAGAAAAAACAATACTCTTACTTGGAATGATAAAGCATAAGATGGAGAGCTAACATCTTTTAGGAAATGTTTGGATAGATCTACCATTTTAAGAAATCAATCCTCCTAATTATGATGCTTTGATTTGTTTTACCACATAGTGTACTTATTCACTCATTGATTTTATATACTTGTTTGTTTTAGATAGGGTGAGATAGCTAAAATATGTACAACTATGAAATATGTAACTATTCTCTATACTAAATCATAGCACATAAGTGGAATCAATTAAATTAGATTGTAATATATTCAAAAGGATATCTGATGTACATTTGTCCCTTTTATTTGTAGAAGAGAGAAGTAACAAGGTTTTAACAAACTTACTACTTTTGTGCTTTTTCTGATTTCATTTCTACATTTATTATTTGGAGCACATAGATAAACTTAAAGTCGTATTAAGATCCCACAAATATAATCTGTTATATAGATTCAGTAAATGTGGAATCAGTATTGAAGTGATAATTCAGTTTTTTAGTGCTACACAAGCTAATTACTTGAGTTAAAATACAGCGTTTTAGATCTGATATTGAACTCCCTCTGCGTTAAATTTTTCTCTGATTCAGTTTACAAGGATTTATGGGATAAGCTCTCCCTAGGGACATTTGATTAGATGTTGGTATCATTCATGACCTTCCATCATTGGTTTGAACCCAAAGAAGTGGGCAGTGACCCAAAGTTGCTAGCATGAGAGACTTGTTGGGAAACAACTACTTAAAATATTTGGGTGGTGACTTTTCTTCCTGTGGACAGATGTTCCTATCAAAAAAATCTCCCATATTTTATATCAGTTGACCTCTTCGTTTGGGAGAATGATTTATATTTGTCCTGAAAAAAAAAAAAAACAACAATTAGAGAAAAATATGTTGCTGCTCTCTAGTTCCTGGCAAGAGTGGACAGAGAAGAGAAAATTAACCTCTGCTTACCTTACATGGTAATACTAAATTTTCATTATTCATTCCATATTTAATTTTTCTGTGTTGTCTTAAAGCAGTCCTACACAATGCAAAAATCTATCCATTAACTATTATTAATTTTGTTTCCTCTTGGGTTCTGCCTCAAATTAAAAAAAAAAAAAAGACTCCGTAAGAGTCATGGACAGACACACTTATTGCTTAAATCTTTTCAATATTCCAACAAATAACTACAAGCAGCTTTATTTCCTTTATTGATGAGTACAAGTAACTAGAAGTCTAACGAAGTAAAATGACTTTAAAGGGCTATCAGGGAATCACCGATAGAAATAAATTGTAATTCATTTTGATGTTACATCAATATCAAAGAAGAAACAGCCAGAGAAGAATAAATCTAAAACGGTAAATATGTTGAGTGTTATAAAAACCTCTCTATATAACAGGTTGCTTTAATATCCATTCAAAATGATTGTGTGGGGAAAAGAAGAAATGGCAGTATTCTCCTAGAACAGAATATATCAGTTACCTTTCTATTACATTACTTTCTCTACTTTAAAAACTATAAGATTTGAAACATCCTGGAAGGAGTTTGCATTAGAGGGGAGTACTAAAGAAGACTCTGGTAGGGTCAAAGTCACAGCTGGAGTGAGTTTAAGTAAACTTGTCCCTTGCTCTCTCTATTCTAGCACAAAAATAAAATGATGGATGCTCATAGTTATATTATCGTTAAAATACTTTTCTTGCTATTCACAAGGTCACCTTCCACTTGTATCAACTATCAATTCTCTATTATTCACAGTGAAGTAAGAGGAATCTTACTGTGGATCGCTTTCAAAATCTATTTTAGAAATATCAAATTTTGAAAATGATTTGCTTTTCTGATTACACATAGCATCAGTTGATGTCCAGAGGAAATCACAGATATTTACTCTCTAGCAGGAGAAAGTTGGGCTGGGGTTAAAAAAAAAGTCATGGATAATTTCAAAAAGTGAAGCGATTATCTATAAAAAATAGATTATCTAGTTTATGTATAGTTGATTTTTGTGAGCACTTCCATGAGTGTTAACACATACAAATAGATGTGGCACTTTTATTAAAGAAAATGCAATACACAAATATTAGTACTTTCTAACCAACTCCCTCAAACTTCTGTTTCAATGTGTTTCAAGCATTCTTTTTTTACAGCACCACTTCCTCCAAACCTGTCTCAATGTCCAAGTTATATGAGAAAATCAAGAAATCTAAATTTATGTTATACCAGTTTCCAACTTTTTTTGTAGAGACACCTTCCAGGAAGCTTACTTACATGTAAAACATAATTATTTTCTACTGTCCTAATCATAACTTTTAAAAATATTTTAAAACCCTATAGCATTGCATTCAAATTAACCTTGTCTCAAAAAGACAAAGCAAGGAGTAAAGAAGACTAAAAGAAGTAATTACAAGCACAAATCCAAAAGGTTTTCCATTTACAAAAAAAAAAAAAAATCCAAAATGTCTTTTTCCATTTATAAAAATATATATATATATATTTAGAGAGAGAAAGAGTGACAATTGCAAAGGTAAACTGATTTTTTTAAATTGCTTGTTTTTTAAGTTCTTCTTAAGGGTGGCCCATAAAAGTTCATTACCTCAAACTCCAGAGGTGATGTCGAGCAACAGTGTACTTATTCAGAATATATGTATCCATGTGATATTGAGGATTTTGTTTAAAATTGTTTTTAATTTAGAATGTTTGAAATAATCTCTTTAGAAATCGAAATATATTGACATATATATACATTAGTAACAGTCCACAACTTAATTTATCACATATATATATACGTACATACACTATCTTTTAAACTCGTAAGCAATAGATGGAAACAGAAAGTCAGACGAAAACACATATGTGAATAATTCAGCAAAATCATTTTCGCTGCTTCTGTTTCAATCACCTGAATACTGCCATATTCAATTTTCTATGTCATTTTCCATCATAACTTATAACCGTCTTTGAAAGCAAACCTAAAAATGAGAACTATAGCACCTCTGGAGAACAGTACATTCTCTTTCTGGGCTCTCTAAGTCTTTCCTGAAACTCAAAGGCATCTTTTTCAGGAGTGATTTACAAATAATCCACCTTCCCTACAGAACAAATAGAATTCCTTTAAATAAGAATGCTTTCTTCAAATGAAAACAGACTACACTGAATCAAGAAAACCTTGGGCCCATTTTGTCTCATTTTCACTTTCGTAGATTAATGAATTAATAAATTCCTTCAATAAGTTATCTTTCTGCAATGGCAATAAAACTTTTAATTCTTTATTTGGAAAGTAAAAAATTGACAATTATTCCATTTTCACTCAAGAAGAACAAAGACTAAATTTCTAAAATGCCTACTTGAATTTGTATCCTACGGTTTCCTGTTCCTATATCTCAGAAACATACATTTTAGCATCAGCAATCAAGGATGGGGGAGAGGGAGAAAAATCCAATGAACAGTCCTCAGGATAATACTACCTAATTAGCTAGTTTGATCAGCTGGCACTTTATTTCCAATCTTCTCAATCAATCATATTTTTCTATTCTGATGCATAAAAATTCAGCTAAGCTGCACTTCTAGATTTTTTTTCTCCAAAAAAAGGATGCAGCTTCTTCCTGTTTGAATAGTCTTTCTAGCTTCCATTCAGTTATTGAAAATGAGGGTCCTAAGAATTTCAGAAACCACATAACTAGTAGAATAACGAAGGTAAAGAGACCTGTAAATATTCAAAGAATTCCTCTTTCTCCTTCATAGAAGATAGATTTTTTTCTATTAGTTTCTTCTCAATAGCATACATTATAGATCACCCGTTATGAAAGCAAGAAGCCAGAAAATAAAAAAGATAATCCTCTCATTCTCCAGCTATATTACTTCTACTCAACTCAGTGTTTTATTTTATGTTACCATTATCTCTCATAAATTACAATTTTCTTACAGATCCAGCATCAAATCTGAAGGATACGGTGTTACAGTTAAGCAAATACAATGAAATATATTCCACAGAACCACTAAGTTATGGAGAGTGTATAAGAAATTCAACTCAAAAAGAAAGAAAAAAATGAAAGAAAGAGAAAAAGAAGAAGAAAGAAAGAAAGAAAGAAAGAAAGAAAGAAAGAAAGAAAGAAAGAAAGAAAGAAAGAAAGAAAAAAAGACATTAAACTCATTTGTAAAATAAATACATTTTCCATTTGAAGACATCCAAATAGAGTTGCAATCTCTTTAAGGAGCAGATATTTGGAAAGAGAGCAAAATAGACATATCAAAACATAAGGCATAAGCTAGATTTTGGGATGCAACCCTAAATTTAGTCCATGTAACCCCATGGCTAATGACAGTTCTGACATAACTGATAATTTGATTCAGGAACATCAAGTGCTGGGGCCCAGTGGTGACAGAAAGAGAAAGTCTTTTACAGAAACTCACAGAATGTACATGGATTAGAATCGAAAGAAACCTCAGAAGATCATTGGATCCATCCCTCTGTCCTTAGCTAAACTAAATAAACATCTAGCTCTCTTTAACAACTGATGAGATGGAATTTGAAGTCAAAAGCATTAGAGAAAAGTCTTATGATTTGGATTGGCAGCATCCTTTTCTTCTAACCTTTGCCTCATCTCATGATGGATATCTAAAAATTGAGCGTTATGCCCATTACTATCGAAAGTGTCAGGGTGTTTCAGAGGGAAGAGTAAAACGGAATGAGAATGGTTGCATACATGCGGAGGTATGTGCACTTGTGTGAGAATGTGCAGGATGTGTATGCAAGTAGTATGTATGTATGTAGTATATATAGTTTATTTCCCTCGAGACCTTAAAAAAAAAAAACCTGACTATAGACTCTTTATTCCTTTGAAAAGATAGCTGAAATGGTTAGCATTTTAAAGACTAGGAAGCAGGACGCCTGGGTGGGCCAGCGGTTGAGCGTCTGCCTTCAGCTCAGGGCGTGATCCTGGGCCTGGGGATCCAGTCCCATATTGGACCTCCTGAGAGGAGCCTGCTTCTCCCTCTGCCTATGTCTCTGCTTCTCTCTGTGTGTCTCTCATAATAAATAAATAAATAAATAAACAAACAAACAAATAAATAAATAAATAAATAAATAAATAAATAAAATCTTAAAAAAAAAAAAAAGCATTCTAGAACTACAAAACTAGCAAAACTGTCCCCGTGAGAGGGCAGTAGGGGGCCAAGCGCTGGCCAACTTTTCCCTCGCTGCCCACCCAGGACTGTCCCTTGCTCTCACCCTTCACCCTGCCTCCCGCCCGCGCTAGGGGTAGGGCCGTGGACGACACTGAGAGCCTGAACAGAGGCTGCAGCGAGCTCTCTCCTCTGATGAAACGAGGAATCCCAGGATCTGTGGGGCAATGAACCACTTTCCCGGGGTGACAGTTGTGCTGAGAGGTGCGCGTGCTGTTTGGCGAGCTAGCTTTCAGTTTGGCTTCCTACAAAAGGAGCAGAAAGGGGGAGCTGTCATAGCTCCGGTGCCCACAAGCCCCCACCCCCACCCCCACCCCCACCCCACCCGGGTCCTTGCGTGCCCAACGTTCACGTTCCTTTTACCCTGTGTGTAGGTTTGCATGACTCTTTGCAAGCGACTGTCAATCTGTCTGTGTGACAGAGGGACAGAAGCGCTCCAAAAGTTCCCTCTTGCAAAAACGCCTCCAGCATCCACCTTGCTATATCGCACACACACACCCTGATCGCCCGCGGTACGATGCTGCGGTTGTGGCTTCATCATGTTGCTGCCTCCTGGATGATTTATTCACCAGGCTACAGAAGTGAGAAATGGCGCGTCTATTGAAGTTTTCTGTCTGGGACCTCGCTTCTTTGAAAGCAGAAAGTGGTTGGGACGGAAACAGGACCCAAAGGGGGCAAACGGCCCCCTCAATTCAAGATCGTAAAACGTAACGGTTCAGAGACCAGGACCTGGACCCAGACTGTTGGGATTGGAATCCCACTCCCACTAAACCCTAATTTGCGTGCCTTGGGCAAAGCGCTTAATCACTCCGTAACTCAATTTTTTTTTTTCATCGGCAGAATGGGGAAAAGCGCCCTCACAACAGGGCAGTGAAGACTAAATAGAGGTAAACGCTTAGAACGGCGCCTGACGCAGAATCGTTGCTCTACGTTGGCTGCGATTTCCGTTCGCATCAGCACTGCCCTGGTAACTTTGGAGAAGGACCATTCCCCACCAGTACGCACTGGATCTTGTGCATGCCCACGCACCAGAGCAAAGGTGGGGGAACCGTAACCCCCCGGCTCCCAGCCCTCCAGCACCAGCCACCGCCACCTCCCCACCCAGGGAGATCTGCTCCCGGGAACCCCTCCCCAGCCGTGGGACGCGCCCCACCTGGGGGCGCCCTTGAAAGGTTGAGGGGTGCAAAGGCAAACGACGCGCTCGGGAGCGCTGGCAGCTACCGCTCTCGGCTGTAGAGTGCATTTGGAGTGTTTTCCTACCTGCCCCAGGTTTTTGCCCTTCTTACTGCCGCCGAAAGCCAGTCCTTGGTATGTGCCCGCCGATCGATTGGCGACCTGGGCAGGCGTCTCCCCGCCCAGAGAGGACTTGATGGAGTTGAGTTTGGCCCGCGAGCCGCCGAGCTGCGAGCTCTCCACCATCAGCACCGCGGCCAGGAGGAGCAGACAGCGCGACGAGTCCTTGCCCCGCATCCACGCGGCCATTTCCCGGCGAGGGGTCCCCGGGGGGCGCAAAGCCCGGAGGCGTGCGGCTGGACGCAAGGCGACGGAGGACCCCAACGCCAGGCCCCTCTCTCGGGGCGCGGGGGCCAGCGGCTGTTCCCCCCAACCCCACTCGGCCTCGCGGGGGGGCGCCCGGCACCGTGTGAATTCAGTCTCACGCCTCGGACCCGGAGCGAGAGCGGCCCGAGCAAGCCCCGCGTCTCCACCGGGGCAGGAAGTTCTGCGGTAACTGGAAGCAATCAAAGGCGAGGCGCCTTCTGGCCGAGGAGGCGTGACCCGAGGTGCTAGAAGAGCCGGCCCCGCGGACCGCGCCGCTCCGGGCGCTCCTTGCCCCGCGCACCACCGCGCTCCCGCGGGTCTCCGCGCCCCAAGTCTCCGAATTCGCTCCGGAGGGCCACAGCAGTGCTTTCCCTTCCGCCTCAGCTGCTTTCCTCTCCTCTTTCCCTTCCCCGTCTCAACCTTTGCAGGACACAATGCCAGCGGGCGCCGTAACTGGGGTCCGGGAACGCCCCGGGCGGGCCCCGGAGTCCGAGGCCAGCAGAGGTCTCCCGCGCGCGCAGCACCGTCTCCGCGAAGCGCTGCTCCCGGTTCCCACCCCGCAGCCCGGCGCTGCCCGGGACGCCCAGAGCCCCAGCAGCCGCCGTGCGCGCCGCGCCGTCCCGCTCTCTGCCTTTGCTCTCTCGCCGCCGCCCCCTTTGCTTTTTATAGCTTCCCACAGTGGGGTTGTGTTTTTTTTTTTTTTTTTCCCTCCGCCCCCAATTCAAGAGTGACAAAGAGTGAAAACGTTCCTCTCACCCCCCACGTTCCCGCCCCACTCCTCTCCTTCCCTCTGCGGCTCCCCCTCCTGCCCCTCTCCCTCTTGGCCCCCTCCCACACCCCTCTGCTCTCCACAACAATTGGGAAAATGGGATTCATTCCCGGAGGAACGCGAGGCCTCCAGATTCCAGACAGCAGCCCCGGAGGTGGAAAGACCTTTGGAAACAGATGGAGGGCAAAAGTGGAAGTGGAGCGGGGCAGGTTGCCCCCGCCCTTGGGGACCGCCAGCACGACTTCTGGAAGTCCCCCCCCCCCCCATTCTCCTGTGCCTGACTCCTAGGAAAAGCCCTAGAGAGGACTGGGGAGAAGCGAGCATCTGGGCGTTAAGGCTGTGCTCTGTGGACGCTCAAGTGCCTCCCGGGGGGTGTGTAAGGCTGCGCCGCGTTGTGTCCGGGGTGCCCAACTGACGCGGATGGGGGCTTTGGAATTGGGGAGAAGACGACGAGAGACAGGGAGAAAGAACTTTAGGATTTTCTAGGCTACGCCTTTTGTACCACTCCTTACCCCCCCCCCAACCCCTTGAACCCCCACCACACCCGCCTGGTAAGTTTCTGGCTCCCAGGAGTTGGGGAAATGGGGTGCCCTTAGTAGGCTCCGAGGTTTCGATCTTACAGCTCTACTGGGCATCTTTACCATACCAGGCAACCGTCCCCTTTGCGAAGAGAAAATCCCAAATGAGAATGAACTGAGGCAAAGGGGAGCCTTTGAGGTCCTGCCTTCCTCAACTTCCTGCCCCCTACCCTCTGGGAATTCCAAGGGAAGCCTTTCCTGCCAGCCCCCGACTCCCCAGGTCGGGTCTGCTTCTGAGAAGATGAGAGGAGGTGCGGAGAGGGGCCGGGACGCGCGGGCGCGCAGCGCTGGGGGGCGCCAGTGGCAGCGGCCGGCGGGGCGCGGAGGTGCCGGCAGGAGACTGGCTGTCCCGGGCAAGCTCGAGGCTCGGGTTTGGAGCGGCTCGGCCGTGCAGCGCCAGTGTTTCTAATGCAATGAGAAGGGTTGTTTGGAAGTTGCTGTATTTGTCCTTCTCAGGCTCTAACGCCTGCGCTCAGGGAAATTGAGGCAGTGCCACAACTTGGCGGCTAACAGCTAGAGAACGGGGCTGACCTCCCGAACCGCACTGTAGATCTGATCTTCGGACCCTCGTTCTTCAATTTCCATACCCGATGCAGACGCACCCCAGAGTGTACAGGAGTATACATTCAACATGTCGCTAAGGGAGAATGATAGTGACTCTTCTTTTCCCCCAAGAAAGGACTGAGTTCTGAAGTGTCAATTTATGCCAGGGTTCTCCCAGACAGCACCAGCTTTGCATATTTCCTGCCCTGATCTGTGAATCTCTCTGGCCTGGAATGCTTCATTTCTTTCTTTCTTTCTTTCTTTCTTTCTTTCTTTCTTTCTTTCTTTCTTTCTTTCTTTCTTTCTTTCTTTCTTTCTCTCTCTCTCTCTCTTCTTTCTTTCTTTCTTTCTTTCTTTCTTTCAACACAAGCAAAAGGGCATTAAAACTTAAAGAACCCTCTGGCATCTTTCTTATCTTTGAATTGCCTTTGTGCTTTCTTAGGATAGAGATTCTCACGCTCAATATTTTCCTACTTTTTAAAAATATGCCTAGGAATGGATTTGTAAGGACAAAGGAAGCATTCCAGGCACAAGTGGAGGGCAAGGAAACTCTATTAATAAGTACTTGTGATTCATGGTTTATACCTTAAAGAAAGTATATATATTTTTTGCCTTCTTTGTGATATGCCCATCAGAAAACATTAGAGAAAAGGAGAAAATTAGATTAGGAATCTATTGGTTTAGGACTTTTCAAAAGTATTTTAAAGCAAAGGGAAAAGACAAAATAGAGCTATATATGTGGGCAAAAAAACACTCTACATCCTTTTGAAGGTTGTAACTATCCACCATGCGTGCGCTAAAGAAAGAACAAATGAACCAAGAGAGAATTTGAAAAGTCTTTGCCTATTTCCATCAGTTCCCTCTTTCCTTATTTCCAACCAAAGTAAGTTGCCATATAGTCATACCTAACTCCTGTCAATGCTCTGCTGAAAAGAAAAATGATGTCAAGCTCAGCAAACTCTCAAGAAACCCCTCAGCTCTGGGTATCATGATAGAGATTATCTCAGAGGCTTACACAATACCTGACAAGCAAATTTTTACAAATCAAAGTTGAAAGTCAAAGTTCACTTCTGTGTGCACTAACATTCTTCCACATACATAAAACTAAATCACACTATGGAATCAAATGTTACAACATACACAATTACACCTGAAAAGGAGGTAAAAACTAATTGCATTCATGATCTAAATGCTCTCTGTAAAATTGTACAGCAGACAGAAACCGACACACGTAACCCACATGTAGACAAGGAGATATGCATACACAAAATCAACTAATTGCAAATAAACATAATCCTTGGATTACTGTCATAGCCACACATGTGTTTTCTCATGTATGTTTTTATAAGCATGAAGATACAAACTTCATACTCTCCTTGGGAAAACATTTTTTATGCATTTTGCAATAACATCATTAGGGAGTAAATACATCAAAGCAACAAAACTGTACAGAAGTAAGGATCCGGTTTTCTTATTCAAAAGAAAGTACCTCTATGGACATTTTCTCCTTTGGCCATATTTTCCCTCTTCTCTGTGCTCTGCCAATCATCTTGCTTCCATCCAAAAGCAAAAACAAAACAAAAACACAACTGTCTCAGTAGTTGTTTCTGGATCCTTGTTTCCTTCTGACTACTCAGCCCCAAGGGGAGCTAAGTGCATATACATCGTATGTAACCACTCCTTACATAAGTTTGTTCAACAGTTCTTCATGAACTTCACTGTAGATTTATTAAGTTTAGGGTCTTGAGAATACAAAAGTGCGTAAGTCAGGGCCTTGATTATGGAGAGGCTTGCGGTCCACTGTCAAGGCCTTACCTTACTGAAATCTGCCTCTCACCCCTATTAGGAACCTTCCTCTGTTCTCATCTGCTACTAAATCCTGCCAATCTTGGTCTCTCACAGGGTATCTAGAACTTCTGAACTGGACTGAATTCATGTGACTGCACAAATAAAAGAAATTAGAGATGTCCCCCATAGCTTTTTCTTTTCTCATAAGTTACATGTACACTTTTGTAGTGTACTAGGAGACAAATACTCCTACATTTGTAGTAGAACCCAAAAGAAATGCCACTATTGTGGTCATTTTAGGTTAGTAATTATAGAAGTATGGTACTATGGCAAATTTGGGAAGGGAGAGTATAGTTTAGTAGCTTCCTTAGAATCTCAAATCACCTTGTCCACACAGGATGGACATGATATACCTTCTTCTTGTTGGATGTTAAAAGATTTGGAAAATATGGTTATGAGGATTTCCTCTCTCCACGGTAAACAAGGATACCTGGTTCTCTATTCTAGTAGTACTTACACTTTGGATCTTATCACATTAGAATTTCATGTTTCTCTGCTCTCTATAAAATTGAAGTTATTATTCATTATTATTATGAAATAATAGTACCATGTATTGCTATCAATCACATTTTACATAACCTCTAGTAAATATAAGTAGCACTGGTATTGTGAACATTTTTTCTTTCTTGATAAGCCTAATTTCCATACCAGATATGAAATTTGTATCTCTTGTTTGATTTCTGCCATATTTTCAGCTATTAACTCTTTTCTATATTGATTTCCTGGACAACAAGACCAGCTAATGAGGAAAAGCCTCAATCTCTCACAGTTGAGGCACTGGCTATACTTGACATAAACACACAAGTGAGAGAGTTTAAGGGAAACTCTGAAACAGTGAAACAGTCAGAATCATAATTCCTTAGTTAGCTAAAGGCTTGATTTTTGATCCCTGAAATACTACTCATCTTCTTAATACTTTATCTGCCACTCAAAGGAGAGAGAGTTATTGAACAGATCCCTCCCCTAGCACCTGAACCCAATGAATAAAAAGTGCATAAATATTATAGCAAAAAATTCAAGTGGATAAAATTCTGATTCTTGTGCATGTGAGAGACCTTTGGTGAAATGGAAACTAGAAACCTTCTCCAAAAGTTGAACACCAGGCCTTCCCTTTGTGATGCACAATTTCTGCTGGTCCTATACACTACAGATCCTTCTTGGTGGTCCACTTATTCCCACTGCTGAATTCTGGCAGGCTGTTTCAAGATTTGTCTTTGGAAACTACTACATGTGGCTGTGAAGGAGAAACATATTTAATTCTTAAGAGAAGTTCATTGTAAGAAATCTCATCTTGATGAGCAAGAAAACAACTTCCCAATAATCTGGACCAGGAGCTTCCAAACTCTGTTCTTTAGGTCTCCAGAGCTCTAGGAAGTTAAAGCTGCCATATTTTTTTTTTTAACAGAAAGGGGTCCAGAAACATGACTTTTTAAATGTCTGCTTTTGTTATAGTTTTTTTTGGGGGGGGAGGGGGGGAGAGATGTGTTGGTTGATTGGTTAGTTTTAATCAACTGTTAACTGCTATGATTTGGAAGCCACAGTGAGTTAAGCAAAATAGCCTATGAACCCTCAACCTGCCAACAACAAAATGGATTGATTTCTACCCTGTTATTATTACAGATTATTTCCAAAACAAACATTTCTCAAATGGGGGAAACTATTGAAAATCTGGTGATATATTCAGTCAGAAACGATTTGGTTAATTTAAGTAGAGAGTATCAAAAAATGGAAGGGCAGGGTAGCTATTCCAGGCATGGTACAGTGTGTTTGTTCCTGTCAGTTATCTGAACCTATGACTAATGACCATGGAAAAACTTCAGCTATAAAATAAATTGTGGCACAGATTGAAAAATAATGTGAAGATTATTTGCAAAAAATAAGAAAATAAGTTCCCAAGGGGCAATTTAAAACCTGTGTTTGAAGCATAACTAAGATTTGGTCACAGAGAATGTAAACTGTGTTTAGTTTACTTTTGGGTAATCGTTTTGTGATAGATCATACCTTTTGATACTGTACGAATAGGCTGCAATGTTCAGAAAACAGTTTGAGGTGTGAAAAGTCAAGATATTAAACTACAATTGGTTTAGGCATTTTATAGATAACTGTCTTGGAATATATAGTAGTAATAAAAACAATAGTAATAAGTAAAATATATTAAATGTTTACTAAGTACCAGCTTGTTAAGTACTCTACATGCATTCCATGTATTATCTCTTATTTGGGTCCCTTAGTTCATGCCTTTAAAACGATGTCCAATATTAAAATAATACTGAGCAGAGTAACTGGCAGCACAGCAGACTCTCATTTTAGATATAATGCCCAGTTATGGCAACAATGTGGAGCACACCTAAAAAAGGAGAAAGTTCTATCATTGCAACAGAACTTAACACTGATTCCTCTGCAGGAGCGGAGCTTAGTACATGGTTACAAATAACATCAAGAATAGAAGTAGATGAACACATACATTGCAGCTTTGTCCAATGTAGTAAAGCCGTTTGGAACCTGAGTAATCATTTATCAGAGAACCAGAAAAGGCTCTCTGCTCTAAAGATGGTGTCTTAATTTGCACTTAGTCTTCTGCTCTAACAAAATACCACAGACTGGGTGGCTTAAACAATAGAAATTTATTTTCTCACCATTCTGGAGGTGAGAAGTGCAAGATCAAGGTACTGGTAGGTTTGGTTTCTTCTCAGGCCACTCTCCTTGGCTTGCAGTTGGTCACCTTCACTCTGTGTCCTCTAATGGCTGTCCCTTTTTTCCTTTGTCCAGATTTCCTCTTCTTAAAAGGACACAAGTCATTGGATTAGGGCCTAGCCTAAAGACCTCGTTTTTACTTAACAACCCTTTTAAAGACGTTATCCCCAAATGCAGTTACATTCTGAGGTACTGGAGGTCAGGATTTCATCATACAAATTTGTGGGGGAAACATAATTCAGCCTATAACAGATGGATTTATAGACACAGTGCATATTAAAACATTTGGGGAAGGAGTAACATTTCTGGAACTCTACCAGAGTTCCTAAACTTAATGTGGGAGATGTGTCATAGGTCTACTTAAAAATGTTATTTAAATTTGTCCTATTACATTTTACCTTTGGCCTTGTTAATGATATTAACTTCCTCACCATCCTTCTGTGTGTGAATTATGGCTGAATATGAACCCAGCTGACTGAGTTTGAATATGATTGTCAAGATTCCCCTGGGGCCCTGAAAAAGAAAACAAAGAATACAAGCTATTTGCCAAGAAGATAAGGTCATTTTTACATTCAAAAGGAGCACTTTGTTAATGAAAGATGGAAACAATAAGATACAGGAGTATATGATACAAAAATGAAATCATTGTAGATCAAAGAAAAAGGAAGCGGCAATCAAAAATAGAGTGGTCTAGCAATCAGCAAGTTGTTCTGTTACTAACTTAATTTGTCCATTTATTTAATTTGATTTGTTCCATTTACTCAGTAAATTAATAGTCAGCTGGAATCACAGTACCTTTAATTAATTCAAGGCAGTGCTAAATATGTGGAAGCAGAGGGAATATCTAATTTCACTGAAACTGCTCATGAAATCATACTTTAATATATGTGCACTTTGACCACTTAGCTTTTAAATTATCAAGAAATCTGAGAATAAGCTCAGATTTGGTTTAGTTTTGGTTATTGTTCTTTCTGAAATCCACTAAATGCTATTTTTGTTGTCAGTGTCAAGAATATATGTGCAGATTTGTATATATCTAAAATCGAATAAGATTAAGAACTTAACAACTATTTCCATATTCTAAAATTGGGTTAGCCTTGTTTTCCAATGTCAGTGTTGTATTTTAATTAATAAGAAAATGAAATTCTCAAGTCTCTTCTCATTTGGCCCATTAGGTATCAAAATGTATTCTATAAATAAGATCTTAGCATGGAATAGAATTATTTAAATTTTGAAAACTATCCTTTTTTTTCTACAATATTGAATATATTTCTTTCCTGTACTTAATACTGGAGCTAACATGGTCCCTTTCTAACATGAAAAGGCAAGATATAATTCTAATCTCCTGAGTACTACTTTCAAACTTACAGAATTATCTGATTTTCTTTCTACATATTTGCATAATTCCAGGAGATGATTCATTTAAAAAGCCCACAGTTGTAAGTTCTGGTTAAAAGTTATGCTTATGAAAGTCAACCACTTTTCATTCTTTTTAGTCAATTGTAGATACTAAGACCGCTAATTATAAGTTAATTTGTATACTATCTGCCACTCATTTGTAAACCATTTTCTGAATATAGCAGACATGATCATCTGCTTTTCTTTTTCAATGGCCACTTAATACGAAAATGTCTCTAAGGAAACCACTCTAAGTAATGTCTTTAAGTAAATCCAAAAATATGGGGAATGCAAATTGTGACCCATCATGATATTATTCTCTGACAAGAGAAGAATTCCTGTCAACTATTAGAAATGGATTAAAAAAAATCAGTGATCTTACACAGTTATTATCAAAATCCAAAGACTAGAAAAAGTCTAAGTTCATGCAGCAGAGGGCAGTAATGTATACTTAATCAATAGTAAGAAAGATGAAGAATTAGAGATTATTACAAAATAACTTTTCTGGAGAAAATTGTTTAAAGACCTTTCCTATACCAATGTTAACTGAGTGGGAGATACCTGACAAAAGAATTCATCTATTCTTCCCATGCAGATGCTGTAATACTTCTTACTCCTAGTTTGCAAGGATTTAAAAACAAAAACAAAAGTTCTCCCTTACCCAACTCCATACAGGAGCCATCTCTCTTTGTTAACGTCCTGCAGAGGTTGCTTATGTGGCAACAAAGCCTACTGTAAAAACGTTTCCAAACCACTCAGAAACAAAGGCAGATAAACAGTGTCATGAATAGTCTAATGAATGTGCAGAATGCTTTGGAAATGAGCCACACAATTTAATCTTACTACCACTTTATTTTCAAACTGTCTCTGCCTAGCTGAAAAAAAATTGCAACAAAATCCAAGGACCTCAGTTCTTACCCTTCTTTTAGCTTCTGTGACTGCTTACCACCATAACAATATTTGCATCTTTTTTCCTGGCTCTCTAAAATGGTGCTTCAACAAACTGCTTCCCTCTTCATTCACTCTGTCCTGATTTTGTCCCATGTTCTATTGCTTGCAATAAACATCAAACAAATAAGCCCTCACAAGGGGTTAGTGTTCTTCAAAAAGCCTACAGGTAAAAATTTGAAGGTAGAGTCTAGGAATAAATATATGATGGCATAGTTTTCAAACTCCTGCTATACAAAACCAAAAAAAAAGACGCTTAAAATACCAAACCCAAACCAAAGAAACCAACCACCACCCCAACCACAATAATAAGCTTCACAGATGACATCTAGAGCAAAATCAGGCAATAAGCTGAGTGAACAAAATCACCAAGGGATATAAGGCCCACATAATATCAATTTCTGTGAAAACTGATTTTGAGGGAAGAAATGAGGCTCTAAAAACAGAGAACTCCAAAGTCTCCATCAGATCCTATTTGGCAAGAGTACAGCCAATCTAAGAACAGTAGACATAACCAGGAAGGAATGGGTGCTGCAGCCTCTAAATCAAATAACAAAGTTCCACAATGAAGAAAAACTTAGGAAATAGAATCCAAATTGAGCTGGCCAGGAACAATTGGGACAAAAAGAAAAGCCTAGGTGAAAATGAGCAAAGGAAAGAAGTACATATCAACAATATAGGGCATTTCTTAAATCGCTTTATAAACACAGTAGAAGGGGAGTGCTAGAGCAATGTAGCTGGAAAGGTTATCTTGGCCCAATCCTCTCTTGAACAGCAAAGAAAAACTTACTTGACTTAAAAAATAAGCAATAAAAGAAGATTGTGGCCCAGTCCTGTGCAAATTTAATATATGAAAAAAAGAGAATAAGTACTAGAATAGCCAAAAAGCAATTTCCAATAAACACATAAAACAGTGTACTAATCTCCTAAAACATGATAAAGGAAATTTTAAAAATTGAATCTATGAAAGAATATCATAAAACAGAATTAGACAAACTCTAATATATGTTTCAAGAAAAGAAAGATCTGAAAAACAAAAGATGACAAGACAAATTATTTCAGGGACGCCTGGATGGCTTAGCAGTTGAGTATCTATCTGCTTTTGGCTCAGGGCGTGATCCCAGGGTCCAGGATCAAGTATCACATTGGGCTCCCTGTATGAAGCCTGTTTCTCCCTCTGCCTCTGTCTCTCTGCCTCTCTCTCTCTCCATGTCTCTCATGAATAAATAAATAAAATCTTTTTTAAAAAAAGAAAAATTATTTCAGAAATGATACTGAATTGGAAAGAAAAACAGAGCAACATATAATGCTTTTGGAGAAATATCAGATGAAAAAGAGAGGCATTCAATAAATAAGAAGATATAAGGAAATGAGTAAAAATAGTTCAAGAAAAATAATAAATACAAAAAATAGGAAAAGAAGATCCAACAAGTTTATAACAGTTTTCCCCAAATAAGAAACTCAAACTATGGAACAACAAAGACAACAACAACAAACCCACTAAATAAAATAATTTAAGAAAATGTTTGAAAATAAAATGAACAAAACCAAAAAGATTTGAAAATATATATCATAAAATTACACAGGAGAAAGTCAATCCAGAATGGACAATGCAATAACCTGTTCTAAACTATTGGACTTGAAGAAAATATCCTTTGCTAGTAGGAAAAAGATCATGCCAATTTCAACAATGAATTTTATGTGAGGATACAATTAGGCAAAATATTTAAGATGATCAAAGAAAGAAAATGTGAACCAAGTTTGTTGAATCCAGCTAAACTAACCTTCATGTACAAAGGTTCCAGACAAAAGAGTTTGTGAATCCAAAAAGTCAGAGAATATTATTACATAAGCCCTCCCTTAGAAACTTACCAGAAAATAAGATTTAGACAAACCCAATGATGGCGGTACTAAATAGGCAGTTATCTATGAAATTAAGACTACCTGATAGTCTCAGAGAAACTATTATATAATGGCTATATGTAGTAACAGATTATATAAGGGAGAGGTTGAAGGAGACAAAAAGAGAGAGATAACAGACAAATCTTGTGAAAATTGATGTAAAGAAATTAAAGTAGCAGTAAACAAAATCCAAATGTCCTTTTAAACAATTACTTTGACTAAATGGAGTTTATTCAGAAATTAAATTTTAGGAAATCCATTAACATGTTCTATCAGTATGATTGAACTAAGAGAAAAATAATATAATCATCTTCATTGATGCAGAAAAAGCATTTGGCAACACTAAACCAATACCATTCACATTAAAATTACTAAATAAAATAGGAAAAAAATATAATTATATATTTTACATTATATTATATAATATATGTATATATATCATATATACCACACAAGTTAGCACCTTTACGTAATAGAGAATTATTTGATGCTTAAAAAAGAAAATCAGAAATAAGACAGGAATGACCAAATCTCCAGTTATTTGAGCACTGTGTTATTAGTAATAGCTATTCAATTGAGCAACAGAAATCAATTATAGCCACAAGAATTTTAAAAGTTAAACTATTTCTATTTGCATATAATACAAGTATATAACTGGAAAATCTCTGAAGCAGAATTTACTAAAGTAGTGGTTTTTAACCCTAATATCACATAATCACTAGTCCATATAATTAACAACAAATCATTTAGAAGTTGTCATAGAAGAAAAGGCCCCTTGTCAGTAGCCAAAAACAAATAATACAATTCTTAGGTATGAACATAACCTAAAATGTACAAAATCTAAGTGAAAACAACTAAAACTACTCCAGAAAGATTTTAAAAAGTAGGCTGAATCAAATGAAAAGTTATACAATATTCTTAGAGCAGAAGATTCAGCATTATGTCAGTTATACCTGAATTAATTAATAAACTTAATATAATCTCCATAAAAATATGTCACGTTTCTTTTCCCCTGAGATTGGGAAAGTTGATTTAAAAAATGCATTAGATTGAATCAAAATTCTTTTGGGAGAGTAAACAAGAATGGTCAGGAAACCTCTGAAAAAGAGAAATAGTTAGAAACATGGGGATAAACCTACCATAAATTAAAACCTCTAAAATAGGCAATAATTTCTTATTGGTTCATAAACAGACATACAGACCAATGTGACACAATAGAAAACTCAACAGTATACTCAATTGTATATGGACATTTAGTATATGAAAAGAACAGCATCTCAAATCTGTGGCTTAAAAAATAGACTTTTTAATCATTGTTTAAACAGATAGTCATCTGGAAAAAAAACTAAAACTGGATCTATTCTTCACACTCTAACAGATAAACTCCAAATGGATTGAAAATTTAATTGTAAAAATAAATAAAATGATGTGAGGGTTTAGAAAATGCGTAGATGAACTCCTTCATAAAATGATTTTTCCATAACCAGGGAAATACTCTTCTAATTTAAAATCAAGGACTAATAAAGGGAATGATTGGAAAATTCGATTTCATAAAGACAATTTTTTATATGAAAAATCATTTTAAGTAAAGCCAGATTAATGGCAAACAGGAAAAAAAATTTTACATCTCATATCAGAAGCAAATGGTGACTATCCCTAATGTATAAAGAATTTCTAAAAATGGAAAAGAAAAAATCCAATAACTCTATAAAGAAAATAACCTAAAGAAGAAAGAGTTTAGAGAAAAAATTAAATGGCTCTTAAAAATGTGGAAAAATGCTTATCTATAATAAAAGAAATCCAAATTAAAAACTATGCCAATATATTATTTCTTATCTCTAAGATGGCAAAAATCCAAATGTTTGACAATTACTCTACAGCAATGCTGCCAGAAAACAAAGCACCATCATACTTTGTTGATGGGAATACAAAATGGCATTATCCCATATGGAGGGATATTTGGCAATCTAGCAACATTACACATGCATGTTACCCTTGACTCCGTGAGTAATCCCATTTTGAGGAATCTATTCCAAAGATATCCTAGTAAAAATAAGAAAAGACATAGACACAGAAGTAAGTATTTATTAAGTCACTATAATATCAAGGGTCTAGAAGGAATCTAAATGTCCATTTGGAGGGCCTTGGTTGAACAAACTCAGGACATATCCACAATGAAGTTCTATATATCTATAAAAAGGAATTAAAATATATTTTTATATTACTTTAATCTCCAAGATATAGAAGTAAGTGAAAAAAAAAGCAAGATGGAAAAAGGTGTACTGTCATTTAAACTAAGAAAGGGCAGGATACAAATACATATCTGTGACTTTATCTCTAAGTCCTTGCCTAAGATTTTTAAATAAAGACAAATTACCGCAAAAACAAAATAGAGAATAGGAATAAGATGGAAAGGACCATGGATATAAACTAGTTTTATTTCATAAAGTTCACTATGTAACCATATAAATATTTTACATATTATAAAATAATTATTCATTATTTAATTATTTTCAATAACCAGATTCTTAGTGTTAGGGTTGGTATCATTATCTTGAGACTGTGCTGCTTGCTTCTATAGTACTGTAATTACTTTTGCATGATGGAGGACCAGACTTTTTGATATTGGAGGAAGGAAAACAGATGTAAGATCCATGAGGTTAAGTATAAAGGAACTTTATACACTGGAATTTAAATTTGCAGTATCTCTATTAACTTCCTACTGAAAGGATCCAAGACTCTTTGCAGAAAACATGAATTGCAATTCTGAAGTAGGAAATATACAAAATCAGCCTTATCACCTTGAAAAATCAGATAACAAGGAAATTATAAAACATTAGGATGTCCAAAGGATTTAGGAGTCCAAAAGATTCTCCACCGACAAATGTGCATCAATGAGGAAATTAATTGCAATATACTGAAACTCATAAAGTAGATTTGGACCCATCAATTCATAACAATTTAAAAAAAATCACTGGTCACCTCTAGATGATGCAAAGTAACCAGGTTATTATTTTGAAAATTGATAAAAAAGAAAAAATAAGGATTTGTTCTGTTTTTCCTATTCTTACTATATCTCAGGATAACCAAATAAATTGTCAAGAGATTATCTTCATATAGGGGTTAATATATGAAAAATAAATGATAGAATATCATCATTTGGCAATCCCTAAGGAATTATAGAATCTAGGGAATCATCAGCAATGTTTGACAAAAATACAGAAATTGAGGCAACCGAACACATGTGCTGCTTGATGGAAGTTGTCTGGTCAAAAAACTGAACCTGAATCTAACTAAGCCTCCAAATCAAAGTAAGGATTTTCAGATATACAGGAAATGGAAGAACATTCTTTAAAAGCACACAGAGATGAAATCAGTAAAATCCTTATAATGTGCAAAACTCTACAGAATAAATGACTCAGTTTTTATAAATAGTGGCAAGGACAACAAAATGCAAGGAAAGAAAGGTGATGAGGAAGAAACCCATAAAATAAAAGACAATTAAGAGACACATTAAACAGTTGTAATGTATGGATCATGTATGAATTTTATTCAAGCAAATAAATTGAAAAACTTACATGACAAATATTTGATAAATTTTGAAATTTAAGGTGTGATCATGGTTCCTGTGAATGAATTTTCTTAGAAAATTCTTATCTCTCAAGAATATATGTATTGGAATACTTACAAGATGAGATGGCTTTATGTCTGAGATTTGTTACAAAATAATCTGGGGGAGGAGTGAGTGTGTTGGGGTATAAGTTAAAGCTGGTTGGTCACAAAATAGTAATTGTTGAACCTGGATAATGTGTATATGTGGATTATTATATGCTTCTCTATTTTTATCGCTTTGAAAATGTCTATAAATAGAAGTGAAACAACAATAAATTTTTTTTATTATTAACAACAATAAAATAACAATTTTAAGGCAAACCCTCCAATTATACAAGCAGGTGGCCTTTGAAGCAAAATGTCTTCGTGAATATTGGTTATGGCATTTTATATTCCTCTAAAGTCTTCAAGAGAGTTGAAAACATTAACACATTGGATCTATAAATGTCCTAAAGGCCTCTTAAGGAATTAACTTCTTTTAAACTCTTCTGCAGTAAGTTGGCTTCAGTGCCACTATCCAGATATATTTCTTACTAGGAGATAAACCTAGAATAAACATGTTTTGACTTCCTTTTATATGGCATTTGATTTCAAAAATTCTATCTTTTTATTTCAATAATAACACTTCAGATGATATGCCCTGATTTATTTTTTGGGGAAAAATAGTCAGTATACTTTTATTGGCTTAGATCCCAAGGCAGTGCATTTTATAGTATCAAACAGTAATGGTAATGCAGGTTCAAAAACTGGAGAAAAATAAGAGGATGTCCCAGAAATAGTTGTATATGAGTTGTATATGAAGATCATTTCTATACAAATGTCCAAAGTAATTGCTATTGGCATTAGAGTTTGTTTTCCCATTGAATTGAATTTTTTAAGAAGAAGTTTATAAGTGCAAACATAGTCAGTTGGATGCTCAGACCCCCACATCTTTCTCAGAGGCCCCTTTTGCCTGAGAATTACCTCTCATTCACAGCTTTCTTAGCTGCAGGGCAAGGTCTCTGGTGGTCATGTTGCTAAAACACCATCTGTCTCCCAAACTACAGTAGATGATTTGGTGTCACATCTGACCCAATAAAGCCATTGAGCCTGCTTCCTTCCCTGTGAAACTTGGAATTAGCACTAGAAATAACAGTCTAAGTCTACCTCTGTTCTTGATATAAGAATCTGTTGGTAGTATTTTCTGCCTTGTTGACAGGAAGGAAAGAAAGTCAGTCTTCAGTGAGAGAGATTGAAGCAGATGAGCAGAAAGAGGTGGAGATAAATGATGGAGAGAGGAGGTTTATTAGATGATGATAGAAATGATTGAATGGATGGATGGAAGGATGGATAAATAGGTAAGCTGATATAAAGAGAGAGGTATAGATGGAGAAATAGAGATAAATGAATAGCTATAACATGTAAATATCTCCAAGTTACACAGTTAAATGAGAAAAGCATAATGCAGATAAATGTAGTATAACCATGTGTGTAACCACATATGTATACAGTTTGAATATTAAATAAAATTCAAACTCTTAATGCTGGCTTACCATGGGCAGGGAGATAGGAGTATGTGAAGGAATAAGATTGGTGACAAGTAGATTTTTTATTACATATATTCCAATAATATTTAATTTTTGTACAGCTTATTTGTATTTTTGTTTCATTTATGTAAATGTAAAGATATATTCAAGTATTACACGAGCAAGGAGAAAAACCAAGTTTAAAAATATTGATATAGGGATCCCTGGGTGGCGCAGCAGTTTGGCGCCTGCCTTTGGCCCAGGGCGCAATCCTGGAGACCTGGGATGGAGTCCCACATCGGGCTCCCGGTGCATGGAGCCTGCTTCTCCCTCTGCCTATGTCTCTGCCTCTCTCTCTCTCTCTCTGTGACTATCATAAATAAATAAGAATTAAACAAAATATTGATATCCAGGAAACACTGAACAAGAACTCAAAGCCTAAAGGGGAAAAAAATCTAACTTTAAAAGTATTCAGTAAAAGATTTAAAATTCGATCAATTAAAAAAATTCTATCAATTCTCAACTTTACCACTAAAAAAGACATGTAATAGCACAAGACCCATTTTCAGAATGTAATATTTTATTTCCTTTCATAGACTGCTTTCTTGTGTTTACTTAAGCTGACACTAAATGAATTGCTATTCTCTAAGCATTCACATTCCCTGGAAGAAAGAAGCCATAAATTGTTTCACTTAGTGGCAGAGGCATGGCTGGGAATAAATAGTCAGGACAGAAAACCTAAAATATATTGTCGTTATCAAGAGTAAAGACTCCGATTTTCTGTTTTTGTAATTTTTTTCCCCAAATACCTTAGCTCCATCCACAGGGTTTGATGCTGACAAATGTTTATAGAAAAAATGATCATACATAGAATTACAATTGCCATTTGGCAAGCACACTAATAAACACTGATCTCTAATAAATTTTATCAGCTACTAAGTTGCTTACAATGATGCAATAAAATCTCTTCACTTATTGAAGATTCTGATCAATAAATGGTTTGCAGTCGCTTTCCACATCAGTGGAAAGGCAGAAACTGAACTCCACCTTCGGATTTCACTTGAGCATTGTTTCCAACAAATTCCACTCAATAAAGGCCTGCACATTTTCCTTCTTGGACACTAGAGGGAGATTGTTTGCCTTTCAGGCATATTTCTTAGCATGGCTATGTCCTTTTATCATCATCGAGTCTGTGGCTCTATACAGTTATATGTGGCAGCTTCTATCTTAAGGTCCTATCAAGAAAATGCAAGAATATTCGTAAAAACACTCTTTTAATATACATGGCAGACACCAGTTTAGAAAATAGTTCACATTCATTTATAAAATCAGATTCTAAATGGAAATAAATTTAGATTTATTATTAAAATAGGTAAAAATAATATCTAACCAAAGTAGACCACAATTCAGACCTTGTTAATATAATCATATTTGCAAAGCAAAATACATTTCTAAAAATAATAGCTAAAATTTTAAAGCTTCAGAGGATATAATCAATTTGTACTAAAGCATTTTGGTGGAAAATATATAATGACATTCTGTGTTCTCCTTTGCCCTACTCTCCTTCTTTCATTTATCTCAACACACCAATGTCACTGCTGTTGCTCAACCGACAAGACACATTCTCACCTAAGAACTCCTCACTGGCTGGTCACTGTGCCCACAACTTCCTGCCAACATCCATGTATCTCATTCCCTCAGTGGTTTCAAGTCTTTGCCCAAATGTCAACTTCCCAGTCAAGTTTGCTGTACTTAAAATTGCACCACATAGCCCTCCTTGTTTCTGTTAACTTACTCTATATTTTGTTTTTCCTATGGCATTTATAAATTTCTATTATTCAATGTATTTTATTTTTATATTATGTGGATTATTTTTTATGTCCTCTATTAACATGTAAGCTCAGTGGGGATGAGGATTTTAGTCTATTTTGTAGATCAGTGTATCCCAAACACCTAGATCAGTGTCTATGCTTAAATGATACTAACTGTTTAAAGACTTAATTAAATCCTCATGAATTCAGTTCAATAAAACATTGCTTTGTACTTGAATTTAATAATATTTTTTATGATTGCAGTACCTACTATTGATGTGAGATTTTCCTACCCAGAAAAACGTACGAAGATAATAACATTAACTCTCTTTGACATAGAGTCTTACTCCACAAACACTGATGGGTAGCTATCATATTTTATCTTTCATGTCATTTGCAACTTGAAATACCTTTAGTTTCTCAACATCTATGAATAAGAAATCCTTTTGTCATTTTTTTTTCTCTTCCCTTATATCCATTTTAATTTACTTGTGTTTTGCCATTGGATTTGCAGAAATATAAAAGATGACTTAGAGCCGGAATAACCATAGCAAAATTGTGACATTAGACCAAGTAAATCTTTGATGCTGTGCCAACAAAAATCATCTAATATTTTACCTTCCTTTGACATTGCCCCTCAGAAAACTGTTTTATCACTAGCCATCAACTAATCCCTGCTAGAGCACCAAACCTGAAGAGCTTAAGATACTACTGCTCTAAGGGGATATTTGTATTTAAATAAAACTAGAAAACTCCAAGACCCTTGGGATCCAAAAAAATACATTTCTGTGTTAGGTAGTAGGAGGGAATATTTGTAATAAATAGGAAATTGCCAGGCACTCTGAGTCATAGCTTATAAAAAGTCTTCAGGTCTTAAGACTTTTTATGTGCTAGATGAATGATTTTTGAATCAGAGGATCCCATTGGAAGATAATGATTATCAATGCCTAAGAACTTACAGGTCAGCAGGCCATAACTGACAACAACTGACTATAATAACTGAAGAAGGCAGGCAAAGTCAGAATAAAGATGGAAATGGATGAAATGTTGGGTAGATCTAGGAGATATCTTTACTTATGCCTTTACTTATCTTTACTTTGCACCATCTGTCCTCCTTTTAGTAAAAGCATCTGGGTCATCTTTTGTGAAACCACTCACCCCGATTGCCCTATTCTTACTTCATGTGACCTCCCTGGCAGACAAATGGACCCAGACCTAGTAACTCAGAGCATTCTAACCCTGGTCACAGAAGTTGCTTCTTAGCAGCATGGTCAGACATTTACTAGGAACATTAAGAAAGAAATTCTTCTTCTGCCAAGATTTCTTAACTGGCAGGATATAAGATAAGGGAATATCTACATGAGAAAGAAAGCTCTACAGGGGAAAGTGAAGTCAAGAGACAAGATAAAGATTACTACATATTGTTTGAGCCAGACCTGAAACCTAGATTAGAGAATTCTATTATAAGAGCAAATAGGGAACCCTGGGTGGCGCAGTGGTTTAGCCCCTTCCTTTGGCCCAGGGTGCGATCCTGGAGACCCGGGATCGAATCCCATGTCGGGCTCCTGGTGCATGGAGCCTGCTTCTCCCTCTGCCTATGTCTCTGCCTCTCTCTCTCTCTGTGTGTGACTATCATAAATAAACAACAATTAAAAAAAAAAAAGAGCAAATAAATTTCCTTTTCCTAAGCCATTTCAAGGTTGGGGTTTTTTCACTTACAACCATAAGATTCCTAATACGTAAAAATGTATTATACTAAATTTAGAATAAATAAGAACACTATTAGGAAAAATCTCAGTCTAGAAACAAATAAGCCTACTTTCCATTAATTTTGGGCTTAACGCATGCCAGAGTTTGGGCTTGACTGGAGACAAGAAGGTATTTGAGAATTTATTAGAGAATAACTGACATGATCATCTTGCTTGATAGATATCATGTAGAAAAAGTGATTATAGTTTTCTAATATGGAAGTATATCTGAAGATTGAAAGGTTCTTTTTCAGCAGCGTGGTCATATATGCATATATTTTATTATTCACATACTTTGGATCTGGTCGTTTTAAATGAAATGGAACTATAAGAGATTCTCTTTTACTCTTTTGACTTCTAAGACCTCTCAGGTATTATTAAATCTACAAATACCTTTGGATTTTTAAAAAGTTCTCAGGATTGTTAGGTTGCAATTAACAAAAATTTACTCAAGTGTGCACAGAAAATTTGAAGCAGGTAGTGGAAGAAATGTATTAGTAAGAGCACAGCAGGCAGTCCCCCCAGCATCTGAGGGTAAAAAACAAAGCCTATCTTAGCTTGCTTCCACCATCCAGACTTTAGAGCTAAGAACCAGACCACTACTCCCTCTCTGAAAACCACCTTTCTTTGCTGACTTGTAGCTGTCTTCTCTCTATAACCAGATCTGGCTTTTCTTTAGAGCCAACTTCCGTTCACATCTCTTTATGATCTTGGGACTCAGTTTTTCTTAGCTGGATGATTCACTCAGTTTGATCATTCTAAATTCCAAATTCCTGGCTAAAAGAAATCTGTTTGGATCCCTTCAGGGGCAGAGTTACCTGGTACAAAGGAGCTACCTGGGCTCACCGGCCCCCATAGTGGAAGCTTTGAATGGGAACAGGTACTTTTCAGAAAGAACATGAGCAGAGAGATAATGATTAGTTTTTCTCTGGCAAAAAGTAATATAAAAGCTATCTGATGACCACAGGAATACTTACATATTCTTTTTCACTGGGGAAACAGAATAAAATCATAAGAGATGGCATCAAGAAATAAATCATAATGATTTGAATCATAAATGCATACTTCAAGAGTATGATTGAATGATTTGTATTCCAGACAGAGGACCTTGGTTTGTATTGAGTCAACTAAAATATCTTAGAAGACTGATTACACATGTTTGAAATTATTCAGCCCATTATGTCTTACAACAGTATCACCTGTTTAGCATTCATTGGTATGTGGTATAAATATATTCAGAACTTGATAAAGATTTTTGAAACAAACCAGAGATTACATTCACTCTGATAATTGTTTAGTGATGTTGGTTTCACTGGAAAGCTCTGGACAGGCGGCAGGGGGAAAGGGGAAAAAGGGAAATGGAAAAACATCAACGACTAACCTATAAGATCAATTGAAAAATTTGAAATTGTTTCTGATGTTACAATGGACATAATTTCTCAAGACATCATAAAGTAATTTAAAACATATTCATATTACTAGAGATAACATTTATCTAAAGCAAAGAAATTATAACCATACAAAATTGAATGTGTCTGATTTAGTTTTAGGAAATCTTTATGACCTAATATACAAAACAATTTTGGAGGAAACTAAAGCAAAAAAATTCAAGCTCCCTAAGATCTGGTATTTTTTCTGAAGTGTGACATATTGAAATAATCTCTACTAAAATGAGTACTGATGAGGCAATTGAGTAAACGATATAAGTTCAGAAGATGAAAGAGGCAAAGGACATACTGAGGAATCAGTCATATAAACCATGTAAAACAGACTGCTTCATACTTGTTATAACTGATTAGGGTTCCTATACTGCTTGGTATGTTAAACTTACAAAGGTGTTTATAACAATATTTTATTAATAAAGAAAGTTGGCAATTTGATTTGAACATAAAAAGATTCTTATGTCTAAAAATAGATAAAATTTTTAAGCAATAGATTGGTTAAAGTAGTTTCAAATTTCTTATTCCTTGAAGCACATACTGCATGCACTCTTTGATTTCCTTGATCTTTTTAGATCAATGTTTTCAGAGACCACACTGAGAGATAGGAAGGAATTGATTCATCCCTATAATGACAAGTCAGAAAATTAAGAAACCTCTGTAGTAAACTCTTTCCATACTAAGGTGAGCATTTAAATAATCACTGTAGGCAATAACCCGTGATCTGTTTAAATGATGACAATTCAATTTCTGAGGAAGAGGATCTATTTTTTCTAATGAATGCCACCTATCTTTTATAGGCTTGAAAAATGTGACCAGTTATAATAAAATGCAAGACTGCAATAAAGCACAGGTAGATATTTCAAAATTTTATAGTAGTGGTCACTTTAACAAGATAAAATATTTCAAAAGACTGAGTAATAGTTTTTGGAGGGCCAAGAGGTGCTTACAAGCAGAGATGACATTTGACCTGCAGTTTAAGGAATGAATAGCGAATCGGAGGAAGGTGACAGGCCACAGAAACAAGAGATGTCGAGCTGCATACAGGAAGTGAACAAACAGCAAGGACTGCTGAGCAGATGGAACACAGAACCTGCAGGGCCAAATGAGAGGTGGCTGTAAAAGCAGAAATCCTAGGGAAACAGTCTCTCAGGACTGGGCAAGAGAGCCCCACAGACCTCTTCCCCAGCTTCAGCTGTGTCTAGTTATGTCCCTCTAAAAGTTATATATCCTTAAATATGGACAAAGCTAAGAATATCATGTGTTCTTGCCCAAACGCATTCTTCACCAAATATTAAAGGAACTTCTTATGTTCAGAGCACGTGCTCAGGTGGCTGGCTCTTCTGCTAAAAGAATGCCTTCCCAGGGCATGGATATGTCTCAGCAAGTAGCTATCCCTAGCTCCTAATACCATACGGAACAATGAAGATACTAAAAAAAGTGTTAAATGAATATAGAAGGAAACAAACTCTAAGCAGCATCTTTTTTGCATATTTATAGTAGGACCTGCATTGAAAATTAATAAAAATATTACCCATTATATAATTTTCATGGTTAATAAGGAGAGAATGGAAACACACTGATCATTCATGAGTCAACATGTCTTCCTGATTTATTTGCCTAAAAATAACAGGATCTTGGTCTGCATATCAAGAGCACATGGCTACTAACTCGGTATGTGACCCTGGACAAGTAACCTCATCTTTAAAATGACAATTAACATTAATAGCCCCTTAAAATCTGTAATACAACTGTGCAGAGATCATTTTACTTTAAATATAATTTTAAGCATTTACAAAATATTTACTCATCTCACTTTTTTGCTATGATTCAGGACATAATTTAGTTCTGGATGGGGAAATTAATTTGCCCTTTTGCCCAAACTGCATGTAGAAAATTATTTGACTGTTATTATTACTATGTGGTCATATTATTAATCATTTTGATATTATATATAAATATATATATTTGATATATATCTTACTTTATTCTCTCTCTTATGAATATAGAAAAAAGTATTAATATTCTAATGCAGTTACATTTAGAAGTTTATAAAGTAAAAATCAAAATAAGAAGTTGAAGATAAGGAAGAGCGATAAACAGAATTCAGTTATTAATTTATATATTCTCATCTTTATCTTTTCCAAAATAAAAGGTGGTTAAACAAAACATGGTACATAATATTCCAAAGAACAGCCTTTCTGTATTTGCCAAATTTATTTATCAGAGGAACAACCAAGAGAAAATCAATCTTTTAATTATTAGACTAGTTCCTTAAGGGGCAATTAAATATGGGATATTTCTATATGGAGAGGCACCATATAGTTGGATAGAATGTGTCATTACAGGAAAAGTAAATAACTGAAACACACTTAACAGGAAAACATTCATCAGAAAAGGCAGGATAGGCAGGAAACCTTTCACCAAGATCTTAACGCTGCACAGTAAAGCAGAGGTAATTCACTGCCAAGTGTTTAACAATTAAAAACCATAACATTAACTTCAAAAAGTAAAATGTGAGCATTTTACAAAGAAAACTTTTTCAAAATCATGGCTTAGCCAAATAATTTTCATTGATCACTTACTGTGGACATAGACAGGTAGGCATGTTTTCAAAAGGTGTCAACCAAAAATAATAGTAATGATTCAAGAAGTCAACAGTTCAGTTCAATAAGTAATTGCCACAGATAATTCAAACAGCAGCTCAGAATACAAAGGTGTTTACAGCACAGTCTTTACTCCCAAGTAGCTCACAGTCTCGAGAGGGAGGCAGGTGTGCAAAGAAATAAGTTACAGTGTGGGACAGTAAAGTGAAAGATTCACAATACGCACAGGGTACAGAGATAGTACAGAACAGTCACAATGAAGAGTAATTACTTCTATGGGGATCTGGGGAAAGGAAGGTGCAGAGAAAGGCTTCCCAGAGGAGGGGAGCTCTAAGCTGAGTGGTTCAACCAGAAGTTCACTTTCCCCTACTTCACTCTCTGTATTTCTGAAAAGATCATGCTTGTTTGGGAAAATTAAAAAGGATCATCACAGCGGGGTTTGATTTTATTCCTTGGCAAGAAATAAAGGAGGAGTACAAGGGGCCAGAAATCATGGTAATTAAAAGAGGAGCGCCAGAACTTAAACAGTCATAACAACCAAAGAGGAAGACATTTAAATCAATTTTAAATTGAATTTACAATCAATCATTATGAAGCATTATTTTCCTCCTTATCTTCCAAAAGAATCTAAAGTTGCCAAATACAATCACACAAATTTATCCTGCACATTTGTTTCTAGTAGAGTGAAAATTGTTTATGTAAGCTGTCTCTCTTTCGATACATAGTCAGGAGCATGACTGGTATGCATTCAAAATTCATTTTAATTCATTTTAATATTAAATATTCAAAATTTATTTTCAGAATCAAGCACCTATCACATGCTCTCCTACTGTGTGCCTAAGATAGCCTCTGAGGATAAAATAAAGTCGACTGATTACTTTTCAACCTAATTAAACTTATAACCACACTAGAAAAATACATGATCACAGAACAAATTTAAGGTAAAACTTTTTACAGATAATCTGTATGATCATAGGAAGAAAAGTATACACAGTACTCATTGAAGTAACTGAAAATAAGGGAAAAATCATTTTTGGATAATATTGCTATGACAATCATCCAAAGAATATGGATGCAGGGCTTTATATCTTTGATTTAAATTTATCGTTTATGGAGTGTCTATTATGTATGGTACCAGGCATTTCATTAAGGGCTACATACGATTTTTTCATTCAATCTTTATCACATCCCTGCAGGTAACTGATACTATATCCAATTTACAGATGAGAGGGAAAATGAACCTCAGATTTACTTGCCTTTAGATTAAATTCATCAGGATGGGGGAATGAAAAATGGAGGAACTTTACATGTAGATTAAATAGCCTAAAGAAAGATGACCAAGGAATTTGAAGTGTAAATGCTGCCCAGCAGCATTTTTTAGACCCAGAAAGACAGCAAGCACTCTTAGGCAATTACAGTCAGATCACTCTATGCCCTGCTCTCCTCCCCACAGTGTTTGACTTTCTACTTTTCAAAGTCCACGTAAGACTAAAGTCAGACACTGACTGTGGAAGCTGAAGGATCCTGTATAAAGGGTATATAAGCTGTGGGTACGGATCCTACACAAAGAGCTCAATAGCAGGCATGTTATGGAGTTTTTGAGTTTCACCTACACAAGTATAAATATTTGGCCTGTTCAACCTGAAGGTATAAAGCATTCCATGAATAATGGAAATATTTCTCTTTCTGCTATTTTTTAGGATTTCAAGGAAATCCATAAAACAGCTTGCTTTCTCTCAAGAAGAGAGGAAAGACACATTTATTTTGACAGACTATCTCTTCTCTAAATACCTGCTATAAATTAGTAACTGTTTCCCTAACACAACTCTAAATTCCCCAAACCAGAGAAGACAGTTTTATTTCTCTCCCTCTTGTACTTTCATTGTCTGCATCAAGCCCCCAGAGGGGTGATGTGAAAGCATGCGTTCTGTGACCACATTGTATTTCAATGAACCTCTTTAAATTGTTATTCAAACTCCACAATTTCATGGGATAGAATTGAAATGTGTTGGTTGGGAGTTATTATTCTTAATTTTTATAGGAAGGTGAATATTTTTGCACAAGAGAAAGAATCTCACAATAGACAATAGATTCATTACTAAAACATTCAGTATTTGTAATTTTATGTTTGCATTCTCTTTTAACAAGGATTCTCTAATTAAACATTTTATGAAGTGATAAGTTATTATAATAAAAAATACGCTTGCGCTCTCTTCCCATCAATTTCCACATTTTGCTATTTAAGTTTTTACTTAGATTGCTTTTAATCAACATAAATTCTAAGTGTTGGAACAGGATTGGAGAGCTGGCAAGGTCAGTTCCAAATCCCACAGTTTTTGTAACAGTTGCATTTTCTGTCTTGTAAATTCTTGTGGATGACTGTGCTGTGCAGCCATGACCCTTGGAACTCCATTGTAGAACTTATTTAGCGGTAAGAAACCCTGACAAATGTCATTTGCACCACCTCCTACTCTCCACCGTGGTGTACACTCAGACTTCTCCAATATTCTTCAAGGCTAGGTTTCAGTCTAACATTTTCATTCATCCAACTGAGACAGTTTCAGAATGGCTCCCAAGAAACTCAACAATTGGAAATGCAGTTACCCTCAAAATGATCTTGATAGTTTGAATAGGGCCATCTTAGAAACTTAGTATTTTAGTCAATCTGGGCTGTTGATGGCTTAACCAGCAAACATTTACTTGTCATGATTTTGGAGGCTGGAAGCTGGAGATCAGGGTGCCAGCAGGGTCAAGATCTTGGTGAAGGGCCCGTTCTTGGTTATGTCGTCACATGGCCTTTCCTTGGTGCATGCATGTAAAGAAAGAGTCTATGTCTCTTCCTCTTTTTATAAAGGAACTAATCCTCATGAAGTCCCCACTCTCATAATCTAATTAGCTCCCAAAAGTTCAGCCTCCAAATACCATCACAATAGGGATTAGGGTCTCATTATATAAATTTGAGGGACACACAAACTTTGTTCAGCTCATAGCACTTAGCAAATAGGCCTTTTAAATTTTTATTTTCCAGGGGTGGAGGGGACATGTAGTGAATACAGATGCAAGTGGCACCAGTAATATCTACACCTAGTTTTTCCTTTCTGTCTTAAGGTTCTATCACAGGAACAGGTCTGGGGACTTCTCCTAAGAATAATTGTGACTTTTGGCCTATGTGATGTTAATCCCACTTCTTAGCTCTTTGCTCTTGCACAAATATAAACGCAAAAGCAGGGTTGCCTCTTGGGTTGTCACCCTAACTTTATAGCTCCAGAATGTCAATTGTAGCTGAACTTGTTGGTGACCAGGGCTCAGATACTCCTCGGAGCCTCTTCACAACATGACCATCCATGCATTCCAACTAATTTCAACAGAAGTAAGTGTGATTTTAGTGGTTCTCTTATGAATAAATAAATAAATAAAATCTTTTAAAAAAGTAACATTATTTTATTTATTCATCTACTTATGAATCTGACAAATATATGTTGAATGACCTGGATATTCTAGGCAGTGTTTGAGCACAGGGACTAGAACATTCTCTCATTAATGTATTTTGATGAGTTTGTTGTCAGTCATTTCCAGGGGTTCATGTCTTGGTGGGGGGATTTCAGGTTGTTCAGAAGAGAACAAACAATCACATGACTAAATTTTTCAACTTTTAGATAGTTTGTGAGCTCTTCATGTTTTCTATATTAAAACCACTCCCTTGATTTTTTGAAAAATATCTAGCAATGATTGAGTTTACTTTGATTTGAACAAGACTTCAGTTTCCCACCTTCACTGAATATGAGTATGGGAGTTAAATTCATAGTCAGAGGTCAATTTTAAAAAGCTCAGTTTTTGCATATTTGAGTTTGTGATTGTAAGCCATATAACTGTTACATACACACTGCAAAAACTTGGTGGGAAGTACAAATAAGTCATGTATAAAACCTTCTCTGAATTAACACCTTACTTTTATTTTTTTTTTTTTTCAGAGAGAAAAGTTTTGAAATCCTGGCCTTCTTCAAGGTCCCCTTCAACAACCCAATAGATCATGGTATCATTGACTACATTTTCAGCTGTTCATGGACTTTGCCAAAGCATGGAGTTTGTTTGTTTGTTTGTTTTTAATTATTTCTTTTTTCACAAGAGACACACACAGAGAGAGGCAGAGATACAGGCAGAGGGAGAAGCAGGCTCCATGCAGGGAGCCCAATGTGGGACTCTATCCTGGAGCTCCAGGATCATGCCCTGAGCCAAAGGCAGGCTCTAAACCCCTGAGCCACCCAGGGATTCCCCCCAAAGCATGGAAGTTTTGAGAGACAAAGAGACACAGAGGGAGAGACAGAGAGAAAGCAATAGAGACAGAGACAGAGAATTTTACATATATGTATATATATATTCATATATATACATATTTACATATACATATGTACATTTAACTCATAAATTATATGATAAAATAAAATACACTGTATTACTTTTGAGAATCTTTCATAGGAAAACAGTAAGAGAGATCCTAGATACAGAAATTGAGAGGACTAAGGGTGAAAGGAGAACACAGCTTCAGAAAATGTGACCCATTTTAATATTTTAATTCAATGTGAAAAGAAAACACTCAGGAAGCATAAGAATCACCCCAGGCTATGTTGGCACTGTCATGGCAGATATGCCCTGCTACACACTTATGATGTGGACTCTTGGTGGTGTTGCCACGGTTGATTAGTTGTGCTGCCCACGTAGAGTAGTTCAGCACACAGAGTCTGGCACCAGACTGCCTGGATTTTGATCTTGGTGCTACCAACTATCAACTGTGGAATTTTTTTTTCTGGTATCTAAATTCCTTCATTCCCAAAGTAGACCTGGTAAAATTCCCTGACTTATACAGCCGCTCTGAATTTTTAAAAAATTAGGCACTTGAAACAATCTCTAGTGCCCCAAAATCGTGAGCTGTTGTCATTTTTCTTTACATTGGTAACTATTTCAAGTGTTATCATTCTCCTGAGATCTCTTATTAATCTTGTCCTGTCTTATCCTCAACTGACAATCTCAGTTTATTATTGAATTCCTTGAGTGTCATCTCCCTCTACTTTACTACTTCTTACTAATGAGTTTACCTATAAAAACAAACTTTGTTAGTTTCATCTGCTAGCCATAGGGTTATGGCCTCCCACCTCTTGCAGACCAGCTCATTTCTATTCTTAAATTAATCCTAGCTTTGTCCATTATTGGTTATTTTATTCATTTTATCCTACTTCAGTCCTTGATGGTTCTCTTGGTCTATTCTAATTCCCATATTAGTTTCCTTGTTCTCTTCCAAACCATTCCACACAATGTGGCCAGACTGGACTTTTCAAGCTATTTTTATTCCAGTTGCTCCTCTAAGTAAATCCTTTCAATGGTATCTCTTTGTTCTTAGAATAAAGTGCTAAATCCACAAGATGGCCTGCATGACCTGGCTTCTGCCTACATCTTCTTCCACACTCCCACCACACTCCACCTCTTTTACTTTGTTCTTTCAGCTACCCAGATCTTTTCTTACACTAAAAGTAAGTCCTTCCCACTCTATCTCTGTGGTCTCCTTTGCTTGGAATGTCATTCCACTGTTCCATCATTTTTAAAAAAGATTTTACTTATTTATGTATTTATTTGTGAGAGACACAGAGAGAGGCAGAGACAAAGGCAGAGAGAGAAGCAGGCTCCCCACAGGGACTTGATCCCAGGACCCCAGGAGTGTAGGTGTGAACCCTGAGCCAAAGGCAGACACTCAACCTGAGCCACACAGGCACCCCAATAAAATAATGTTAAAGACAAGAGTTGCTTAGATTCTTGGATAAATATGCATTCACTGTCAAAAGGTATTTTTCAGAGGGGATTTATATAGCCTGCTGTCATTTAAATCATAATAAAATACCATCCACATCATTGTAAATGATAATTAGATACAAGTGAAAACATAGAAATATAGAACATCAATGAAAGGGTGACAAGGGTGACAAGGGTGACTCAGTCACAGAATGTGTGACTCCTGATCTCAAGGTTCTGGGTTTGAGCCATACACTGGGTGTAGAGATTAGTTAAAAATAAAATCTTTTTTAAAAATACAAAGAACTCAATGGTTGTCAACAAAATGGTTTCTGAGTGCTACCCTAGTTTTTTGCAACATGCACTTGTGGGAGTATACAACACCTTCCTCTCCTATTTCACAGGTTAAAATTTTTTTAATAAAGTTTGTTCAATATCTTTAGCTTTGCGTAGTTTTTAATCAAGACAGTCATATTGAAAGAGGTGTGCTTACTTTTTTGAATATATATAGTTATAGAATCTCTCCACATTAATTATTACATTCCTGCTCTGGTAACTATTATAAAAGAGATGTAGTTCTATCAAGATCTTTTACTCAGCCATTAGAAATGACAAATACCCACCATTTATTTGCTTCAACGTGGATGGAACTGGAGGGTATTATGCTGAGTGAAATAAGTCAATCGGAGAAGGACAAACATTATATGGTCTCATTCATTTGGGGAATATAAATAATAGTGAAAGGGAATAGAAGGGAAGGAAGAAGAAATGGGTAGGAAATATCAGAAAGGGAGACCGAACATGAAGACTCCTAACTCTGGGAAACGAACAGGGGTGGTGGAAGGGGAGGAGGGTGGGGGGTGGGGGTGAATGGGTGATGGGCACTGAGGGGGGCACTTGACGGGATGAGCACTGGGTGTTATTCTGTATGTTGGCAAATTGAACACCAATAGAAAATAAATTTATTATTTAAAAAAAGATCTTTTGTTAATGGTAATAAAGTTTAAAAATGATATAATACTTTAAAAATCCCATCTCCCATTTGGAAGTATCTATACTGATAGGTAGTTCCTTTTAGTGAAATTGGAGTGGAGAGATATTGTAGTACATTATCTCCAATGTACTCTGATCCCTCACACATCCCTTCGTGTGGCCTCCAACAAGATGCAAGACCACTACCACCACTTGGAAGGCTCATTATTCAACTATAGTTTCCAGTTTCCCTACCGCTACAATGTACAGATATAGCTATAGTTACAGACACTCTTTTTAACTTTTCTACTGATAAAAGTAAGGTCCTTTCTCACTCCATCGTTTTTCTCTTGTTATTATCTTATTTTAATCTTTGCTAGAGAAAAAATTAAGTTTGTTCTTTTCATTTTCCTTTGGAAACAATTCCAAACAGATTCCTAAGGATTGCTTTTAATGTTGTATCCAAAAGAATTTTCTGCTCATCTCTAGTATAGAGTCATAAAAAATTTCAACTAATTTTTAATCTAATTCTACAAAACAAAGATGTATAATCTCCAGACTGCTGTGAACATGAAAGCATGTGCTATTGATAGAAAACTTCACATTCCATTTTTTTTTCATTTCTTCAGCTAATCAATTAGTAGAAGGTCACCAATTAACCATCTGATTTAACATTTGGGAAGTAGTCAAATAAAGCTGGTAATGAAGGAAAAAAAGGAAATGTAATTGTAGGATGTGGTTTACATGAGATGTTTTGACTGTAGTGTTTATAAGATAGCACAAGCATTAGTCAAGTGCAACCAGTTAAGCATGGTGTTCATTACCTCTTTCTTCAGATCCAATTGTGTTTAAATATTTAAATTATGTGCAATGGAGAGCGAGAATGTTGATAGAATAGGAGTTAGATGATTAAATTGCATAACCATTTCAATGGATTCACCCAAACATCCTCTCTGAATGAATCCTGAACGATATTTTTAAATACATATTGTTCCAGGGTAGGTGATCAGAGAAATCATCATATATTCTTTTCTCCAAGCTCCAAAATCTTCTTAGTAAAGATCTTGTCTCCTTGATGGACCTCAAACTTCCCTGACAGTTGAATATACCCTGTAAAAGAGTATCTGTAAAGCAAAAATGTACATAACATGCTTTCTTCAAGCCCATATGTAACAAATAAAGATATCAAATGAACTGACATTTCTGCATTACAGTTTAAAATAACATCCTGTGTGATTTCTATATGCTGTGTTGTTAGCTCGACTTCAGATTTTCTAAACACTGGCTTTGCTTTCAAAGAATAATGTTCCAGTTCCTGTACATGAGTGTGTGGAGACTGGTTCGAAAGCTGGGGGGAAAGTTAAGAATGTGTGGGTTTTGGCTTCAGAATTAGCCATACTTTAGTGATCTCCTACATTAAACTGTTTCTTATTAATAGATCATGCAGCTACCCACCATTCACCCTCCCCTCTTCCCCACACACATATCTAACACATTCTCATAATCAATAACAAATGTTCATTCTGAAAGTTTCATTTTTTTTTCTTAAGCCCACCCGGACTTTTATTGTGATACTGTGAAACCATCAACTATCAAAATTTAGTGTTTGGAGTAAGGCACATAAGTGAGTATAACCTGAAAGTATAGTTGATATTTTTGAAACATTTATTGGGTTTATTCTTCTCTACCAAGACAATGAAGATTTATCCTGAACAAATAGAAAAGAAATATATACCCAAACTCCCCACATTACTATCTATTCTAACGTGGAAGGAGGTCTCAGCACTAAGTCATACATTTTTAGCAATAATTAAATGGGGTCACGGATATAATGACAATAACATTTGCATTTTATTGCCTTTGACACTGTAAACTTTTCTCAGCCACTAATTTAGTTTCATTTCAAACATGTTCCAGACAGTAAAGAGTTTGAAAAGCAAACAGCCATCCCAAGATAGATCTTCCTTCCTTCCTTCCTTCCTTCCTTCCTTCCTTCCTTCCTTCCTTCCCTCCCTCCTTCCTTCCTTCCTTCCATTTTAAAGACAGAAAAATCCTTCCCAGGACTGCAACTGAGTTTTCTTAATTCTCACTAACCAGAACTGCATCACATGGTCACTTTTAGGATCAAGGAATGCTGGAGAATGGGTATTTAGTATTCCACTTTCAATAGCACTTGGGTTGGAAGTGGAACACTAATTGCTGGACCTCACTCTCAGAGGTCAGACTGAGCAGGTATGGAGAAGGGGCCTGGAAATTTGCAATTTTAACAAGTCTTCAAAAAAAACTGCTGCCACTGCTGGTCCCAAAATCACACTTTGATAACCCCTTCTCTACGTTAAAGGAAGGCAAATGTGAAGGGGTTTGGAAATGGTTTGTGGGTGAGCTAATTTAAAGTCCCTGGCCCCAATATTTACCCTTTGTTTTTGGATCAGAAAGTACTGAAGACTTGAGGAATCATAAGGTGAAACGTTGGAAGAAAGTGTTGCGTAACGTACAAAGGCCTCATGGCAAGTGAAATTTTAACACAGAGAAGAGGATTGGAGCACAAAGCGTGAGGAGGCAAGAGGTGAGGAATGAGAGCAGGATCCATACCCCCCAGGGCAGAAGCTGGTAAGAACAGCTCCAAGATTTGGATGCAGATGCCTGGCACTAGACTCTACTGCGTCTCTACTAAAGAACAAATGAGAAACCATAGACAAAGCTTTATGGAAACTTTTGCTGTTCAGGAAAAGATTTATGAACTTACTAATTATAACTTCCAAACAACAAAACAAGACAAACTGGAGGAATAATATATATGAAGATAAAATGGTTGATATGCCTTATTCAAAATCATACTTCTATAAATCAATAAGAAAAATACAAACACCCAAGAAAACATGGGTAAGTCATCAATACTGGAAATAAAAATGACCAAAAAATATGAAACTATGTCTAGTCAAACAGATAGACAGATCTTCAGAACCTATTAGAAAAAAATGGGGAAGGTTGAGCCTTTGTAGTTCTGGAGCAGCTCTGGCTCTAGGTTGTCTTTTTTTCAGACTGGGAGGGGAATACGTACACCACCTAGGTTATTTAGGAACAGCCTCTAGTATGAGCCCTGAGAGTACTAGGGGAGCCTTGCTGATACTCTTAGAGTATCAGCAGGATACTGATGGAGAAAGACCATTTACAAAAAAGATAATCCATTCTTGATCTCAGGACACAGAAATTCAATACAGTATTGTTGTAGGAAAAATAAATAAGACTGCTTAAGGTTCAAAAGTAGGAGATTGGTGGGCAGCTTAACTGTAACTTATAGAATAGAATGTGATCTAAAGAAGGTCAGGCATGCAGATTCTACTTAGGTGGTTTGTAGCTTGGTATGATTTGGCTTCGTGGTCTCACTACGCACACTGCAATTGAGCGAAATCCTTCCCACAGTGCCGGAGGTAATAGCCTATCACAGAGTGATATAAGGAGCCAATGGAATATTAAGCATTATTGAAAATTTATGAAGATCTCTTAAAATGTGTAAGGCTGCTTACTTTATAAAGTTAAGGGTACCAAATCTGGATTCAAATGATCATGTATTAAGAAATTTGATATAAATTTTTAAATTCATAAAAATCTCTAAAGAGACATACCAAAATTTACACTTATATTCAGTGGCAAAATTTGGATTTTTTCTTATAATTGTCCATATTTTTCAACATTTGCAAAATAAACAGATGTTGCTCTTATAATATTAAAATTGTTGATATTTACAAAAAATCTGTATCAAAATGCTGGCAAATTTAACGACCTAATTTCAGCAAAAAATATTTTGTAGTTCTTGAAAGTCTGAAAGTTTCTATCAGCATGTTTCCTTAAAACATGAATAATGTTATTAGGATAAGTTTTATAGTGTTATTTTTAAATCTATGCCAGTTAATAAGAAATCAGTTAACCTAAGATGAGAATACCAAAGGACTGGTATAAATAATGAGAGAAGGAAATCAGATTTATCATTTGTAATTGACATGATTTACACCTGACAATACCATAAGCAAAAAATATTTTTAAACAATAAAAGATTTCATAAATATGGCAATTTATAATAGTATTTGAACAATTATTTAGAAAATACACCCATAAAAAATACTTCAATAATAATAGCAATAAAAATGTTAAAACAACTAGAAAATTAGGAAAATGTTTATGATAGTTGAAGCTGGGTGGTGATTATATGGGACCAATATTGTATAATCATTACTTTTCCATCTCTAAAAATAATTTCATAAGAAAACATATTATGAAATGACCCAAGTATTAAAAATTGTACAAAAATCATATTTAAAAGCCTTAAAATATACTGAAGAGTATAGAAGACTTCAATATTTAAAAATGCAGAAGTCTTTTTGGGGTTAGGAAAAGGCAAATATTACAAAAATAATAATTATGCTAAAATGTATTTTAAAATTCAGTTTTAACCCAAACAAAACATGAGCTTGACCTTTTACTGATATGATAGAAAATAAACCATAGGGGTTTTATTTGTTTAATAAATATACAAGAAGATCTAGAAACCAAGGAATGAAAACAGAGAATGAGATTATAGAGTAAGCACGTAGCTCATCATCCAAACCAGGACATTTGATGGGAAGACACACATTAAAAGTAATTAACAGGTATTAACCAACTGGGACTTTCCTGGTTTCCTGGTAGTGTGATCACCCTACTTATAGACCTACAAATAGCAAGATGAAGTTTAATACTGACAATGGCAGACAAGTTAAAGGAGAAGAACCACAGAAGCCAAATGCATCTAAGAATTTAATGTAAAATCAAGGTAACACTACAACTCACAACAATTAATAATACATTAATCAATAATAGGTTGAGACACATGACTGCTGTTCTGTTTCCATTTTGCTCTTTTATAGTATCTTCACAAAGCTGCTAGAAGGATTCTTTATGAATGAAAATGAGTTATGTCCATCTTCTGTGCATTACCCTCCAATGGCTTTCCATCTCACATGAATGAATTAAAAATGAATTCCTAAGTTCCTGTCAATTTCTGCGTAATCTAGACACCTTCCCCAACTATCTCATTGACCACAACTGCTGCCACACCTCTCCCATCTCCCTTTCAGCCACCATGGCCTCTTTCCACTTCCTCCGACATTTGAGCAACAATTATCACTGGGCCTTTGCTCAAGCTGTTTCATTTAACTGGAATGTTCCTCCTCCAGACATCCACATGGCTTACTCCCTCTATCCATTCAAGTCTTCACTTAAATATCATCTATCAAGGAATCTTTCTGTAAAGATATTCTATAAAACAGAAGCCACCCCATCCAATAATATATTTCCATGGTACTGAATTTCCCATACCCTGCTTTATTTTTTTCTTTACTTACTTATCACCACGTGATATATCAAATGTGTTTCTGCTGTGTTAATTCTCTCACTCTTCATTACTCATTAGAACATAAACCTTATCGGTGTAGAATCAACTTACTGCCATAGAAGAAAGTCTGGAACATGGCTGGTATGCAATAAAAACTTGTTGAAAGATTAAATGAAAGAATAGCTGAATGAATATGCAAATAATACTAAAAATTTAATTAAAAAGTAGCAATATAAATGGGAAAATGACTAAGGCCCATAAATAGGCAAAAAATAAAAATAAATGCAAATGGATGATGGTATATATAAAAATGACTGAACCTAACTCATATTCAAAGAACTGTAAATAAAAATAATATAGAGTGACATTTACTACCTATCAAACAGACGAATATTAAAACATTGAATGAAACTCAGCTTCGATAATGAATAGAAAAATAAATGCCCATTTTTATACAGAATTGGTGGAAGTTATCACTGGTACAATCTATTTGAAGGGATATTTGAGAAGATTTACCAAAATAAAATGTGCTCATTACTCTACTTCTAGCAAAGATAGTCTAACTGGTATCAGATAGGCCCACCCAGTGAAACAAATAGAAAAACTGTACAAAATTTATGAAGTGAATGCTTTCAGATACTGGATGGAAGCCAACACAGGACTGATCTTCAAGAAAAAGGAAAGAACTGAAGTGATCAGTAAGGACACCTGGGTATTGGGCCTGGAGGTACTTCCCTGGGTCTTGGTGCAGGAGGAACATGGTGATATTCTGAGTGAAAGCAGAAGTCAGAGTGGCAGGGAGGCTGAGGTGGCTGAAATTTGGGAGGCAGATCAGTAAAGGAGGGAGGGAAAGGAGGGAGCTACCCAGAAGAATTTTGGCAGTCTGATTAAGGGTCTCCTTGAGGGATGCCTGGATGGCTCAGCAGTTTAGTGTCTGCCTTTGGCTCAGGATGTGATCCCAGGCTGGGATCGAGTCCCACATCAGGCTCCCTGATGGAGCCTGCTTTCTCTCTCTCTCTCTCTCTCTCTCTCTCTTTCTCTCTCTCATTCTCTCACTCATAAATAAATAAATCTTTAAAAAGGGGGGGTCTCCTTGAGTATTTGGAAGAATTTAAAGCTGCTATGAAAAGGGTGAAACCCCAAAGAAGCCAGACATATGACTCAGGATAAACAAGACTGAGATATACACATGTACGTGAGCAAGAGTGGGGTCACCTTGTTGAATAACCAGTATATTCACCACAGACCCCAGAAGAAAAGGCTGAACTAGACCTAGTACATAGACTGTTGTGTACACGATCCCTAACAAAATAAAAAACACTTGAAAGAATCAAGTTATCTGCAAGTAACTTATCTGCCTGCCTGAATAAAAGATATGTTCTGTAAATGAAGACAAAGGAAAACATTCTCAACAATGTAATGTTCACAATCACCAGTATCGATAATAATAATAATAATAATAATAATAATAATAATAAGTTAGTGAATGCCAAAAAGCAGAAAAATGTGACTTAAACCAGAAAGAAAAAAAAATCAGTACTGGAATCAGACTAAAGATGGCAAATATGGTAGAATTAGCAGAAATAGGCTTTAAATAACTATCATAATATGATCAAGGATTTAAATAAAATATGAATAAAATGAGGAGAGGAACCATTTTTTATTTATTTATTTTTATTTTTTTGAGGAACCATTTTTTAAAAACCAAGTGAAACTTCTAGAAGCAAAAAGTATAATACCTGAAATTAAAAAATTCACTAGACAGACTTAACATCAGATTTGACAATGCAAGAAAAATAAAGATTAAAAAAGTTCAATAGAAAACACTTGAACTAAAGGATGGGGAATTGTGGGGTAGTCTGAAAAAAATGAATAAAGCCTCAATACATGTGAGGCAATATCAAAGGGTCTTAAAATGTACAATTTGCATCCTAAGATGAGGTGGGCTGGAAAAATATTTGAAGGAATTATGGACAGCACCTTATGAATTTTGATGAAAAGTATAAATCATGGATCCAAGCAGCACAAATAGTCCAAAGCAGAATAAACATGTCTGTGCATGCGCAAACACACACACACACACACCACACTATACTAAAAGAAATTATAATTAAATTTTTGAAAACCAGTGATAGAAAATCCAAGTTCCATTAGGTTTTTTTTTTTTAAGAAGACAAGCTGATTCTAAAATTTATAGGAAAAGGCAAAAAATCTAGGATAGCAAAAACATTCTGAAAAAAGCAAAGTTGAAGGCTTTAAGCTCTTTCAAAGCTATTAGCAAACAGAGCAGGTTGACTTAAGAATACACATATAGATCAATGAAACTGAATAGAGTCCAGAAATAAACACACATGTATCTGGTCAACTGATATTCAACAAAAGTACGTAGAAGTTCAATTAAGCAAAATGTGTAAAAACAAATAGGGGCACCTGGGTGACTCAGTTGGTTAAGCATCTGACTCTTGGTCTCCACTCAGGCCATGATCTCCGGGTTGTAGTGTCAGGCTCCACACTGGGCATGGAGCTTGTTTAAGATTCTCTCTCTCTCTGCCCCTCTCCCTCACTCACTCTCTCAAAAGGAAGAAAAAAAGAAAGAGGAAAAGAAAGAAAGAAAGAAGAGAGAAAGAAGAAAGAAAGAAAGAAAGAAAGAAAGAAAGAAAGAAAGAAAGAAAGAAAGAAGAAAAAAGAAGAAAGAAAGAAAGAAAGAAAGAAAGAAAGAAAGAAAGAAAGAAAGAAAGAAAGAAGAAAGAAAGAGAAAGAAAGAAAGAAAGAAAGAAAGAAGAAAGAAAGAAAGAAAGAAAGAAAGAAAGAAAGAAAGAAAGAAAGAAAAATAGTGCCAAAATATTGGACATTCCTTTAGGAAAAAAGTGAAGCTCTGTGCTTATCTGACAATATATACTGAAATTAACTTAAAATGACTTTAAATCTAAAAGTTAAAGCTAAAACTATAGAACTTATAGAAAAAAAAACAAAATCTTCATCCCTTAGGTTAAGAAAAGATTACTTTGCAAAGAAAGTAACTTCACAATCTTTACATGTGCCTAGAATATAACACAGCCATTCCACTCCTAGTATTTACCCAAAATGAATGATAATAATGTTCCCTTCAAAAAAAATGTATTTGAATGTACAGTGCAGCTTTGTTAATAATAGCCAAAAACTAGACACTCAAATGTCCATCAGAGGTAAGTACATAAACAAATGCATATACAGATATATATACTCAGTAATAAAAGGAATGAAGTACTGACACATACAACATGAATGACTCTCTGAAAAGGAATGCCCGGTATCATAAAAGATGCCGAATACAGGAGACTACTTACTGCATGATTCTATTTAGGTGAAATTAAAAATCTGGCAAAACAAACCTAGAATGATAAAAATTAGAGCAGCGATTGCATGGCACCAGCGGTGTGAAAGGGATTAAATGCAAAGGAATACAAAGGAGCTTCAAAGGGTAGTGGAAATGTTCCAAATCTTGATTATGGTGATGGTTACATGGGTGTAAACATTGTTAAAACTCATCAAATTGTACATTTTAAATGATTGCCTTTTATTGTATATCATTGAGTTTAAAAAGAAAACAAAAATATTTGACCTAACGAACCGACATATTCATAGTGGAATTTGTATCGTGTAATTTACATTACATAGGAAGGAAATTAATCTGTATCAGTGTTTATGTATGCATGTCCTGCCCCAGGTGGTTTGGCGGAGATTAAAAAGGGAATAACATTTTCTTCTCCAGACAATTTTTCATAAAAATATCTATGTGTCATTTGTATAATTAAAGAATGTTTTTAAACACTACCAAAAATGAGGAAGAAGGAAAATAGGAGAATTTAGAAATCTGTTCACCAGTGAGAGCCCTATTCAAGTATCTCCACCCTAATACAAAGACATGTATATGCCCCTTGTGGCAAAAAATCCTACATTTGGGAATTTTTAATAAATTTACTTTAAGAAAATCTGCAAAGATACATTTAAGATGATGTTAATTTTTGTAGCAAAACCTAAGATACATTTAAACAATTATTTTGGAGGATGAGTTAAATTAAACATGGCTCACCTCTATAAACAGTTTATTTGTTTTTGTTTCTATTTTCCATTTTATTTTTGCTTTCTGTAAATGCAAATATTATTTCCAGTTTTATTGAGAAATAACTGACATACATCATTGTATAAATTTAAGGTGTACAAGAAGATGGTTTAAGTTACATATATTATGAAATGATTACTAAAATAGGTTTAGTTAACATCCATTATCTCATACAGATACAATAAAAAGAAAAGAATTTTCTCTTATGAGAGAACTCTCAGAATTTATTCTCATAACAACTTTTCTTTATATCATACAGCAGTTTTAGCTATAGTCATCATGTTGTACATTATATCCCTAGTACTTATTTATCTTATAACTGGAGATTGTACCTTGGACCACCTTCCTCTCATTCCCCCTCTCCACCCCATCTCTGCTAATCACAAATCTAATATCTTTTAATATGAGTTTTGTTGGGTTTTATTTATTTATTTTTTAAGATTCCACAGTGAGATTATACAGTATCTGTCTTCCTCTGTCTGGCTTATTTCACTTAGTGTAATGATTTTAAGATGCATTGTTCTTGCAAATGGTAGGATTTCCTCTGTTTTAAAGGTTGAATAATATCATTGTATGTATACCACAACTTCTTTAACCATTCAATCACTGATGAACACTTAGGTTGTTCCCATGTCGTGGCTATTGTAAATAATGCTGCAATCAACACGGGAGTGCAGATATTTTTTTGAGTTAGTGTTACATTTCTTTGGATATATTCCCAAAAGTGAAATTGCTGGATCATATGATAGTTCTAATTTTTTTAGAAGATTCCTACTATTTTCCATAGGGGCTGTACCAATTTGCATTCCCACCAACTGTGCATAAGGATTTCCATGTCTCCACAACTACGCTGGTAGTTGTTCTCTCTTGTCTGTTTGATAAAGGCCATTCTAACAGGAGTGAGGTGATATCTCATTGTGGTTTTGATTTGCATTTTCCTTTTCATGTACCTGCTGGCCATTCATATATCATCTTCAAAAAAAATTTTTTAATGGTCCTGTTTGGGACCTTTGCCCACTTTTTATATGGATTGTTTTGTTTTGTTTGCTATTGATTTGTTTGAGTTCTTTATATATTTTGGATATCAACCCCTGATCAAATATATGGTTTGCAAATCTTTTTTTCCCACTTTGTAGATTGTCTTTTCACTTTGTTTCTTTTGCTGAGCAGAAGCTTTTTAGTTTGATGTTGTTCCACTTGTTTTTATTATTTTGTTACTTGTACACAGAGTTTTTAAGAGATAAAAGGAAATAAAGAGAGAGGAAGGAAGGAAAGAAGGAAGGAAGGAAAAGCAGAAGAAAGAAAGGAAGGAACTGTTGACAGGAAAAATCTAAAAATTAAAATTGGCAAATGTGTATCATATTATTTGAGATTCAGAGAGAAACTCTGAAAGTCACAGCACAAAGATTGGGTTTATTTTTAAAGTCTTTTAATTAGTTGTTTCCTACAGAAGAATACAAATGATTACAAAATGTGATAGGAAGGACACCTGGGTTGCTCAGTGGTTAAGCATCTGCCTTTGGTTCAGGTCATGATCCCAGGATCAAGCCCTGAGTGGGGCTCCCTGCTCAGTGGGAAGTCTGCTTCCCCTTCTCTTTCAACCCATCCCCTGTCTCTGCTCTCTCTTGCATTTTCTTTATCTCAAATACACAAATAAAATCTTTAAAAAATGTGTTTACTTTACACTAAAGTAAAATTAATATGTGAATGAGAGTTTTAAGTAGGATAATGAAAAAAATGAAATATTTCTTCCCTCTGTAAGCCATGATTCTTTTTGAAGAAAGATGAACATTAAGAAAGGTATATATTTAAAAAAAAAAAGAAGAAAGGTAGATAAAATTAACTAAGTAATGAACTACAGTCAAGCAAATTTTGATTACCATGGATTAAACCATCCTGTTTGATAATGAGGTTTCATAGCTCATAATGTAAAGTTCATAAGAAATGCAAAAGTATTAATAGATCTCTTTTGTTCAAAATTACATACAATGTTATACAAAAGGGTCACTTATGTTTGGAAGCCTTAAAAATTAATTCTTGGAAAATATACATTTCCCAGTGGTATACATTGTGCAATAGATGGAGCCTAGGCTATGGTTGACAGGCAATTTATGTATATGACCAACTTTTTAAAAAGTAGCAACAGATGTTTTAACAATTCACTGCATTATGTATAGCAACAATTGGTCTCCAAGAATCTTTGTGAGAGGGTCCACAAAATAATGAATATTATTATTAGTTTTAGTAAAGAAATTAAGATGATTCTGTGAATAATGATTATAAACTGTAGATACTGGAGAATAATTTAAATATTATACTCTGCATATGGAATTAAGGGGCTCTCCAAAACACACTTTTTAATTTAATTTAATTTAATTTAATTTATTTATTCATGAAAGACACACAAAGAGAGAGGCAGAGACACAGGCAGAGGGAGAAGCAGGTTCCATGCAGGGAGCCTGATGTGGGACTCAACTCTGGGACTCCAGGATCACACCCTGGGCCAAAGGCAGGCACTAAATCGCCGAGCCACCCGGGCTGCCCCAAAACACACTTTATAGAAAACATTTTTCATTGAATTTTTGTAACAAATTTGATATTATTGTAGGTTTTTATTCAATTGGTTAAAGTTTTAAAATTAAATTGTAGTATTAAGAAATAATGTGACATATCTCCAAGATATGTTGAAAAGTTAAATGGCATTGCTCTAAAACTACAGGTAAATTAGATTCATTTAATTAGTATGGAGATAATTATCACTAGTTTTCTCAGCAAATTTACATTATATATAAATTGTGCCACTCTCTGAGAATTGACACAGTTCCTGTATGTTCTGCAGTGTGCAAAAATAAAAATACATTGATCCTTCTATATGAATTTATACTGCACTATCAGATTAGACAATTTGTGTTTCAAAATAGATGTGGAACATGTTAGTACTGTTTATTGGAGAGTTAACTGAGCTATAAAATGACTGGCCAAGCATGAATTAATCAATTCATTTACATAAGTTTTAGAACATAGTTAATTATTCTGTTTACTTCTTTGAAAAGAAGCTCTATCAATCAGGATAGCATTTACCTGACCAGTGGCACAATTTTTGGCAAACTACTCAACCTTTCTCTAGCTCAGTCTTTTCATCTGAAAAATGGAAATGACAATAATGCATAATTTAGAAGTTCTTCTGAAAATTAAATAATTCAACACATGTGAAGCGCTTGGAACTGTTTCAAGCACATGGTGAATTCTTAAGAAAAGTAATCTCTTTTTACAAATATAGAGCACTTTATTTTTTAATTTTTAATTGCAAGAGGGTTGACATATAATATACTAGTTAAAGGTGTACAACATAGTGATTCTATGATTCTATGCATCATGAAATGCTCACCATGATAACTATAATTACAAAGCACTTTAAGTGACAGATTTATAAGGCACATTAAGGACAACTATTATTGACTCACACCATCACTCTCTGGGAGGTTTGAACTGGAATGCTGATTCAATCTAATATTACCTCTGCCATATCAATCCATCAACTCATCTGAGAATGACAACCAGCCCAAGAATTCTGTGAATTCCTCTGAGGAGTATAATTTGTCTCTCTTTCTAAACTTTTGTGGTTTTTCAGTCACATGACTAAAAACACATGTTCTGCTGATTTCTTTCTTACCCTTACAGCCAGTTCATTTTCCATAGGAGTGCTTTATCGTGTGTGTACCATGAATTTACTCTCTCCTAACCTCAAGTTTCTCAGCCTCACACGGCATAAGTTGTTCACCTCCTCCCCATGGGTAAATAAATACAGGCATAAAATTTATAATCACCAAAGTTAATGATTTTATTTCATTTTAATTTTTGTGGAGCCTACTTTAGAGGAACTTCCATTAAACACATTGCCTTTCATTCCTAGTGCTTCTTGGACATCGTTAAATGCAGCTTCAGAGAGCACCTGATTTCTGCCATTCCACAAGGAGCAGTAAAAGATAGCATTTCAACAGACAGACTGGGAAGTATTTACTTTCAGCTCTCAGATGTGAGTTCTGCTGCTCTTGATATTTGGTTTGAATCTTAAATATTTCAACATGATTCTTTGAGGTAAGTTTAGACTCAATTTGGATCGGTACAAATATTACAGGCAAGCTTCTTCCAAGCACATCTTAAGGTAACATTCAGTGGGAAATACACAATAAGCAAAAGAAAGAAAGAATAAGTAACGTAGAATTCTCACATTGACTGTGCCACTACTTATTAGGCAACACGGAAAACGTCTCTTAAAGGCCTCTAGTTTCATTATTCGATTTTTTTAAAGTTACTACTGTAAATATATACTACTTCTATAATTTAAAATAAACTCAGTACTGGTTACTGTTATTATTGTTTGCTCTTTACTGCTGCCTACTCCGATACTCAGCAATCTTTTCTACCTTTAAGACTTCAATTACTATCAATGTAGTTGAGAACTCTCAAGGCAATTGTTTCAGTCTAAACTATGCTCTTAACTTCTAGATCCCTAAATCCAACAATCTCTTGGACATCTCCACTTCTTCTTTTTTTTTTTTTTTTTTTTTTTTGGACATCTCCACTTCTATGTCCTACAGACAACTAAAACTCAAGTACACAACTGAATTCATCAGTAGGAGTCAGCGTCACAAAGAATTTCACATTAAAATCCAAGCTTTAGGGGTGCCTGGGTGGCTCAGTCCATTAATCAGACAACTCTTGATTTCTGCTGAGGTCATGATCACCTGGGTTATGGGATGGAGTCCCTCGTTGGACCCCATGCTCAGCATGGAATTAGCTTCTCTCCTTATCCCCTCCCTCTGCTCCTCTATGGGTTCTCTCTCTCTTTCTCTCTAAAATAAATAATCAATCTTTAAAAAAAAACTTATAAAAAGAAGGCTAGGCTCTAAAATAAATATCAGTAAAAGTAGAATTCACATGTACTAGCTGACAACAAAAACTTAAGCTGGCCAAATATGGGACAATTTGAGAATCAAGATAATTAAAGATGGCAATGAATTATTAACTACTGAAAAAGAGGAATCTACAGATCCTTAGATATAATAGGTCAAAAGTAAATCAATTGCTTGGGGAGAAGGAGGCTTCTTTGTGTACAATGCCAACTGATAAATGTGAAGGGAGCACTGGAATTGGAAAGTCATTTTGTAAGCAACATAGTAAAAACTGGTTCATGCAAAAATCATCAATGGATGATAAATTATGGAGGAGAGAAATTTTAATGAAGAGCATATGTTTATTTGTATGTCCTGGAGTGTCTCTTCATAAAGTGCTTATAATTGCAAAGAGGAAAGAGTAACTATCCTGTGGGAAAATGAGACAATGCCCTGATGAGGTGATCAAAATAAACATCATCCATGAGAGGTGGGTGGACATCATTTGCCTCTGAATGCAATACCCTGGGAAGGACACAACATCACTTATGTGATGTTATAACCTGGGATGCATAACCTGAATCTAATCAGGGCAAAATGCCAGAAAATCCCGAATGGAAAATATTCTATTATAAAAAGGAGGAGAAGAAACCATATTCTTTAAAAATACATACATACATACATACATACATACATACATACATATATACATACGTACAAAGAAGAAGACAGTGACAACACTCCGAGGAACCGTTTCAGATGAAAGGAGACTAAAGGGATATATAATGAAAAGCAATACATGATCCTGGAAATGGATCCAGTTCTAGAGGGGAAAAAATGTTGCAAAGGACATTATTGGATCAATTGAAAAAATTGGAATATGATGGTACACAGAAATGCTGTATCAATGTAAAATTCCTAAAGTGGAAACTGCAGTGTGATTATGTAAAGGGATTTACTTGCTCTTAAATATATATATACTGAAGTATTTAGAGATTTTAAAAAGTGTATGATGTGAATAACTTACCCTTAAATGGTTAAGGAATAGCTATATCTATCTGTACCTCTATCTATCAATTGATTATCTACATATATCTACAAAGAGAGAGAAAATAAAAGGTCTATGAACGTCTTTGTGTCATTTTTGCAATTTTTTATTAAGCATGATATTACTTCCTCATAATTTTTTAAATAAAAAAAAACCTCAGTGTATTCTCCATCCTCCAATACTTTCTTGCCTCCATATTTAAATGAATAACTCCACCAGACACTGGTTGACCACACAGAAACAGTGGTGTTATCTTCAAACCCTGCTTCTCTTTCATATCAGTTTTAATCAACCACAAGTCATTATTTCTTGAATTTGTGCATTTCTTTCCTAATCACATCCTCTATAAAGATGAAAGCAAACTCTTCCAATCTCAAGGTAATTCTTGAGGATGATCATTTCCCTTAGACAACTGAGAGTTAATAATGATCTTAATCCCTGACTCCAGTCTTGATCTCCGCAGTTTCTTCTCCACACTGCAAGCAACAGTCTGAAGTGAAGTTCTAAAGTACAATTCTGATTGTCTTACAACATTTTAATTCCTTCTAATTGCTCTTGTAATAAAGTCTGCGTTTTTGAGTATGTTTTGTGTGATTTGACACTGCCTTACATTTGTAGCCCTTCCTTCTCATGTCCACATCCCCAACAATGATTATTAATTTCATCTTGCTGGCTTCCAGGCCTTTGTCCTTGCCATTTGCTCTGGAGCACTCTGCTCTCCTCTTTTCCTTGCCATATCCTACTTCTAGATCTCAGTTTAAACATCAATTTCTTTAGGATATATTCCCATCCTACCCCTAGAAATGTGATGTGCCCCTGCTTTGTCTTCCCTTTTCTCCTGCACTCCATACATATCATTACAATTGTTTGTCCAGTTGTCTGTTATCCCATTTCCTGGAATATCAATACCTTCCCAAATCAAGTTCAGAGCCTGACAATAAAGACTATTTTCTGTAATGAATGAATGACAGTGAGGATTTGTCACGTTTATATTTTTTAAATTTTTTTAAATAAAGATTTATTTATTTGAGAGATAGAGAAAGAGAGAGAGCACGTGTATGCATGCCAGTGGTGGAGGGGCAGACAGAGACAGAGAGAAGCTCAAGCCAATTCCCCACTGAGCACAGAGCCCCATGCGGGGTTCCATCTCATGATTCTGATATCATAACCTGAGCTGAAACCAAGAGCCAGATGCTTAATGGACTGAGCCACATAGGTGCCCCAAGGTTTATATACTTTTTAATAAAACAGTTTAAAAAATCAAAGTCTTAATAACATTTTCTTTTCCCTAGTTTACTTTATTCTTAGAATGCAGTATATAATACTTATAACCTAAAAAAATACATGTTAACCGACTATTGGCAAGGCCTTCCAGTCAACAATAGTCTATTAGCAGTTAAGATTTTGGGGAGTCAAAAGTTATAAGTGGAATTTTTTACTGTGTGTGGGTCAGTGCCCCTAACCCCTTCATTGTTCAAGGGTTATTTGCACCAGGGAATTAATTGGACAGTATGTGTACTATGTTCTGAGATACAGAAGAAAGGTTAATTAACAACACAAAATACAGAGTGGGTTTTTTGTTTGTAATATTAATCATACTAGCCATTCTATGTCTAGTGCTACCCTTTGCATGTAATTAAGAAAAATACTGAAGTTTTATATTCTCATCAGGGTTATTTTCTGGAGTTACTGGATGTTTAGATGATGGTGCTCTGGTAGTGGGACTGAGAAAGTTTCTGATGTAATGGTGGTAGTGGTGGTAGCATGGAAGTAATGCTGGTTGTGAGGTGGGGGTATGGGTGAAAAAGGACAATGAATAGTGATGACCATGATGAGGTCAGTGATACTAATGAGGTTGACAAAGAAAGACTCTAGCTGGCCTGGGGGTCAGATTAGGATGCAATCCACTTTTAGCCACAGATTATAATCTTGGAGAAGCTATTTAAACTCTCTGATTATTCATAACATGAGGGTAATACTGATTACTATAAAGCTGAAGTAAAAGTTAAATAAGATTTTTGTTTTGGTAATTCATTGGACACATTTGACAATTAAGAAATGGCTATTTTTTTTATTCTTGTTTTACTCTTATTAATCCTTGTACTCTTCATCCTTATCTTCAGACTTCATCACACCTCAACGATTTCTGACAGTTTAAATTTTTAGTTTAAAAATTTGGTCAGTTTAAATCTTTCTTCACCCAAGTATTCCAAAACTCCTTTCAATAGGTAATACCCATTATTTTTACAAGACTCCACTTTATACATATCCCACATCATTCAAAAAGCAGTAGAAGCGGGCAGCCCTGGTGGTGCAGTGGTTTAGCGTCTCCTGCAGCTGGGGTGTGATCCTGGAGACCCAGGATTGAGTCCTGCGTGGGGCTCCCTGCATGGAGCCTGCTTCTCCCTCTGCCTGTGTCTCTGCCTCTCTCTGTGTCTCTATGAATGAATAAATAAAATCTTTTTTTTTTTAAAGCAGTAGAAGCCCTCTTCTTTTTATTTATTCTTGATGACTAAGAATCAGTTTCCCCTAACCCTTTTCAGCATGTACTAATCAGGACTCTGGACCACAAATGATAACAGCTTGACTTATTTTATTTAGCAAAATACATTTACACAACATACACACACAAATTCATTTTTCTATTTTTCTACTTAACTAGCAATCAGGAAGTATCACAAATATATTCAAAAATTTAAATGCATTCAAATACTCCAACCAACTCTTACCAACTTTTGGAAAGCTTAATACAGGTAGAAAAGCTAGCTTCCAGGAAACCCTGATGCTTATACAGGCAAAAAAAAAAAAATAGGCAAAAAAAAAAAAATTCCTTAAATTTTGACTCTCCACTTCTTTTATAACAATAAACTTTTAACTAATCAAGTAGTTATTAATGTAATGGTACTATAACCAGCTTCCCATGCAAGGTGTAGCTAATACAATCTGAGCAGCAGTGACATAGACAGCTTTAAATATGTCTTTGAAAGAATAAGATGTCCTCCCCACTTTATTCTCTCTCTTTCCACTGGCCATAATGCAAACATAAGAGGGAAGCTGGAGAGCTGGAGCAGTCATCTTGGACCATTACAGGATAAAAACATAGAATGAGCTTGGGCCTCTAATGACTTATTTGAGGAAAGCTAACCATACAGATCAGACACTTACATGATAAACAAATAAACTTCTATTTTGCTTAAGCTAATGCCAACTTGAAGTTTTTGCAAAATCAGCTGAAGTATAGTCTAATAAATTCAGTACTCTTCAAGCGTTATTATCCAAAAGGGCAAGAACCCTCTGCTCCAAAATAAGGACTCCTGAAGAAATACGTTGATTAGTCTACCTTGGGTCATATGCCTACCATTAATTCAAACAACATTAGTAAGAGAGTAGAAAAATGTGGTGTAGATCACACATCCATTACTGTGACCAGAAGACCGGTATTATGTGTGTGATCACAAGGAATGTGACAATAGGATTGGCAGTCCCAACAGAATCATATTGAATGGGAGAGAGCAGCCATTTTATTTATTTATTTATTTATTTATTTATTTATTTATTTATTTATTACATTTTCTTATTTAAATTCAATTTGCCAACATATAGTATAACACCCAGTGCTCATCCCATCAAGTGCCCTCCTCAGTGCCCATCACCCATTTACCCCATCCCCCCACCCACCTCCCCTTCTGCAACCCTTTGCTTGTTTCCCAGTGTTAGGAGTCTCTCATGGTTTGTCTTCATCTCTAATTTTTCCCACTCAGTTCCCCACCTTTTCCTTATAGTCCTTTTCATTATTTCTTATATTCCATGTATAAGTGAAACCATATAATGATTGTCCTCCAATTGACTTATTTCACTCAGTATAATACTCTCCAGTTCCATACATGTTGAAGCAAATGGTTCATCTCTTCTGATGGCTAAGTAATATTCCATTTATATATATATATATCCACATCTTCCTTATCCATTCATCTGTCAAGGGACATCATGGCTCTTCCCACAGTCTGGCTATTGTGGACATTGCGGCTATGAACACTGAGGTGCAGGTGTCCCGGTGTTTCACTACATCAGTATCTTTGGGGTAAATACCCAGTAGTGCAATTTCTGGGTTGTAGGGTAGCTCTCTTTTTAACTTCTTGAAGAACCTCCACACTGTTTTTCAGAGAGCTGTACCAGTTTGCATTCCCACCAACAGTGCAAGAGGGTTCCCCTCTCTCCACATTCTTTCCAACATTTGTTGTTTCCTGTCTTGTTAATTTTTGCCATTCTCACTGGTGTAAGGTGGTGTCTCATTGTGGTTTGATTTGTATTTCACTTGGTGGCAAGTGATGTGGAGCATTTTTTCATGTGCTTGTGGGCCATGTGTAGTCTTCTTTGGAGAAATGTCTGCTCATGTCTTCTGCCCATTTCATGATTGGATGGTTTGTTTCTTGGGTGTTGAGTTTGATAAGTTCCTTATAGATCTTGGATACTAGCCCTTTATCTGATATGTCATTTGCAAATATCTTCTCCCATTCTGTAGGTTGTCTTTTAGTTTTGTTGACTGTTTCCTTCACTGTGCAGAAGTTTTTATCTTGATAAAGTCCCAATAATTCATTTTTGCTTTTGTTTCCCTTGCCTTCATAGATGTGTCTTGCAAGAAGTTGCTGTGGCCAAGTTGAAAATGGTTGTTACCTGTGTTCTCCTCTAGTATTTTGATGGAATCTTGTCTCACAATTAGATCTTTCAATCATTTTGAGTGTATCTTTGTGTATGGTTTAAGAGAATGGTCTAATTTCATTCTTCTGTATGTGGCTGTTGAATTTTACCAACACCATTTATTGAAGAGAGTGTCCTTTTCCCAGTGGATATTCTTTCCTGCTTTGTCGAATATTAGTTGACCATAGAGTTGAGGGCCCATTTCTTGGTTCTCTATTCTGTTCCATTGATCTATGTTGTCTGTTTTTGTGCCAGTACCACACTGTCTTGATGATCATAGCTTTGTAGTACAGCTTGAAATCTGGCATTGTGATGTCCCCTGTATTGTTTTTTTTTTTTTTTCAATATTCCTCTGGCTATTCAAGGTCTTTTCAGATTCCATACAAATCTTAAGATTGTTTGTCCCAACTCTGTGAAGAAAGTCCATGGTATTTTGGTAGGGATTGCAATGAATGTAAATTGCCCTGGGTAGCATAGACATTTTCACAATATTTATTCTTCCAATTCCAGGACCATCAAATGTTTTTCCACTTCTTTATGTCTTCCTCCATTTCTTTCAGAAGTGTTCTGTAGTTTTAAGGGTATAGAATCTTTACCTCTTTGGTTAGGTTTATTCCTAGGTATCTTATGGTTTGGGGAGCAATTGTAAATGGGATTGATTCCTTAATTTCTCTTTCTTCAGTCTCATTGTTAGTGTATAGAAATGCCACTGAGTATATTTTGTATCCTGTCACATTGTTGAATTGCTGTATGAGTTCTAGCAATCTTGGGGTGGAGTCTTTTGGATTTTCTATTCACAGTATCATGTCATCTGTGAAGAGGAAAAGTTTGATTTTTTTCTTTGCCAATTTGAGTGCCTTTTATTTCTTTTTGTTGTCTGATTGCTGAGGTTAGGACTTCTAGTACTATGTTGAATAACAGTGGTGAGAGTGGACATCCCTGACATGTTCCTGATCTTAGGGGAAAGGCTCTCAGTGTTTCCCCATTGAGAATGACATTCACTGTGGGATTTTCATAAATGGCTTTTAAGATATTGAGGAATGTTCCATCTATCCCTACACTTTGAAGAGTTTTAATCAGGAGTGGATGCTGTATTTAGTCAAATACTTTCTCTGCATCTATTGGGAGGATCATATGGTTCTTGTTTTTTCTCTTATTGATGGTAACCTCATACCTAAAGGAATTGGAGAAAGAACACAAAACCTAAACCAATCAGAAGAAGAGAGATAATAAAGATTAAAGCAGAACTCAATGTAATAGAGACTAGAAGAACTGTAGAACAGATAAACAAAACCAGGAGCTGGTTCTTTGGAAGAATTAATAAGATAGATAAACCCCTAGCCAGCCTTATTAAAAAGAAAAAAAAAAGACTCAAATTAATAAAATCATGAACAAAAGAGGAGAGATCACAACCAATACCAAGGAAATACAAACGATTTTAAAAACGTATTATGAGCAACTATATGCCAACAAATTAGGCAATCTAGAAGAAGTGGATTCATTTTTGGAAACCCACAAATTACCAAAACTGGAAGCAGAAGAAATACAAAACCTGAACAGGTCAATTACCAGACAGCAGACATTTCTAAGAAGAGAAATTGTGCTGCCCAGTCAAAAAAATAATAGATGTTCTCTAGAGACCAGAAGATATAAGTAAAAAACTTTAACAGTAAAGTATATTTCCTATATTTGAAAATATATGAGGAGAAACAACAACAAACAAATAAAGCTTTTCTGACTGGGCAAGGTATCCACCTTCTGAGTCTTACAAAAATCAAGAATAAAATAAGTCTGAAAGTGTAGAACACCTCAAGGTGACATTAAGCAATTCCTTCTCCTCTAGAACTGCCTTTCTCTTTATCTTAGAGCCTTGGTAAAAGTAATCAAGGCTTCTAGTCAGTGGCTTATCAATCTGTTTTTTTACTTTGATTCCTTTCCAAATAGCTGGTTCTGTTTTAGCAGGAGATTTTAAAGATCATAGTCTTTGAATAGGAGATGAAGAGTCTAAATCCTAAGTTTTACCCTCTTGATGATTACAACTATGAATACCTTGTGCAAAGAGTAAGGGATTTATGCCCAGCACACATAAAAGTACCCAAGGCTCTCCATGACCTCCATGTGCTCTTTCACAAACTGCCCCAATATCACATACTGGATTTGGCATAAAAGAATATTCTTCATACAACTTCTTTGTAGACGTAGCTCTAATTCTGCATCTTACTCCTTTCTGTTTCTTCCCAAGGACTGAGCTCTGATTGATTTATCATTATCTTTCTACTTTTCCTTGCTATCTCCACTCATAAAGCCATCTTTCCTGGATACTCTTAAAGATGGTTTCATTTTTACTTTTCAGTAAGCAAGTTCATGGTTGACATAGGGTAAAACCTTTGCGGATTCCAATTAACTCCCAGAACTCTCTACAAGTAAACCTGTTAAAGCCTCCCCACATCGAGTCACCCATCACCATGTCTAGTCTTGTGGTCATAGCCCATTTTACATCAGCTTATTAAAGAGTGAAAGGGGAGATAAATGTTAAATCAAATCTGTCATTTGAAATTCACTCGGTTTCTGATTCACTCACTAAATTTGCCTCTCCAAAAAGATACAGATGTTACTTGTCAGAACCATTTAATGACTAAGAAGCACTGAGTGTTATACTATATGTTGGGAAATTGAATTTAAATAAAAAAAAAAAGAATTTCAAAAAAGAAGCCTTTCAATTCTTTGGTTAAATTTCTCAAAAGAATCTCCTAAAGAACAAGAAATTACTCCTTTGCCCATAGTAGATGAAGGTGAATAGAAAAAACTTGAAATTGGCTCCAAACTTTGAACCTACATTTTCTGAGTGGGTTCCATACTTGGCAAAATACTCTCCAAATTCTTTTTACTACATATTGCTTGTTCAGATAGCTACCAGGATACATGTTCTGATCCATGGATAACATGTTCACTTCCATTTTTCCTCATTGTAACGTCTTTACTCACAAGAAGACTAAATTCCTGTCTGCAAGCAAACGTGGGCATTATCATTTAGCAATTTCCAGCTTTCCCTTTAGCTCAGGAGCTGGAAGTCACTTTGATTTTGATATGCTTCCCTTTGTCAACTAAGACAAGAACACCAATTCTATCTGTAAGTAGGAATCCATGATGATACTTTCCAGGTAAATAATCAAGATTATTTTATTTAAATATATGATGGGGTACCTATTCCAAATATGGCAATAAGAAATCTCTTAATGCCTGAAATCTGACTGCTTCTATAATGACAACAGAAGAGCTTTGCCAAATGTTTAAAACCCATTACTAAAATGAAGGAAATACAGCAAAAATGAAAAGACAGATTTCTAACTTCAGATTGATATTTACTTTTCCTAAGTATAGGACTAACTCAAATTATAATTAACATTGCTAATTTTAATTTTATCTTTAATTTTTATTTTAATCTTTTAATTTCTCATCACTAAAAACTTATGTGTCTTGACTACACAATTTCATGTTGACTTTAATTCTAAATTTAGAGTTCAGACTAAAAACCATTCAATTCTTCTAGTTCTTTGATCTGTTCATTTATTTATTCACTGGAGAGAAATAAAATTTTTAGTTCTCTATATATATACAAAGGTAAGCTGCATATTGTATAATTTATGGAAATTTGAGACTAGATGGATGATTAATCTAGCCTCAGAACTTTAGTGGGAAAATGAGAAGTAATCATAACTCAGAAAAAAATTTTATAACCTCTTTATACTTACTAGAATGACTGCAATGTACATAACTAGAATGAGCTTTATTGTGCATATTAAGATAAATTACAAATTGCTTAATTTGTAAATTCAACTGTACACGGCATTAGTCACCAGAAAATCAAGACTCTTAAACTTCATTCTTTCAAACTCTCTCTCCCAATTTGTCTCACACTCCCACCCCAGGAAAATGAAAAATCTAGCAAATATGAAGTAAGAAATAGTGAATTTTGAAGTACCAAATTGGATGAAAAGTCTGCACTGTCATGAATAGGAATTATGGATTTTTTCCTGAGGTAAGATAGAACAAACTTGTTTTTAGAAGACCAGAAAGTGAAAGGTTTACAATTTTTTCCATTAGTATGAGAAACAGGAGTTTGTAGAAAGAATAGAAGGGCCAACATTCTGGAAAAAATTTGAATGTAGAACAAGAGTCAGACAGAGGGCGAGCATAGAAGTGATAGCCTTCGTTAAAGTAGAGCTTTGCACATACTATCTTGAGCTCTGGATTTGTGTATTTCTAGAAACAGTATGTAAAATCTATTATAGTTATCTGCACATGAAATAAAAGACTGTTCATTCACTGTGGCTTATCAAAATAGGATTAGGAAATGTTATACTTAACAACACAAATGATCCAAAACAGGCCCCTTTCACATAATTTAGTATCTATTATAAAGAGCCAGACTGTAGTCTCATACCCAAGGCTTATGATTAGCATTAGATTTTAAGAAAAGTTTTAAAGTACCATAGGTATAAGAATATTTATCAAACTGAAATGTGTCCCAATATACTCCATGCTTAATATTCATAGCTATCAGATATTTCATCACTATGACACTCTTGATAAAAACTCTTGGCTGATACTGTGCATGTTTTGGAGAGCTGATAAATTTTCCAAACCTATTTATAAGGTTGACAAAAGGACCCCTGGACTTTCATACTATAAATATCTCTCTAAATAACTACATAGTACAAGAAATTTTAAAAGCTCACTCTACCCTCTTGAGAGATAAATTATTTGAAAATTTTTTTATCATAACTGCCTCTAGCAGCTCAGTTAAGCTCATATAACTAACTGGTAGTAAATATAAGTCATAACTTTGCTCTAAATCCCCAAGTTTTAGTGAGCTTCATAGAACCCAGTTGTGTACAATTAATATTTTGAACTTGTGGACATAGAACTTGCTTTGAGTTTATAGAAAATAAGAATTATTTGTGAATTCCATATGTCACCAATCAGATGGAGTCTTTGGGAGATAATTAGATCATGAGGGTCATGAATGGAATTAGTACACTTACAAAAGAGACCCAGGAGAGTTATCTCACTTCTTTTACCATGTGAAGAAGGTAGACCGAAGATGCTATCTATGAATTAGGAATTGGGCTCTCACCAGATGCCAAATCTGCCAGCACCTTGATCTTGGACTTCCCAGACTCTAGAACTGTGAGAGATAAATTTCTTGTTTATAAGTAGCCTGGTTTATGATATTTTGTTATAACAGCTTGAAATGACTAAGACAAATATTTTAAAGAGAAAACAAAAGTTAACATCATACTTAATGGGGAAAAAGTACATGCATTTCCCTTAGGACCAGGAATAAGACAAGAATGTCCTCTCTCATCATGTCTATTCAACATGATACTGAAAAGTTCTATCTAGTACAATAAAACAAGAAAGAGATATAAGAGGTATATCAGATGGGAAAGAAGAAATAGAATTGTTCAGAGATGACATGATTGTTTATGTTGAAAGTCCTAAAGAATGGACAAGAAAAAGAGAGAGAGAGAGAGAGAGAGAAGAAGAAGAAAGAAAGAAAGAAAGAAAGAAAGAAAGAAAGAAAGAAAATAAGAGAAGAAAATAAGAGAAGAAAAGAAAAGAAAGAAAAGAAAAGAAAAAAGAAAAGAAAGAAAAGAAAAGAAAAGAAAAGAAAGAAAAGAAAAAAGAAAAGAAAAGAAAAAAGAAAAGAAAAGAAAGAAAGAAAAGAAAAGAAAAGAAAACTCCTGTAACTATTTAGTATGGCAAGGTATTAGGATCCAAAAGCCAATTATTTTCTTATATATTAGCAAATAAAAATTTGAATTAAAAAAATACCACTTACAATAGCACCTAAAAATACTTAGGCATACATGTAAACAAAAATATGTACAGAATCTATTTATAGAAAAATGACAAAAATCTAATGAAAGAAATTATAAGTTCTTGGAAAGATATTCTATATTCATGATTTAGATCCCAATTTGATCTATAGATTCAACATAATCCCAATCAAAATCCCACCCTGCTATTTTGTACACACTGACAAATTGATTTTAAAGTTTGTCTTGAAAAACAAAAGATCTAAACAGCCAACATAATACCAAAAAGAAGAAAATTGGAGAACTGACAGTTCCTGACTTCAAGATTTATTATAAAGCGACAGTAAAAAAAAAAAAAAAAGCGACAGTAATCAAGATGGCATGGTATTAGCAAAAGAGTAGACATAGATCAAAAGAGCAGAATAGAGAATACAGAAACAGACTCTCACAAATATCATCAAGTGATCTTTGACAAAAAGGCAAAAGCAGTTCAATGGACAAAGGATGGTCTTTTCAACAAATGCTGCTGGAGGAGCTCTTGGGTAGCTCAATCAGTGAAGCATCTGCCTTCCACTCTGGATAATCCCAGGGTCCTAGGATTGAGACCAGCATTGGGGGCACCCTGCTCAGGGGAGTCTGCTTCTCCCTCTTCCTGTCCCTCTCCCAATCATGCACATGTGCTCTCTTTCACTCTCTTGCTTTCTCTCTCACTCTCTTCAAATAAATAAATAAATAAATAAAATATTTTAAAATGATGCTGGAAAAATTAATGTCCATATGCAAAAATCCAACAGACTAAAAATTTAACAGACTCCACTTTTCATAAAAGTTAACTCAGAATGAATAATATAACTAAATATGAAATGTAACACTATAAAACTTCTAGAAAGAAACATAGGAGAAAATCTAAGTGAATTTGGGTTTGGCGAAGAGTTTTGTATGAAACGTCAAAAGCATAATATGTGAAAGAAAGAAAGCCTGGTAAGTTGGACTTCATTAAAGTTAAAAACTTCTCTTTGTGAAGACACTGTTAAGAAATTGAAAGATAAGCCACACAGACTGATAAAAAAAACCTTTGCAAAACACATATTGCATAAGGACTTTTATCCAAAATATATAAAGATATCTACAAGCTCAACAATAAGAAAACAACCCAATGAAAAAATGAGAAAATATCTCAACAGACATATAACTAAAGAAAATAGACAGATGGCAAATAAGCATATGAAAAGAGAAGAGAAAACTGCAAATTAAAACAAGAATGAGATACCATTATATGCCTATTAGAATGGCTAAAATTAAAAAAAAAAAACTGACAATAGCAATTGCTGGTGAAGATTTGGAGGAACAGGAACTCTCATTCATTGCTAGTGGGAATGCAAATGGTGCAGCCCTTTTGGAAGATAGTTTGGAAATTTTGCACAAAGCCAAATCCAACTGATTGGAAACATTATGTCAACATATGAATCTGCATGTGAATGTTAATAGTAGCTTTATTCATAATTGTTAAAACCTGGAAGTAGCCAGGATGTCTTTCACTGGTAAATGTATAAGCAAATCATGATACATTTGTGCAATGTTTAATAAAACATAATAATAATAATTCAGTGATAAAAATAAATGAGCTACCAACCATGAAAAACATGAACAAATCTTAAATGTATATTGCTAGTGAAAGAAATCAGTCTGAAAAGACTATGTAACATATGCTCTCAATTAAATGACAGCCTGGAAAAGGTAAAGCTATAGAACAATAAATCAACTTTTGAAGGATAAGGGAAGGAGGTCAAAATTGTAAAGAACAGGGTGTGTTAGGCCAGTGAAACTATTTTGTATAATTCTGTAATTTGGGATACATGACATTGTATTTTTCAACACCCACACAAGGAAAACCAATGTATGAGAAGTACAAAAAAAAAAAAAAATCATTTAGAGGTCAAAGGATTCCAGAAAGGAATTCAAAAGGTAGCAAAACAATCTAACTATACTACAAATGTATGGAAAAAAATCTCACAGAGGGCTGGTAGGGAAAAAGATACTGATCTAAGTAGCTTTGAAAATTCCCAACTTTGAAAATAAAACTGTATGATTAAAGCTAAAAGCAACTGTATAATCGCTGGAGTCTGGCTGATAAAGTTGTTTCCCATGGGAATATGGCTAAAGAATTCTATTACTGCTACTCAGGTATGCTGGAATCAAACAATTAGGTAAATGAATGATGAATGGTTTCTCACTCTTGGAATGGGAGTTCAGAGATGAGGACAGGGAGGGAGCCAAAATGATCCATGTGGTAATGGGAGATATCAATATTAACTCTTATTTAGCTTAATATAAATACATAGAGTTACATATACAAATATCTATAGGTATATGTATGTATATACATGGATTAGAATACAGACTTATTTGATTGTTAAGTCAGTACAGAGTGTCCTGAATCAATGATACCCAAAGAGCAAACACATGTAGCACCCAGATTCTCTGCTCTAATACCAATAAAACAACAAGGATTCTTCAGAGAAATGGCTGATTCTAAGACTGGGGCAGTAAAATATACAACTTAAGCCTGGGGCACATAGTAAAGTAAAGAAATACTTTTTTTTTTTTTTTCACAAACCCTACAATAATGGAAGTATATCAAGGGCACAAGAGCCAACTAAAAGAATCTATAGTGGGTCAAAGCTGGAACATTATGAGCAACAAAATAGAATAGTACTGGATGATAACTCAAAGTATAAAATAAATATCCATAAATCCATCATGATGTAAATGAATTATCAAATAAATAAATAATGGAGTAAAGAGAATTCTCCCATGCAGAATTCCAAAGAATTTGTGTAGGAGCCCCACTCCTTAAGTATGGACCATTCTATAACCTCCAGACAAAGAGTACAGCATGGTAAGTTGAGAGGATTTGGGAGAAAAGAAACTTTACAGTGGATAAATCTGATATGATGAAAATATCATTTTACCTTTGTGGTCTTCTTTCTCAAAACCCATAAACTTAGTTTAATAATGAGAAAAATGTCAGACAATTTCCAATTGAGAATCATTCTAAAAATACCTGACCAGTATTCCTCAAAATTGTCAGGGTCATCACAAACAAGGGAAGTCTGACAAACTAACTCAGGCAAGGGGAGCCTAATGAGACATGATTAAATATAATACCATCTCCTGGGTGTAATTGCAAAACATTAAAAGACATTAGGCAAAAACTAAGGAAGTATAAGTGACATATGGACTTTATTTATAATATCAATATCCATTCATCAATTGTAATAAGTGTACCATTTATTGTCAATAATGGAGGAACTGGTTATGGAGGTATTTAGAAAATTTCTATATTATCTTTACAATTTATTTGCAAATCTAAAATTGTTCTACAATATCAATTTCATTTAAAAAAGAGAAACTACTTGAAGATCCTAAGATTGGGAAAGGTTAAAGGAACTAAGACCTTCCAGTACAGAAGCACTTCACAACCATAAAAACTATCATTAGCAGATATATGCAATACCAAAAGTGAAATATCCCATCCAAATGTTTTTAACAATTAATCAAACATCTGCACTTATATTTTAAGATATTCTTTTCAAAATATCTCATTTTCTTATAACCTAAAAAAGTTTTAAAGCACTTATATCATATGTACTTTTGTGTATGAATAATCCTTAAACTCACTGGTGCAATGACTTTGCCTTTCTACGATGCTGAGAACTGGTAACATTAATAAGTACTAGAAATCTGAGATCTAGTTTAATAGTTACAAGCAACAAAGCACACTTAAATACTTGTTCAGAAGAGACCCAGGTTTATAAAATCAAGGGTAAAAACTTGAAAGCTAGGAGATAGTCAGCTGATAAGCCCAGAAAGTGTTTTAGTAATAATTTTAATTGATGTTTTGATTAATTTTATGCAGCAGATAGTAATCTATTTTTGTTTTTTAAACAAAGTAAAAGATTAGTAATTTGAAATAAAATATGAGTGAAATTATGGAGTTTCTATATAAGACTAAAAAAACAGCTTTACACATCTTTGAGATAGTTTGACATAATCAAATGTATATACTCACTCGTTCAAAAATATTTATGGTCAACTATAGATAAAATAGATTTTTAATAGCCCTGAGTTTCTAGCTGAATTATTGAAAACACACATACACACACACACACATTGATGTAAAAGCAGTGAACCGTAAAGCAGGGCAGAAATCACATTTTTGTTCAGTATCATCGTTTAATTTCATATGATAAGATCAGTTGATATCATTTTCAAAAGACAAAGAAATAAATAAAGGGAAGCTGATAAAGGTGGAGGCAGGTGCTTTTGTAATTCATTAGCTATATTTGTGACAGCCTTTGAAGACAGATATGACAAGCATGATTATGACTTGCTTTGAGGCCTACGTTCAATGGCAGATTAGTAACCTGATAAGTTTTCTATATTTATCTCCATAACAGAGATCCATTTTCAAATCAGCCAACACAAAGCATGGCTTCTTTTTATGTTATTGCAACACCCTCATAGGATGGGGCCATCTGGACAGATTAGCTGGGGTCTGCTGATTACTCAGGAGATGCCTGTAATGAATAGGTTACCTCTGTGGAACTGTTAGGAGGCAAAGGAACTTTTTCAAGTATGGCCAGTTTGTTGCTTAGAATAATTATTGCTTTTTTAGAGAATAGTACATTACTTGTTTGTTACATCAATTAGTGGAAAGTGAAGGAAAACAGAACCGAGTTCCATTTATTTGTTCTATGTGGTGAGAGGGAATGGGGGGGGAGGGAACCGGGGAATGGGTGATGGTGTTATCTTAAAAGCATATGTGAATGCTCTAAGTCTCACTCTAAGGAAGCACACTCCTTCCTATTCCTTGGACTGGGAAACATCTACCTTTTTCCAGCCTGGAAAGAGGAAATGTGCTGGAGTGTGCTCCATAGAAAGACAGTAAGTCACCTTTAGAACATGTGAATTCTGCCTTTATCCAAGAAGGTTCTTTTCAAGACAAAATAACACACATCTTCTATTTTGGAGTTTTCAGTCAGGAAATTTTCATTGAACACCTTTTATACATCACACTGTTCTGAGCATCAGAGCATACAGGTTTTCATTTTTGCTCTTTAGAAAGAAAAGCAGAGTTGGAAGAGGCAAACATGGGAAAACGCATTGTGGCCACTTGAAATCCCCTTCACATTTTCAGGTATAAGAAAGCCCAAACTCCTGTTATTAACTTGGGGGTGGATACAGGTCAAGAATATTTACTGAGCACCTAATGACACTTGACCAGTGTTGAACATATGTGTAGGAGAATTTACCAAAATATTTGTATTTCTCCTGCCATTTTTCATGTCCCATTTTCCTGGCATAGTTTCTTGCTTTAGCATATTTGCAGGCCAGAAAGGAGAAGCTATTTGAAGTTAGTGTTTGCCTATCACTTTGAAAAATTTAAATTTATTGAGGAGAACATACCAGATACCTCCAGAGACCAGAGGTATGACTCTGTGGACAAGGAGAGAGAGAGAGATAAGATTCTCAGAGAGTGGAAATGGAAGAAAGACATCTATGACTAACTAGGACCTAATATAGGTGGTAAGCTCTCAGAGAAAAAGAGTTGTGTTATCTACCCACCAAGGATGAACTTTAGGGATGATGGTTCCCAGTCTTGCCAAAGATTCACCCCCATTCCCAAATCAGTTAAGAACCTATGAAACTGTCACAACTTGAGGATCACTCAGATCAGGATGACTAGGAGGATGCACTGAACACCATTCTGCTCTGGAAGACCCATGGTTCAACCTTGAACAGGGAACAAGTTGCAGAGAGAGAGGGTAAACTCCACTGAAAACTCAAATTGAAGTCCCTTTGAACTGGGAGTCAAATTTCAACTTATTTAAAGGAAATTAAGAAATGCAGTCATATTTTTTTCATAGCTGAATTTGAAGCTTTAACTCCATACCTATCACTCACAGCTTGTCTTACTTAATTCTCGAAAAAATTCATGCCATGAGTATTGCTAGCTCCTTTTATCTCCTGAAAACTACAATAGTTGTGTATGATTTTTGTTTTGGTTCTCAGGTACACAGAGTTAGTTTAATCATAATCCTTAATTCATGAGGATTCCCACACTCTTGACATTGGTCTATATTGGCCAACTTTTTTGTCACTAGCCTATAATTTTTTTGTTATTTTTAATTATATAATAAGCATACATTAAACCATCATTAGTAAAAGCTAGGACTTTGGCATATACTTTATTACCTCTACCAGTCCATCCCTTTGCCCCATCCCCCAATGCAAGGTAACCACTATCTCAAATCCTCTTTCATTCATCAATTTTTCCTTTTTTATATGGTTTTATTTTCTAAATTTTGTTCTAAAAATGTTTATTTTATTGTTTTTAATATTGTAAAAGGTATATCATTGTGAGGACTCACTTTTGATACTTAATATTACATTGTTATATTTGATCTACATTCCTGGGTGGGACTGTAATCTATTCATTTGACAGTTATACAATATTCTATTGTGTGACTATACTCTCATTAGTCCTCCCCCACCTCCAAAAAGGGCATTTGGGTTGCTTCCAGATTTCACTATCATAAACAGTTCTGCAAAGATTTTGTGTGTACATGTCCCCTATAGAATATTGGACCCGTACCTCTATTCCCACTGCTCCAGAACATAGCCCATGTTCTGTGCTACTTTCTGAAGAGCCTTTCTTTTTTTCCTTTTAAGATTTTATTTTATTTATTCATGAGAGAGACACAGAGAGAGAGAGAGAGAGAGAGAGAGGCAGAGACACAGGCAGAGGGAGAAGCAGGCTCCATGCAGGGAGCCTAACATGGGACTCTATCCTGGGTCTTCAGGATCAGGCCCTGAACTGAAGGTGACGCTAAACTGCTGAGCCCCATGGGCTGCCCCTGAAGAGCATTTCTAATGCATGTACCTTGGCTAGAATTCAGGGGAGTTCCACAGAACCCACAGAGGATCTGCCTTACAGAGAGGCCATATGGCAAAGCAGTATGAATCTATGACAGGAAAGGGAAAAAGTACCAAAATGGAGAGAAAACAATGGTGACCATAAGAAAAATAAGTCAGTCAGTCTCCACCCAGAAGAAGTCTATGAATGTTCAATGACATGAATGTTGGATTTGAGATAAAGCAAAATAAGTTAGCAAGTTAGGAGTCCAGAAAGCCAAGTGCTTATGGAGCTCAAAGAATGGGAAGTCAAACAACCTCAGAGATTAGGGAGTAAGTGTCAGGGGGAATGAAAGCTTGGAGAAGCCTGGAGAAAGATTCCCATAATCAGCCTCTGCAAACTTAAGTCAGTATGCTTACCATTTCTTTGCTGGCATGTGGAAGAAAGCAATATACCCCTATTTGACACCAACCTCAGAATTATACTTGAGTTATTTAATCAACAATATTTGTATGGTACAATCATCCATCTTACACTTCAAATATTACCTGGAGAATAGAGATGGGAAAAAAGAAGTATAAACCAACTTGGCAGCGTTGTGTAAATCCAATTACAGGGCAAAATGCATATAAGTAATTACTGTCATGGATGTGGCTGACATAGACCTGAGACTCTGTCACCCCACCACAGTGTTTTTCAACATTCCCATTGTCTCAATATTCAGTTCCACTCTTAGGCATAAAATGAAAGACCCCTTATGAAGTGGTCCTTGCCCATCATCCAGTTTCCTCTCTCACCATATCCTTACAAGATCCAATCATCCTACCTACAGAGACTTAATGCTGCTCCCTAGGGTTGCCATGGATTTCTTAAAGCTCCTCAGTTTATGTTTTGTTTGTTTGTGTTGTTCCTACTGACTGAAATGCCCTTTGCTACCTCACCCACTAACTTCTAAGGGTCTCCAAGAGGCATCTCAAGTGTTAGTCCTTTCTAGTATCATTTGATCTATTTCTTAGCCCTTCTCCTTCTCCCTTCTTCTCCTCCTCCATCTTCCCATCCCCATGCCTAGGCATATGAAACAGACACCACACTACAAATATACTTCTGGTTTGGCCCCATCCCACTTTTCCTCCCATTGGTTTTGAGTTCCTTTAGGGTGAGGGATATTGTCAATGACATCTAGCTGGCACTCAAAAGAAGTTGATATAGTAGATGTTGCAAATGTCTGACTTTATTCACCTTAACCTACTTAGACACCCATCACCCCACTGCTGAGAATAATTTGGGCCAATGTCTTGATACCTGTAACCATTTCAGGAAAACTGACCTTGTCAACAGACAGAAGTCAGCTTGCCAGAATACAAATGGGAGCAGGTCAGCCAAACTTTTGCAAGGGTTGGTCAATGACTGATTGCTGAAAGGTTACAAAAGCCCTGCCCCTCACCTCAATGAGACAAATGCTGCCCTAAAATGTATGTTTCATCATCTGGTACATCAGATCAAGACTAGATTTGCCCTGAGACCACATCCTTTCTCCATTCTTCTGCTTCTGTATCCTACTTCCTTCATTCCCTTACTGCTTTTTCCTGAAGAACACATTGTAAAGCACATGTACCCAAATCCCTGCTTGAGGCTCTGCTTCTAGGGAGTATACCTTGAGACAGTTGGCTTTTTTAAATTGATTTACATTGGACTGAGGAACTTGTCCAAGAGAAGCTGGCATTTGAGTTTAAGTCTCTATTACCAGAAAATACCTGTTTTACTATACCATTCTATCAAATGTCTCTAATAGTTGGAAAATTGCAAGCAATAATTATATGATATTGAAATGTGTATAATACTATATATAGCTAAAAAATACTATATATAGCTTAATATACATGACAATATATAGCTCTGCAGTCTAATTTACCTTGGGAGTCTCAGTTTTACCTGGTAGGTGGGACTCCTCATAGGATTACAGGTGGTTTAAAGGTGGCAATGGGTAAATTACCCACCATACAGTAAATTTTCAGTAAATAAGTTCCAGTACCCAAGAGCACCCAAGAGGATATTTTGACAACCCAATGTATAGACAGTGATGCTGAGTAAGATAAAAGTAGAGAAAATTATTTCTCTTGAATTTGGCAGGGTAAAATTCTATCAGTTGGACTCCTCAGGGGGTGATTTATGTTTATGTCAGCTTATAGAAAAAATGTGAGTTTTGAATTTGCACACTCATGAACTATAGAGAATTGGACATATTGTAATTAATGATGTGCTTACTTTTGGGTTCATATACTCATACTCAAGATGATGTGTTAATCTAATTTATTTAAATCTGGAAAAAGGAGGGGGCAGGAAAGGCTTCACCTACTAAGACCATTTGTATTAGAGACGTTCTTCCCAATTCATGTTTGGATGAAGTTTGCCAAAGGTGTCTCTGCTTCACTCTTAACTGGCAGTTTCTCCTCCCCTTCAAGTAGCCTACCATTTCCAAATATTGTAGACTGAAGGAAACGGAGGTCGTTTGACTATACTGAAAGGTTTTTTTTAGCTTGTTGTTGTTGTTGTTGTTGACCAAGAAAGAGAACCAAGTTGTAAAGGGAAAGAGCAGAGAAGTCTGAGACTTTGTTTGGTCATCTGTAAAACTGAAAATCTCTAAAACTTAGGTCCAGTTCCAGAATTCTGTCATTCTAAAGTGAGATCTTTTTTCCAACCTATAAAGAGTAAAAATAAAACCTCACTGCTTGATTAAATTTACCTAAAATAAACTCTCCAGACTCAGGCCTTTCCCCACACCAACCTGAGAAGAGAATGTGCTGACAGCCTGGCTGGGGGGGGGGGGGGGGGGGGGGGGGGGGGGGGGGGGGCAGGGAAGGCAGGGTGGCAAAGCATGAGGGAAATGCTTCCAAAAGAAAGTTATTCTCACCTTCCAGTGTTTGGGTTGTCTGAAATCAGCAGCAATAAAGCTCAAGTGTCAGAAAGCAAGAACAATTTCTTTGCCTTGAGTGAAATGTAGGCTATTTCCAATGACTGGGAATTAATATTTTTTAAGCTACTGTAGTTGGAAAATGTTGTCATTTCAGAGAACGGAACAGCCACAGGAAGTAGGCCACACAGCATGCACTTAGAAAAAGAGAAGGATAGAGATTTGGTCCCTGCCAAGATGTAGAAAAAATTGCCTAGAAAAGGTCAATTTGATTTAGAGGGGATTTATACAGATTTTTTGTTTTTCCTTTTTTTTTCAAAAGTTCTCTTTCACTTTGCATGGCTCAGTGGAGAACAAAGAAAAACAATGTATTTGGTGTTATTTTCCCAGGATGTGAAATGCTTTGGCAAACAAAACTTCCAATGAATTTAATCAGGCCTTTGAAAGATTGCCATATTGAAACCAAACATCTCAATATAAATTGGTAAAAATATTTTGATACACCCTTGATAGTTATCTTCTAAACTAGATTATTACAATATATCACCCCAGGCTCTTGGCGAAATGCTAAGAATACTGCAAGGAAAGAAACAGGCTTAAATTTCTACATTTGTAAAGTATGTTGTTCTTTTCTTTTTTTAAATTTTGTTTGGTCCTTTTATCAGGCATCTTACTAATTTGTATAAATCCCAGATGGGAAAACAAGTTTGTACATGTGAAAGACTCACATGAAATGGGGCAAGGTGTAAATAAAACTGAGTGTATATAGAATGTAACCGAGTAGGTGGAGGAACTTCCTATGTATAAGCAGATAGGGAAGATACTTAGAAAGATCCCGTATGCATAGTAAGCTGTGAAAGCAGGAATTATCCATTGAAACTTTGTGAGGGTTTTTTTTGCTTGAAAATATTTCTTAGTGGGGGAATCCCTGGGTGGCTCAGCAGGTTTAGGCGCCTGCCTTTGGCCCAGGGCGTGATCCTGGAGTCCCGGGATCCAGTCCCACATCGGGGTCCCTGCGTGGAGCCTGCTTCTCCCTCTGTCTGTGTCTCTGCCTCTCTCTCTCTGTCTTTCATGAATAAACAAATAAAATCTTTCAAATCTATATATATATTTCTTCGTTTTCCATGGTTTTCCCAATAACTACTAATCTGTAATCAACTGAATTTTATTGACTCATTTCTTTTACAAAATTAAGCCCCTAGAATAAACAGTTACAAAGAATTTGGCCTGCTGAATTGAGATATTAAGTACAAATATTTCTGAATATATCAATTATGAAAAAGTACTTCAAATCAAAAGGAATTTTAGGGATCATCACTTTCCACCCAGTGCAGCTCTGTCTACCACTGACTGCAGTAAATTCTCCAGTATTAGTGACATTCAAGCTGATTCTGCACCTCTACCCAGCATATATGTTGAAAAGATCTAATTAGCTGTTAGTTATTTCCCTTCTGACAATATGAGACAAGGTGGTTTTACAGCCTTTTTTCCAGGGCAGGAATGGTTCCACCGCATCTTGCCAGAGGCCATTGAAGTCACAGCTTGTCCATTCCAGTGACAGGGAATCTATTACCTAAGGAGAAAGACTGCTCCAGTTTGAAATAACTCAAATTCCTTAACAAATAAAATGTTTTTTCCTTACTTGGGCCCTGACCCTGCTTCCTGCCTGCTATTTCTTTCTCCTCCTTCCCTCCGGCCTAATGATGATCTGTTCTCACTACCTCCCCTCCTCTCATTCTTCAGCCTTGAGTTGGCTCCATTTCCTCCAGGCTGAAAATAGTGACCATCTTAAGTATGTATGTGTGTGGCTTGTATTTGAAAAATAAAAATGTAATGGACATTCTTAAGGAAAAATATTTTTTAAATTATGGAAACTACACTTTGAATAAAGTACAGAGTTTTTATAATATTCATTATTAGTCATCATATGGGGAAACATGCTCATTTCCAACTTTGAAGAATATATGTTGATAGAATTGTTTTGGAAAGCAAAAGGGAGCAAAGCACACTATACCTGCATCTGCTCTTGGACTCAGCAATCCCATTTCTGGGAATTTATCCTAGAGGTATACTCACAAATATGTGAAGAAAGATGCATGTAAGAATATACTTGCAGCATTGGTTATGGTACCACAATAGTAAAAATCACAACAATAGCAATTGTAAATAATAACAAAAACAGGAAGCAACCTAAATATCCATCATCAGGAAACTGAATAAATGAGATACAGAAAATCCATTTAACAGCATACATGCAGCCATCTAAAAGGATGCAATGATTTCTGCTAATAAAAAACATATCTCCAATATTTAACTTACTCTTCAGTAAAAAATAAGTGATGTTCAGAATAGTGTATATAGTAAACTCCCCATTTGTGTTTAAATATACATGTATGTAAGTGCATGCATATGCACATGATATCTCAGAAAAGACAGTCTCGGACTTGTATTAGGTAGTAAGCCCTGTGAAAGTGAACCAAGGTGAGAGAGTTGAAGGGTCGTCCTCACATTGAGAGTCTCATTTTATCATCTTGTGCTACTTCTGCTACATACCATATTATGTGATCTCTTTTATAATAATAAAAAGTAAAAAGCTCTTTAAGTTTTTGCCCACACACAGTATGCAGTCTCTCTATAGCTTAGCCTGTTGACAGCTCACATTTTCTTACCTGAAAGAGTTATGTAATCTTCGATGTGAAAATTCCAGAGGCCTTTTTCCTTTTATAGATCATTTGTTAAAATGTTGAACAAAAGTTATATCAGCCTTGATCCCTGAGACCCTCACTGTTTACTTTTTCCAACAAGAAAATGTCCATTTATCACTACCCTTTATTTCCTATTTCTGAGCCAATTTCCTATTTGTGACAAAACATTTTCCCCAGTTCCATATGACACACCTTTTTCCCAATGGCTTTTGATGCAGAACTTTGTTAAAAGCTTTTGCAAGTGGAAATAGATTACATTTTCATTTTATTCTTTATCCACAGTCACATATGCATGTCCCTTTAAGGGAATATATGATGTGGTCAGCCTTAGCTTCCATTTATGGAAATGACATTGCTTTCCTCACTATAGTTTATATGTCCAGTGGCCCCAATTTTATTTTTAGGTTTCACTAATTTGACCACTTCATAAGTTGATAATTTTCATAAAAGTGAAACAGATTAATGGGTATTTTCACAGACCCTTCCGGACTTCTTTGCATAGATAGATGTTAAATTGATAATCAATGAGCCCTTAAAATATTTATATTTGTCACTTCAGTTTCCTCATTTTGCTCTCTGACATTTGAACATTGACAGTCTTTAAAATTATTAATGCATACTACCTATTTCTGAGTATTTGAGGCTAGTTTGGCAATTAAACATAGAAATTTAAATAATATTTGAAGAAATAAGAGTGTCACACATCAATCTTCTCAAAAGATTTATTAAGAATAATGTATGTGGCAGACACTCCAATTGTTGTTGGGAATACTATTGTGAGCAAAATCAGACATGGTGCCTTCCATTATTCCATTATCAAACTTATAGCTGATGGACAAGACAGACATAATCACAGAAATGTATAATTACTAACTTTGATAAATCCTATACAGGAAAAAAAAATGCAAGGAGCTGTGAGAGAATGAAATTCACCTGGGAGTGAGAGATGGTGCTGTGTCAGAGAAAATGCAAACCACTGTGAGCCTTTGTCTGAGCCATCACTGGTGAGTATACTTGGCTATTTAAGACTGCCAGTATACTTGTCAGCCTTCTTCTGGATACCTGCAAGGGAGCTGGGCTTGTTTATATGCCTACTCTTTCCTGATCCAAACCCTGCTATGCTCATGATCATGGTTGGATTCCCTGACCAACTTCCTCTCTCTTTAACTCTTCGCATTTGCTTGATCCAAGACCAGGAGCTCCATGTTTCTCAAATGAGTATGGTCACAGATCCCACATGGCTTTTATGGTTTTGGAAAATGAAACTTTCATTTTTACACTCTTAATCCTAGACAACACTTAATTTTAAGTAAGCTATTTATAATGATAGTTCAGCAGAAAGGCATGAACTTCTTGACCTAAGAGGAATATATTTTCCCTAATATCTGGCTCACTGACAATAATTGTGTCCTTTTTAACTAATTTGGCAGAGAAATCTTCCCCTAAAAATTTTGTATAATCAAGACTCAAGCGAAGAATATATTCATGTTATCTTCTGGCAATTAAAAAAAAAACAAAAAAAAAGTCAATATTTGATTCCTGAATACAGTTTAACAAAACTTTCCCTCCTATATATAGTGAGAAATTATCTATACTTGTTTTTAAACTTATTTGCATATCTTTCTTTTACAGGGTAACGTGAAAGGTGAATCATTTTTCTACACTTAAATTTTCATATAAGATACCCTAGATGAGCAGTCATGTTCCTAAATACTCTAGACCTGATGAGACATAACAGGAATGAATTCATAGAAGAGGTGGGAAAAAAGAACATTCCTATGACCTGAATGTACCAAGGTAGATATTATAATAGGTAATATTCATGCAAAAATTGCCCCACCAAAATGTTCTTATTCTTCCTCCATCATATCCTCCATCCATTAGTCACCAATTTCCTCTTCCTTTCTTGGTCTGTTATCTCTCAATTTCCCTTCCTTTTCATCCCTCGGTTATCTACCTCCTAGAACCTTTGTTCCCTCCTGCTGAAACTACTACAGGAGCCTCCCTTAACTTCTTCTCCTGCCTTCTTTCTCTTCCTTTCCCCCAATCATCTGATGATGCTCCTGGATTAACCTTTCAAACATGATGCTCTCCTGAGTGATTCATTATTGCCCCCAAGAGAAATTATAAATGCCTTCAGCTAGCTATGTGAGGCCCTCCACTTTCTACCCTTCACTTATCTTTCCTGGTTTATCTTTCTCTGTTCTTGAAGATCTGTTAAGTACCTAGCTCTGTTTAACACCTTATAAGCATTTAAGAAGTGTTTGTGAATAAGTGAAAGAATGGATGTGCACTCTGTCTTCTATACCCTGTTCATCTTACCAGATGTGTCTTAACATTTCTCCTATATAGCCAAAACCTAAATTTATTTTCAGCCTGGTTTTCTAAAATTCATGGTGATCTTTCTATAGTGATGTCATCTTTATATGAACACATGGGCTTCATCACTTCTTTGGGAAATAATGTTCCAATAGGGAGGTGATAAAAACTAGCAGGGATCTCCGCTAAATTTCTTTAGCCTGGCAAAATACAATATGGGTTTTGATGTTAAAAAGTAACTAACTAAAATCTGAAAACTGTTATAGGCTCAGCATTGTAGTAGTATCATTGATGACCCAAATATCTCTTTTTTATGAGTCTATGACTCATTCCCCTCTGACCAAAAATTTTGGCCCAAAATACAGAGAGGAAAATTTTACGAAATTGCTTACATCAAAATGTAAATTATCTGCATGGATTTGTGGGCACTGCAGCCTTCAAATAAAACTGTGTAGGGATATAAGTAAAATGAGTTCAAAGAAATCTTTAGATGTGTGAAGAAATATATACTATATTCTTTTCCCCACCCCCAAGGAAATAGTACACAGCCAAATCTTTTTTTGTGGACAGACTAGAGGCATGTAGTTTAGGGTCATACATTTTAAGTTTGCTCAGATTTTAAGTGAGCCATTCAACTCTTGGTATGTCTCATTTTATAAAGATAATTATATCCTGCTCCTCCCACCAGGCCTAGAAGGAGACAATTCACCTTCTGAACTTTTCCTCCTCCAGGTATTCTAATATTTGAATGAAGATGAGAACACTAATGCACTCACTCCAGCTCTTATGCTATACCAGACAAAATAATTCTCCTCTTTATCAAGGATTTAGAAAAATAAACCTTTATCCATGGTGAACTCACTTTCCCAGATTATGCACCATAGGAATGACCAGGATGCCATATAACCATATAGTAATAAAATGTTCCTTCCCACCCCCTGCCATCCTAAGGATCCTTATATATCACAGCTGTGGTCATGTCACTACATGGATCAAAAGCCTTATGTGGCTTCCCATTTGGAACATTCCATAAAGATTTCCTATAACCCTAACTATCCAGTTTACCATATAAGGCTTTCACAACGTGGTTCCCATGTACCTGATCCATCTAATCCCTCACTACTTTCTCACTTCATTTTACCAAACTATTAGCATTCCTCTGGACGCTGTGTATGTTTCATGAATCTGCTTTTTCCATGCTACCTACCAGAGGGTCTTTTTCCTATTTTTTACCTTTTAAAGTCCTAAGTTCTTCAAGTTTCAACACAATTATCACTTCTTTTGTAAAGCCTCCCTCAGTGTCACTGTCAAAGTGGTCACTCCTTCTCTACCTCCTGATATTTCACAAATACTTCTATTATGGAATCATGAGAAATACACTGTTATTTTATTTAAGTCATTGTAAGCTGGAGTATATCTCCTACAACAGCTTGGGCCATTTCCTGATACAATAGATCTAAAGTTTAAGGGTCAAGTCATTGGGATTTTGAAACAAATATATTACTTGTCACTAAATTTTCTTTCACTCTTCTTTCTATACTACTGATAAATTTTCATTGTATAAAATCACTATGCCAAAATTACCCTAAATAATACAGAGCTTCTCCTTTTAGTTTCTTTCCCAGATTGAAAATGTGACCTAGTCTCATCCTATATTTCTCCTATGCTGTCACATCCCTATAAACTGATTCTGTCTCCTAAATTCAATTGTTTAACCATCCTTGATAGCTTGTGAGTAACAGCATGAAATCATAAAGATGAAAAGATATGTTCACTGTTCATAGAGTTCTTTGTCCAGAGAATGGTAGTACATCTAATCCAATTGGGTGAGTGCAATCTTAGAGTCTATATAAGATTCAGGGAGTATAGAAAAGGGAATGATTCATTGTCCCAGGTTTTGAGAGTCAAGTAATGGTAAACCATGAGAGCCAAGGAGTGTTTCAGAGAAGGTAATGTTTGAACTGGGACACTTCCCAGTGGGAAATAAGATAAAAGGAGATCAAGGTAGAGGGAATATGAAGAAAAAAGGTGCAGAATTTAACAGCAGTATGGGAATCTCAAGTTATTCTGTGTGGATGGAGCTCATGGAGCAAGGCAAGGCATGGCAGGATATAGGACTAAATGCATGGGCTAGAGCCATAGCATAAAGGACCTCATTCATTATACAAAGGAATTCAGAACACAGAAAAAGACACCAGTTAAAAGTCCCTTGCCTCCAAGGCCCCCTCCAAGAAAGAATCAAAGAGTGAAACTCAGAGGGAGTCAAAGGAGGAGAGAAAGCACCTGAAATTGAGCTGGTGAAAAATAGCAACAAAAGGTCTTCTTGTAGGAAAAAGAAAAAAAAAAAAGGTCTTGTAGGTGGGTTATATGTAGGGAATAGCAGAGAGGATGACTAAGATAAACCTAGCTTTTTGGCTTGGGTGGTGGCAGAAAAAGTCCTAAGTTCAGCATTAGACAAGCTGAATTTCAGGAATCTGTCTTGATGTGCTCATGCTAATCCCCCAAATGGCTTACTTATAAAGCTATGCTGGGGGTGGGAGGTTAGAAATAATAAGGACTAGAGAGAAATAAGTCCATATTATCCCCTCATTTATTTGTTTGATTCCAAATTCAAGCTTTTGGGATGATAGGTTTTGAAACTACAGGAATAAATATTAATATAAAAAGAAAGAATAGTTTTCCTTCTTGTGAGCTTGAGCATACTTCCTTCTGATTCCCAAGTGGAAGCCTTTCCAATCAATTCTCCTTCTGTTGAAGGTAGAATGGGAGAACTGGTACTTGTTAAATGTTAAAGCCTTACATAAATTGCATTTTAATTCCTGCAATAAACCTCCATTAAATTAGTGTCATTATCCCAATTTTATAGATGAGAAACCCAAAGCCCAGAAAACTTAACAGACTTTCTCAAGGTCCTCCAGCTGGTAAGTGGTGGAGGGTGCATATAAATCTACAACTGTCTGGTTCTAAAGCCCATGCTTCTTCCATTACATGACGCTGACTACTCAAGAAATATCTTGGCTCCAGAAATCAGGCTCAGGATAATAGTTAGTTATGAGAAAACTGAAAGGTTTCCCTGTGCCTTAAGCTATAACATATCCCAAGAAGCATTCCTCAACAGAAGCATTTTTGCCAAGTGTTCAAACTCAATTTCAGAAACGATCATACCTATCTTATTCCAAGAAATCCTTTTGATAATTTGCTGAAGGCAAATGAAAAACCATCCAATCAAATAATACATGATCAAGCAGAAAAAAAGGTAATAGTTATGAAAATTCCTTCTCAATCTATATGGAATTTAATATCTACCAGTTGGGAGGTACTCTGCATACACCTCTCTCATTGGAGAGTCAACCCACCAATACTCATCTCTAAGTCTTCTCATACCTAGAAGTGGTTCTCAGTCCTAGCAGAGCTGGATGACTACAGAGGACAAGAGATTTTTCTTAGAATCCCTGTGTGAAAAGATTAAAATTCTATTTAAATCAGGCAAAATACTACTAAACTGATGATTATATTTACACATCTTAGTCAGCATTTTCTATTGGTACTTTTTCTACCCGGTAAGCAAAGCAGTACCTTGCTCTTTTTCCTAGGAAACTTCCAAAGTGCCCTTCGCGTGACCATGGAAAGATGTGATCAGTAAAAGAAGTGCTGGGAAAGAAGCTTGCATTCTCTTAATAGCCCTAACCACACTACACAGCATATGTCAAAATGTTAAAGAGAACAGAAACTTCTAATTCTTTGTGCAATGTATACAGTTCCTGGGCTTTGATGTTTCTGTTTCTGCCCCTTTAGCTGTACAAAATTGTCTGTTGGTTTTTTTAAAAATCTGTTATGTCTCATTACTGATCTGTCAAACATGATTTTAACTTAAAGAGTAGCTGACGCCTTGCAGTAAACCTAGAAAAGCCTCCTGTTTAAAAACAATCTGCCTTTATGCTATACATATCTATAGCATGGTTATGTTTTTATTACAGGGAACATGTCTCCAAGAGAAATTTTTATACAGGCATTTATGTCCGAACAAATGTAGCCACATAAGAGTTCAGACTTGGCCTTTTGCACTGATGCTACATGCGTGGTGTCTCAGTGAGTTAAAATGGAAAATTCAGAGCCTTTGTAAAGTTTAGGGATGTCAAAGGCACCTCCACATTTTTTCAGGCCTCCCTTTTACACCCCAAATTATTCTCTTTACACCACTTTTTGAGTCACCCATTCTTACAAATTTAAAATAATTACCTAACCCCTAAGTCAATTTTTTTTTTGAGAACGAATTAAACATTTCTCCCAGGTACCATTTAATTTGGATCACTCAAGATTACTCCCCCTCCACCATCACCACTGCCACCATCACCAAATCCCACTTTTTTTTTTTCATTATTTTGGCAAGCACTGACTTGATTTCCCTTCCTTCCCCTGCGCCTTGCCAGTTTTGTCCCCCTCCTGAACAGACCGTTTGAAGTGTTTCCCAACAGCCTTACTGAGGAGGAGGTAACAATGCACAGAAATGCTGTGTGACTTAGTGAGCTTGAAAGATCTGGACATCAGAGGGAAGGAAGTGGGGGATCTGCATAAAAGAAGCTTTCTTCATGACTGAACTGAATGGAATTGTTCTGGAGGAAATGATACATGTTCCCATTCATGGGTGGTAGGGTTATACTGTAAGGCAGAAGGTAACAGGAGATACTATAATTGGACTCCCTCACAAGTGTTTAAAAGCTACTGCATTATCATTAATGGCATTTTTCCCACTTATATCCTACAATTGTTAGTCATTGTTATGAGAATACTGTAGTATTAGCCTTGTATTTTTTTCTGCCATTATGAGAATTGCTTTAATTGACGAGGAAGCCGGAGTCATAGTTTTCAAAGTCAGTCTCTGTAAGATGCCAAATTACATTCACTGAGATGTGTGGGTACTTTTTAAACAACTCTAATAAAGCACATACTTCGAATAAAAGTGCATTGATTCTTAACTAAAGACTATGGGCTAATTCATTTCCAATTTAAAGCCTTCCTTACTTTATTTTAAAGATTCTGAATAGAAGATTCAAAAGGAAATTTTTTTAAAGATTCATTTATTTATTTTAGAGAAAGGAGAGAGAAAGCAAGAGAGAGAGCAAGCATATAGCGGGGAGGGACACAGAGAGAGGAAGAGAGAGAATCTCAAGCAGATTCCCTGCTGAGCAGGGACGCCCCCCTCAATGTGGCATCCAGGTCCCTGAGATCATGACCTGAGCTGAAGAGTGGGCCTCTTAACCAACCAAGCCACCTAGACACTCCCAAAACAAAAATTTTAATTTATAGTGCCTGCATTTGAGTAATTTTCTCTAAGACATTCATTAATAAATTCCCCACATTTCCTAACTATAAGAATTCATCAGGCCTCAGGAAATTTTCTCCTATGCCTTCTACCTTTCCAACATTAACAATATACTCTCACTCAAAAAAAGAAAACTTATGTGAAATCAAGGTAACTGCCTATGCTTGAATTGGTTCTGAATACAATCCCTCTTTGGGGTGTGTGGTCTGTTTGTATTTTAATTCCAGCTAATTAACATAAAGGGCTCTATTAGCATCAGGCCTCTGTGCTGTTACCTTAACCTATTTTACGCCCCCTCCCCCACCTTATCTCTCCTTTGTGAAACCAGAGGGTCAGACTAAATTTCTGAGATCTCTCTCTCTCTCTCTGTCTCTCTCTCTCTCTGTCTCTTTCAAAATTAATTATTTATTTGAGGAAGGTAGGGGCAGAGAGAGAGAGGAAGAATCCTGAAGCAGACACCCCACTGAGTGTGTAGCCACTAGGGGGCTCAATCTCACAACCCTGAGATCCTGACCTGAGCCGAAAACAAGAGTTGGCCACCCAACAAACAGCCACCCAGGTGCCCCTGAGATCTCCTTAATCTGAGTTAACATTCCATAAACAAACAAACAGTAAATCCAATGAGTGAAGAAACTACCTTGAAAAGAGGAGTAAAGTCAGATTTGTATGTGTGTTTTTGAGTTTTGAGGTGACTTACTGAGTTTTTCATTCTTTTATCCATCCATCCATTCATTCTCAGTCATTTTTTTTGAGCACCAGTCTCTTTATACTTTGAGTTATAAAGATTATAATATTCCCAAAGAACTCACAATCTAATGAATCAGCATTTGCATATTTTCTACAGTCTCCTCTGTTTCCTTAGGTGCTAAGAATATATTGTTAAAGCAATGCTTTTCTACTTCTTACCTACTAATGGAGGTTTTGATAAATAGAAACTGACTTCTTAAACAACATATGCATTTCTAACTATTTGAGAAACCAATTATATCTCTGATATGATTGTGGATCAGAGAAGGAACAAATATATAAGTAATTTTTAAAATATCAGTTTAATTTTTAATTTTTTGTTGTCTTGCTCTCCCTCAAATGTACAAACTCCTTGGCTACACATGCACAGGGAATGTTTCATGATTCCCAAAGGTCTTTTCTTCCAGAGTCCCTTTGCTCTTGTCTTTTTTTTTTTTTTATGTCCATCTTCATATTTTTAAGTCTAAATAAATGCACCAAGGGAATTATACATTGATTTATTTTTGCTCTCTTTCCAATAAATATGTCCAATTAGTTAATTTTATGATTCTTAAGTATCAATTGCTTCTGACCTAGGTGACTTAACCTACATTTTTATTACATATTTTTGTTGTTGTTGGAGCTTTTCTTTTACAGGAAATTGCTAAAGATACACTTCACATGTAAGTCAGTAACATGCTAATAAATCTGATTCTTGCTTCTTTATAATTATGGTGCTTCAACTATCACCTTATTTATTTCAATACCTTTCATTTTCACTTATTTCTCTTTCTCTAACTCTAGATAAACCTCTAGGAAATATCAAAACACTTTTTCTCTTTTATTCTCCCCACTCCAAAAACAAACAAACAAACAAACAAACAAACACTAGAGCATGCCATGAAATCTGGAGACAAGAACTCTCCAACAATGAGAAGGCTTTGACTACTTTCCATAGCCTGTAAGTGACTGTCTGTAAGTGAAGCTGTTCTGCTTTATATCTACATTGGAGGTGCCTTTGTGCAACAACAGAAAATCGTTGACAGTGTAAAAACAAAAGTTAATTTGGTAAAAATAACCGCAAGTTGATCAAATTTAAAATGTTAGGGGAGAGGGACACGTGGGTGGCTCAGGGCATGATCCCAAGGTCCTCTCTCTCTGTATCTCTCATCAATAAATAAAATCCTTAAATGAAATAAAATAAAATGTTAAGGGAGATTAGAGAGAAGTAAAAAGAAATAAAGAAAATAATAAGGAAAATTAATGTAAATTATGGTTTCAACAGCCTTGGAAAATAATAAAAAGATGTACTAGGTAATATGCTGGTGACCAGAATAATCAGACTATCAGAACATTTATAGGATAATCAGACTATCAGCACATTTATAGAGCTATACGAAAACCAGAAGTTCTAAGAGCTTGAAGACTATATGCCAGTCTCTGCTTAAAGGCTTACATTGCTCTGCTATTGGTGTTGTTTTGTATCCAATACAATGAACAAGCAGAACTCTCAACATAATCAAAACACAATTTTGTTTCGTATCCCATTGTCCCTTTAAAATGTAGTCAGTGGTGATAATCTTATCCTCACCCTGATGAGACCTCAAGAAAGCACATGCTTTTGATGATCATGTTCAGGCAATAATGGTCTTTTAAAAAAATATTTTATTTATTTATTCATGAGAGACAGAGAGGCAGAGACATAGGCAGAGGGAGATGCAGGCTCCCTGCGGGGATCCCGACATGGGACTCAATCCCAGGACACCAGGATCACCACCTGAGCCAAAGGCGGACGCTCAACTACTGAGCCACCCAGGCATCCCATGGCAATAATGTTCTTAAGGTCACTTGAAGTTGCAAACACAGGCTCAACTGGGTAAGTAAAATGCCAAATCCTATGGAATATAATTCTAAGCTTCATGAAGTATTAAATATTCTCTCCTCTTCATATGGCTAAACCCTATGGAGTCTGTTATAGAACAGGTAGTCAGGGGACACCTGGGTGGCTCAGCAGTTGAGCGTCTGTCTGCCTTCGGCTCAGGACGTGATCCCAGGATCCGGGATCAAGTCCCACATCGGGCTCCCTGCAAGGAGCCTGCTTCTCCCTCTGCCTATGTCTCTGTGTCTCTCATGAATAAATAAATAAATCTTTTTTTAAAAAAAAAGAAAAGGTAGTCAGTTGCCTCTCCCTTTCCCCTCACTCACTTCAACCCTCACCTTTGGCTCCTCAGGTTGTTCACTCTTCACAGGCTCTTGCCCTTAAAGCCCCCCATCCTCCCTACTCAAGGGAATACAAAACAATTCCTCATCCAGTTCACTGAAACCACAGTTTGCCCCACACATCATAGAAGCGGGCAATGATCCAAATAGAATGTGTTTCCTCCTCTCTGGCATAAATTAGACATCTTCTGATAATTCCCCTTAACTGTAGTGAACATATTTCAAGCTTTTGAATGATCCCATGAAGCCCCCGCCACTACGCTTGAGCTGAAGAAGGTAGCACTCCAAGCCCTCCCTCTTTGGCATAAGATCAACAAGCTGCATTAGTACTCTGAAAAGAACTATCGTCCCTTCTCATTCTCTTCAAAATATTCCTCAAGGGTTTTAACTGTAACTGGTTCTGGGACATCTATTTGGCAATTTCCACGTCATATTTTAACATGTTAGAAATTCATATACATCTATTGCGCCTTGATACCTTCATCAAAATACCAATTTTTACAACCAATTACAGTCACTAATAGGGCTCCTGTCCCTGAAAGTCTGCATTTGGTTGAGGGTTTACATGGAGGAGGTGGCACTAGTTAATGGCTGTAGACCAAGGTTAGCAAACTCAAGCTCTTTCAGATAGGAGCATGCATGAGTGACCCTGGCCAGGGGAGGACTGTGGTCTATGATGAGAATGTGCCTGTCCAAAGGGAAAGATGCAGTGACATCAAACTTTCTAATTTTTCAATAGAAGTTGAAACTAAAACGTTTTTAGGTGCCATCTCCATATTTTTAATGTGAACTTAAAAGAGTCTGAGGACTTCATTCAGGCCACACACCAGAAAATTAGTGGGCCACGTTCTGATAGAAGATCAGCAGTTTTTGATTTTTACAGTAGGCTGTGCCCTCAGCTGTGCCCGCTGTCATTCACAGGCATGTGATTGGTGACCTGGGTGAATTGAGAGTAACTCAAACACCTCCTCTGTCCTGAGAATAAAGTCCCATGTGAAAACGTGGAATCCTCTTTATATACAAAGAATTTCAATAATTAAGACACTTGCATGCAAATCTGGAAGAGGGTGGGATGGTGAATAAATGTACTTTTATTGTTCAGGATAGGAGCTATTTTTTTACCTTCTTTGTCCATTTACAAACAGCCAGATAAATAAAACAAGCAGAACAGGTTTCTTCTGATCACACTAATCCCAGACTAAGCATACTCCTCTTCCTGCTTTGCTTTGACTGTTCGAGTGTTGGTGGTGATAGAAGTGTTGAAGGTCATTATCTACCAGGAGGATTAATCCCCACTGGGCAGTTGCATCTGCAATCTAAATTTAAATTTTTTTTCAGATACTTTGAACCAACCAGCTCAAGCTGCTGAATCTTAGATGACATCCCAAAAGCTTCAAATGGAATATGATATACAAAGACAGACCTCCACACCCACTAATCCCCTGCCACCACCACCACCACCATACACACACATACATTACACACACACAGGAAAAAATGTTTAAAGCAATGTTTCATGGTTGTGGGTACAATGGCTTTATCTTTACAATTTTGTCTACTTTTGTTTATGTTTGACATTTTTTATAAATGCAGTAAGACTTGGTTATAACAACCAGTAATATAATCAAAAATATTAGATTACTGGATATAAATAACTTTTTATTTATAAGAAAACTCATTGTATTATAATCACCTTGCCACAGAAAATCAGATGAAATCTCTAATGTTGAGTCATTACTCCAAAGTATGTACTTACATGGATGGTTAACCACTTTCTATTGGTTTATAATTCAGTGGACACAGAGTAACGTGAATTTTGATGTGTTTTGGTTTACTATTAACTGTATAGACAAGAGGAATGATTTAATGAAATTTTTCAAGGGAATTCCCTACTGCAAACCTAACTTTTCATTGCTTTAAAATGCAATGTGGTGCCTGGGAGGAAGTAGGGGCTCAAAAATATTTACTAAATAAAGGAAAAAGTGAATAAGTAGTAGCTAAAGCAGAGTACAAACATTACACAGTGATTTCTTATTTTTTTAGATTTAATTTATTCATGAAAGACACAGAGAGAGAGAGAGAGAGAGAGAGAGGCACAGACACAGAGAGAGAAGCAGGCTCCATTCCATGCAGGGAGCTTGACATGGGACTCGATCCCTGGTCTCCAAGACCACACCCTGGGCCGAAGGCAGCACTAAACTGCCGAGCCACCCAGGCTGCCCTACACAGTGATTTCTTACTTCGGGTTACTTTGAGTGTAAAGTGTGGAAAAATGCATCCCAAGGTTGCTGATTATATACTTTGAAAACTACCATAAATACCACATACATATGCATGTACATCTAATAGAGATAAGTGAGCATGTATAGAAAGATTTCTTTGCCAATTTAGTTCTAAAAAGTTAAGATTTGTTAAAAATGTATTTAATTGCGACATAAAATCAAATAGTTTAAAGCCCAAACTCTTAATTTATAGCAGTGTGCTGATTTATAGCACTGAATTTGCAATGTTTGAGGAAACATCTGAATGATACGTACTTAAACAGTAAACTAAAATTTTGTGTCTCCATTTCTACAGCTTTTAAATGACTTGCAGCAGACGAAAACAACGTTTTGGGGGCTGCTGCATAGCAAAAATGGCTAGTTAAAACATTTAATCCTTACAATGTCTTCAAATTTAGGGCATTGAAAGGAAAGATTTTTATTATAGAGTCAGAAAATGAACAGGGAGGAAACTCTAGCCAAAGCATTGTCACATTAAAACAGATCCAAGGCCTCTTGATTTTCTCCAGTTTTTCCTTTAAGCAAATCAAAGAAGCCTTACTTACTTTAAGAGATCAAACTGCCAGAGATCTGTTTCATTTAAGAACCAGAGATTTAGGAGGGGCCCAGAAACATATCTCCATTAACAGCAGGTTCAAGAAATATGGAGATGCCTAGGATAGCATAGTATTTGAAAGCTATGGATAGTGGAGATGTTCAAGAAATTTTGGTTAATAAGTGTTCTAGGAAGGAATATAAACAGATGCTAAAGCCAAAATGCTTTTTGAAGAAAGGTCCTTTCTACTTTAAGAGAATAACTTGTATATTCATAATAAAATACCACCAAGAACCAGGCATTTTCCAATAGATTTGTCATTATAGGAATTGGTATTCTTATTGACATCCAAAAAATCTTGTCAATGGCTAATATTTTCTGCTGGGTTTAGGTCCTGGGTAATCGTCCTCTGATTTATTCAAGAAGAAAAACAGTTGTAGAAAACACGGGTCAACAGCTGGTATCTGAGGACCCATCCAAAGGTGGCATAAATAAGGCAAACATGGCAAGTCTCTGTTCAAAAGAGGCAATAATACTCTATGATCTTTATGGAATTCTCTTTCAAAGACTTCAAAGCCTCTGATAAATAATATGTCATGAACCAGGAGACAGATAAGGGGAAAAATACCATTCTCCTTACTTCATGGACATAAAATCTCAAAAGATAAAAAGAGAAGTGACTCTAAACGAGGCTTCTCTTCAATTAAAAAAAAAAAGCACCATATAAATCTAATAGAATGCATTCAACTGCAGCTATGTACTTAATTTAGGTGAAACTAGTTATTTTCTTATTTGATCATTTGAGCAAAACCAAGTTACTTCCTTGAATTTCTTGTATTCCTATAGCTTCCTTCTCTCATTCAGCCCCTTGACTGCCTACCAGGGTTTCTAAAACACAACCTGGTGCTTTCATTATCTTAACCAAAATCTATAGGAGATCCATGTGGTCTGCACTGAATTAAGTAAAGGATCCTCTGCATGGCATTCTTCAATCTATGGCACTTTTCAACCGTTCATTCATGCATTTATTCAAAAATATCGCTCCCTACCACGTTCCCTACACTCTAACCATACTAAGATACTCAATATCATTTGCACAGTGTGGTAGGCTTCTATATTTCCAAGTCTTTTCTTATTCTGTTTCTCCTATTGGAAATGCTTTTACTTTTGTTCATCTGATAAAAGAAAATTCTAATTCATATCAAGATGAAATTTATACATTTTAGAATCAATTTTTGAATCTTCCATCTACGAAAATGAATCATTTCTTCCTCTGTGTTTCTGTAACAGTATATTACCAATGTGAATGCTATGAGTTATACATGTACTGCTTACTGATAACTTCAGAGAATGTGTCAGGATTCACCTTTACTACAATTGCTCTGAGGCACTGAAATGTTTCTAACACCTAAAGCTACAAATCAAACAATTTTGGATTTCTAAATGAATCTTGGCCAAACCATTAAATTTTACTTATCCCATCAGAGAAGAATAAATCATTCTATGCCTTGAGAGTGTCTGAGACTTTATACCTGTTATTTTTTTAAAGAAATTTTCAATGATGAATACAACATATAATTTTATAAAATTAGTTGATTCCAAATGACTGTGTTATGGAAATTCTATCTAAAGTATTGCTGGGTCACATATAAATATTGTATGTAAAATGTAGTACAAAATAAAATAATGTGACCTCCCTTTGAGATGCATTCGGGACAGTTGATAGAATAGAAACCTTTTTAAATCCTATAGAATGACACATATTAGTAAAAAACCTCTTTCTTATGTGTGGGAAATATCAGAAAGGGAGACAGAACATAAAGACTCCTAACTCTGGGAAACAAACTAGGGGTGGTGGAAGGGGAGGAGGGCGGGGGGTGGGGGTGAATGGGTGACGGGCACTGAGGGGGGCACTTGACGGGATGAGCACTGGGTGTTATTCTGTATGTTGGTAAATTGAACACCAATAAAAAATTAATTTATTAAAAAAAACCCTCTTTCTTTAATGCTGAGCTTAACTTATAAATATACTAATGAAATAACTATATTTGAATCCAAAGCATTTCAGGTCATTTCTATAAAAAAAGCATAAAATGTATTATTGTAATAGGATATATGAGTGCTTAGACTATTTACATTTAAATGTAAACAATAGAAATTCCTTACATATGATGCACTGTGAGTTATGTGGTCTGAGATGCAATGAATGGTTGGTTAATCATAGAAGCCAATAAGTTGGCTAAATGACATATCATTTAGAACACCAATATATGGACTACATACCAAATGAAATTTTTACTCTGCTGGAATATGCCTCCTTTCAATTCGAGGAAGGAAGAATAAAATGGTATGCAGGATTGTGCAGGAACTTTATATTTCAGAGACACAATAGGAAAAGAAATATATCTCAAGAGACAACTTCAGAGAAAGGGGTGATTTCTCAGTCTTCCCAAGTTTCCAGAAGACTGTCACACAAATTTGTCTAAGCATATAGAGTTCACTGAAGATTGGGAGGAGGGGATGCGGGGCTTGGGGAGGAATTCTTGGTCTGCTTAGTAAATCTGCTAACTTTGCAAATCTACTGGGGTCTCCAGAACATATGTAGCCCATTCATATATAGTAAACACAGAATGATAGAGTATGTCTTCTATATATTTATTTTTTCATTACCTTTGAAGAAAACACTGATGCAGTAATTCTTTTTCTTTTTTAGAGTCCCATTTGTGCACATACCGTTAATATTGTCTCTTGGCTCATTTGAGACAGATTTGTATTAGTAAAGAAAAGTTCATTATACTAAGCACACATCACTTATCCTTAAGATAAATTAACTACTCAAACAATCTCATGGGGAAACGGGGACACTTATAATTGCTCAAAAGAAAAAGCATATTTTATGTAAGTTATTATACTAAAGAAGTGATATATATAAAATATGTGTAAGGAACACAGAATGAATACAGAATCAAAGGGCATAATACATTTTGTATCTTTTATAATTTTTCTATTGAGCAGTACAAAGACAAAATTGCTTTTCTGCTTTTGCATCTTAATGGTTTCTTTGAAGATATGTTTGCCTACCTCAGTATTGGTCACAGTTATTTGTGGGGTTTTTTCTTGTGTCATGTTCCTAAAAGGTGCTAAAATTAATTTCCTTCTATGCAAAATTATTTTGGGACATTTCATATGTATCCCAAGCTTCAATGACATTTGGTTATCATTAAATGACTTACAGTGAAGGAAAAATAAGAGAGAAGCATTCCAGTTCTTATGCATACTCACTCAGGTCTCTAACTCTTTGAGAACCAAGAATTCGTTGCACCATTAGCAGAATAATAACATTCTTAGGCTTGAAAAAAATATATATATGTATGTATAAATCTGCAACAAAAGAGTTACAAAGCCACAATATTTCTGAAATGAGATATGACTAATTATACATTCTGTCTCAAACTTCATACCAATTTTCTCCTTGGCAAATTACAGATAGATATTTCCTGGCTCAGAATTTTATGTAAGAAGTAATAGATTGAGGGCAAAACTGTTCTACCACAGACCAATGTTACAAGTTTGGTTGAATCTTGTCTTTGTCTAAGCCCCTTTATGACAAATAGTCTATTCATAATGACATGCTTTTGTTGGCTTTCATTGAGCCTTTTACTCTGGGCAGAAACTAATGGTTAATACTGGCTAAGCGATTTCCTGGTGCTAGTCCTAGTGTTCTATATGGATCTACTGGGAGAGTCATAGCTCTTACGGGAGAATAAGGAGTGGGAAAAATGGCCTAGAAACTAATAAAATAATAAAAATGGCCTAGAAAATGAATGATTTTAAAGATCATAAAAGCTCCTGTGTTTCAATCCCAGCTGTTTTCTTTTTATATATTTCACTGATTTGTTTGGTCAGCCCAAATATGTCTGATATTAAAACTAGAATGTTCCTTCTACATGTTTATGACATGACTATGTCAGAAACTATCAGAATTCTCAAGGAGGAATTGGTTCTGCTTGCTAACTGTTATCAGAAAAGATTGCTTAAGATCACTTACTTTAAAACCAAAATTATTTGGGTTAATTATCTTTCAAAATGTACTTGATGATATCAACACCATATAACAAAATAATTAATTTAGTTACTTAAGCATACATTTGTAATTAATTCATCCTGGTAGATTCACCAAGGAAATCAGTTTCTTAAAACCAGATGTTCCATCAGTGCAATGGCTGTGACATTTTTTACTATAGCCATAGTGGGTGGCTAGTAACTTATGCTTTCAAAATGTTCCAGTCTAAATCATCTTGATCACATTGTATGGTGAAGAACTTGGAGACTTAATAATTCACTTATTCGAATGTTGGAAAAAAAAAAAAAAACAGAAACTGTTTCTTAAGTAAACTCTTAGATCTCCCTACTCTACTGACCCACCTCAATGTAGAAATTGGGTGGTCATCTATTCAAGAAATAGTGTTGATTTTTGGTCTCATTTTCACAAGAGGTCACCAACCCTCCTGTTCAGTTAGTTGATTTTTAAAATACAGAATCTGTCCTTAATCAGTAACAAGGAATTGTTCATTAACAGAGAACATACTTTCAAACTGTTGCTAGCTAACTTCTATCAGAGCCATTCATGAAAGGAATTTCATTTCTGGAGATTGCTTTGAAAAAAAATGAAATGCATGTCTCTCTCTATAATCCTTGTTTTTAACTCCTGAATCATGCTGTGATATCAAAAAGCTGCACATTTAGACTACATTTTCTTAGCCTCTATTAAGATATTTTCTTTGTTGTACTTTGACATTATGCCCTTGGCTTACATTAATGGATACCCTAAAAAATGCTTTACGAAGTACACTACTATAGTTACTTAATAACGCTATTAAAATGTCATCCACTACATAACCCAGATTCCTGTATACAAAGACCCACTCAAGACATTGGCTTGACCTTACAAAGAACTAGTGTGTCTTCTCCTTAAGTGAAAATATGATTCTTATAAACTGACTATAGCTCCTTTTGCTTCAGCTGCCAAGAAGCTCAGAGTTAAATTTATTAATTAGAAGTATGAAACTATTAAGTCTTTACAGTATATATTTCTTAATTCTAAATTTTCTATGAATTTGCTTTTCTCTTTTATATTTTAATGACCTTGACTTTTTAACTTATGCCTGTATTTCTGGGTTTTCTGACTATCACTGAAAGACATTTCAAAACACTTTGTTACACAAGATGGGTTTCAGCTAAGAAGATGAATAACCAACTATCTCACAGTGTTGTAAACAATACTGAAAAAGATATGAGTAGGGGAGAAAAGAAAGAGTGAGATAAAGTGGTGATGCAAAAATCATTAGACTACCAAAGGTGAGTAAAATAAAGGTGATGAGTGAAATTGAAGTAAAGAATTTGAGGATAATACATAATAAGATTGAAGGAGACTGACAAAAAGATTAAAAAATATAGAGTAGAATGTAGAAAATGAAAATAAATATAAATCAAAAGACAGAATTCTACAGGCTTGAGAAGTATAAATTGAATACTTTGAACACATACCGCAGGGAAACCATTCATGTACTGTGGCCACTAAACAATGTACACTGCTCCTGTGCAATGTCACAGAGTTTCTGGGAGAGACCAAATCTAGGTCAGGTCACTGTCTGTCATGCCATTATGTACACAGGCTGATTTTAATGTATGTTTTATTCATAACAGTTGTCAATACATCACCAAATATTCCAAATCCAGTTATTAATGAAGTTACTTTTACTTAATATTATCATATCCATGAATTCACTTATGCAATGAAATAGAATTCAATGAATAGAGCTTTTGTTTCAGAATGCTTTCAGAAGTGACCCCCAGCAACAAATTCCAAAGAATGAGGCAGCGTTAGTAGAGGACATCATGGAGGGAAGGATGGCGATGAGACTTTCATGATCTTGATTGAGGTAGCCAGTGCTTCTCTTTCATATGCTCTTCCCAAATAATGCATTTGCATTTGCATTTCCCTTTTTCTCTCAGTAGTTTACCTTTGCCAAACCTTTCAGTAAGATAATGAATTTCTAGAGCAGTGGTTGTCAAGTGTGGTCCCCAAGGTGCAGCAACAGTGTCATCTGGAACATGTGACACATGGCAATTCTGGAGTTCTATCACAGAACTACTGAATGAGGATTTCTGGGAATGGGGCCTTACAATCGATGGTGTTCATAACCCATGATAAAGCTTGAGAAGCACTGGACTAGAAGAATATATGGATATAAGGAGTAGGTGATTGCTTATTCACAAGTGTATTAAATGTGAGGTGATAATACTAGGAATAGAGGCAGAGTTTGAAAAGGAGGATGGAAAACTGCAGAAAAAGAATATAAGCAACTGACACCTTTCTATTTGCTTATACCAGAGACTCAGATGTAGATTTGAGTATTCATATGTTTAATTTTTAAAATTTACTCTTTTGCACATTTGTGTCTATGCTGTTTTTCATTCTCAGTTTGCATTAAAAAGATGAAGTCCTACACTAGATTTACTGAACAAAACTAGTACTACAACCACACATTCTCTAGACTTTAACTCATTATCCTCATACAGGGAGCATAACTCACCCTCAGTTCCTAAGTCATTCCGCAAATGATCAAGTTTCCTCTAAGTTTTAGCTCCATACAGGGATCAACATCACCAATGCAATTCAGTCACCCCTGAGGTGAGACTGTGCAGCTGTTTAAACAGTGCATGGCCCGTGACAACACGCCAGTGGGGCAGGAAGCAAAGAGGGATTCTATTTCTAATTGAACCTCTGATGGGAATTCAAATAGGTGGTGTTTGATTTCTTGAACCAGAATTCATCTGCTTATCATAAACTCTTCAGTGGCACCCTTTCTCTTTCCCTCCAAGTACTGTCACTCACAAACCCTCCACCCCTGCATTTACTTTTTCATTGTCATCTTTCAGTAACTGTACCAGGGGGCCCTTTTCCCAAAGCAGCTACCTTGAGCACTGAAATGTCTCCACATGGTTAAGGGAAAGAAATTGCAACCTGCTTCACTATCACTGAGATGATTTAGAGAAAAACAATGAAGAGGATCCTTTTAAAAGGGGTTTACATATTGGACTATTTGGCCCAAATAAGACAAGATTAATAGGTAGATTGACCACATAATTCCCAGATTTTAAATCTGGAAAACTTATCAAAGAAAAGGGAGATAGTTGCTATTAGAGATTTTGCCAAGACAACTGACCCATGCTGGGACTGTGGGGCAAACCAGCAACAAAGTCACTGTATTAATCGAAGACCAACTGTTAACTTCAAGTGTATGGAGAATTTTAATGAGAAATCATATTTATCATTTACTCACCTTAACTGTAGAAGACCAGAGAAGAACGAAAGCAGGATAGACTTTGGCTGTTGTTTGTGTATATGTTTATTGAGGACTCTGCTACTATTGGATTCATTATTGAATTAAACATATGTTTATATAAATTAAAATTTCATTATCCAGTTATTAGGCATAACAAGATCATCTTGACTCTCAAAATATTAATTGTAAAAATAGATCCTGTGGGAGGTGTAGAGTTTCCATCCATAGGGACTCACGGCCTCTGCTTATAACTAACTGGCCTAAAATACAATAGGAGCTTGATCAGCTTTTGTGTATTGTTTTAAATTTACACAGTTACAACAGTCTCTGAAAGCAAAATATTATTGTGTTCTTTCTAGATTCCTTCCAAATCCACAGAGTTCAGGATATCTTTTCAATTATTTTGAGGCCCTCTCTATAGACTTCTTTCCTCAACTTGTTTGTACACTGCCAAGAGTTGGATTATGGAAAGCTATTCAGGAAAGTAGAGGCAATGTAGCTTCACATTGTTTTGTTGGTATTTTCACAATATAACCTTACACTCTCTTCTCTGAAGAACTTTTTTTTTTTTAAGATTTATTTATTTATTCATGACAGACACAGAGAGAGAGGCAGAGACACAGGTAAAAGGAGAAGCCGGCTCCATGCAGGGAGCATGATGCGGGACTTGATCCCAGAATTCCGAGATCACGCCCTGGGCCAAAGGCAGATGCTCAACCACTGAACCACCCAGGTGTCCCTGAATTTTTTCCTTTGAAGGACCTCTACATGCTACAATACCTGACATTTATCTGATGGGTCAAATTAATGATGAGATTTGACATCATCTAATTTGATCATGAAATCAGACACTATCAAAATCTTGGCTTTCAATAGCAAGAGTCATTATAGCATATTTGGAAGGAAAGAAGGACATTAGCCATGGCAGGAAAATTTTCTCAAACAAAACTTCCCCAAAACATTTTATTTTTTTTTCCCAAAACATTTTTTTTAGATTTATTTATTTATTTGTTTGTTTATTTATTTATTTATGATAGACATAGAGAGAGAGAGAGAGGCAGAGAGGAGGAGGGAGGGAGAAGCAGGCTCCATGCCGGGAGCCCGACGTGGGACTCGATCCCGGGTCTCCAGGATCGCGCCCTGGGCCAAAGGCAGGCGCTAAACCGCTGAGCCACCCAGGGATCCCCCCAAAACATTTTATATCTCTTTAAGAAGTACTGGAATTCATATCAGCTTTTAGTATATTATTTTTATTTCATCCAGATCTCTTGAAACAAAACAAGAATTTTAGGGACATCTGGGTGACTTACTCAGTAAAGCATCTGACTTGACTTCAGCTCACGTCATGATCTCAGGGCTGTGGGATCGAGCCCCACATTGGGCTTTATGTTCAGTGTAGAAACTGCTTGCCCCTCTCTCCCCTCAATCAGTTCATGTTCTTTCTCTAAAATAAATAAAATCTTAAAAAAAAAAAAACAAGAGTTTTAGAATTATGAATGATGGAGCACATACTTCCATAAAATAAGAAATATCAAGGTTTATTAATAAATTCTATCTCTAAAAAATGTTAAGGCAATAAAACAGATCAATTCAGTCACATCGAAATAAAACAAACTATTAGTATCAAGAAGTAAAATAAATTGCTAGTTCAGAAGTAAAATAGTTTTTTTTTTCCCCTCTTAATCTATTGACATGACATTGGATAGATACATCCTAAGGGTCCTGACATACACAGCATGACCAGCCATGCACTACTGTGTTATTTGTTAAATATATACTTCCCTCTTTTCTCATTATAATACTGCATTCAACTCACAACTAGTGCCAAATAGGTGATATAGAGAAGTGATTCCCGGCAAAGTCCCTCATGGGGAGAGATCAGTTCTGTCTGAAATGTTTCTAGGAGGCTTCACAGAGAAGAGCATTCTATAGAGAGGTAAGGAGAGAGAAGTGGGAGTCATTGAGAAAACCAATTTTCCTAAAGTAGAGACTTAATTGGGGGCCACGTTGAGAGACAGGCCAAACATTCATTGAGGTGAGATTTCCAGCAGAAGGGTTTTGACTTTATCATGTAGGCTGAGAGAACCACTGAAGGTTTATGGAAGAGAATGTCAGGGTTTGTGCAAATTAGGCCAGTAGCAATGTAAAGAAGAGAATAACTGTAAAACAAGTAAACCAGTAGGGACTTTATTTAAGTTATCAAAGAGTGAAGGTAATGAGGATCTAAATTAGGGTAATGGTGGTGGTAGTGGGTACGGAAAGGATAAATGAAAAGTATAGTGTAAAAAAATAATTTAGATGATATTAATACTGACCACGTATGAGAACCTAATAAGAATAAATAATTTTAAAATTGCAAAGTATGAGTCTCCCTGACTGAGACCATTAATTACCACTGATTAAAACAAGCAAGTCTACAGAGGAGTACATAGTGAAGCATATAGAAATGGCATGTGAAATGAGAACATTTGACCTGGGGCATATTATATATGTTCCATTGATAGGAAATCCCAGCAAAAATGCTCAGTAAACACTTGGTACTGTGAACTAGTAGATATGTGATGTTCGAAGCTGAGGATTCCCTCAATCTTTGATCAGATCTTTGATATACAGACTATATATGAAATACAGATTCTGATATTCAGGTGTACATGAAAGACTACATAGGTTAAAAAGAGAAACCTGTGGCAAAAGAAGAAGGGTCCAATAAAGGAGGCAGAACTGAGACTGCACTAAGGAAAACAGAGAAGGCCCTAGGTATTTCTAAAATGGACTTAAATACAGGGAATTGGTTAACAGGTATTAGATCACTACTGGAAAAAGATGCTAAGCTTACGGAGAGATTAATAATGGCGAGAAGCGGCCACTATCCCTGGGGCTGGAAAAACAAAGGAGAAACTGTGGTAGTGCTAGAACCTAGAATTTGGAAGAGGAGCCCAATAGGGCTAGTGTTTGGTCCTTTGGAGAAAGTTCCTTGAAGCTGGTTCTCAGAACTTTAGTCTAGCACACGCCAGGAACTCTGTGGAGGGGTCACACCTTAACAGATGCCCAGAAGAGTGTGCCCCAGTGTGTGAGGGAATACAGGGGCATCTCATACCCCAGCCTTTAAAAGATGCACATTCTGGTAACCCATAGGAGCTATCGTTGGCAGAAGAAGCTGGAAGCTGGAGCCGACTGTCTGCTTTTGCAGGCACAATGCTTCTATGGATTGGAAAAATAGAAAGAGGGGCACCTAGGTGGCTCAGTGGTTGAGCATCTGTCCTTGGCTCACGTGGTGATCCTGGGTTCCTGGGATGGAGTGCCACATACGGCTTCCCGTGGGGAGCCTGCTTCTCCCTCTGCTTGTGTCTCTGCCTCTCTCTTTCTTTGTGTCTATCAAGAATAAATATTTTTTAAAGGAAAAATAGAAAGAAAACCACTATGTTGTATACCCGAAATTGCTATAACATTCTGTGTCAACTATACTCAAAGCTTTTTAAAAAAAAACAAACAAAAAAACCCTCTCCTCTCACCTTCTAATCACTCTCTAGGGCCCTCTACTGGCAGAGCCTAACAGGAAGCCAGGTGATAAGGAACTGGGAAAAGTCGCTTGTACAGCTCCATGCTGAGCCTCATACAGCAGAACAGAAAAGAATCTTTTGGAGCTGAGAGACAACAGGCAAATAATCAGCACCTCTAGGGAGGAAGGTGTTGTAAAGGCCAAAGGAAGAGTGAGGTTTCAATAAGAAAAGGGAGGGAAACTCCCAACAAATGCGGGGAAAAGGTCAAAGAGAACAGACTAGGCAAAGACCTTTGAATTTGGTGATTAAGTGAAATGAAACACTTTTAAATAGGTAAATGTTGGAGCAAATTTTCATAAAATACAGCAAGTACTCTCAATGTCTTTGACTTAACCTATGTCAATTTTCCCATTACTTTAAGAACTTTGCAAATATTGAATAAACTTTCTTTAGGTCTATAGGGGATAGTAAATAGTATTTCAAAGTATCTGAAATGAAAAAAATTGATGTGTACCTCAAAGTATTCACGATGAAGTATGAAATATTTTTATTATTTTGTCAAAATAGTACTGGCTTGCCCAAGAAATACGTTTATAAAATATAGTAGCTTCTACTTTTTTATTGTCACCAATACATTTTTAAAATTCTTATTAAATTCCTTCTGAGTCATTGGAAAGATATGAGTAGCTCACATAAAAACCAATAATTTAATGTTATGTTAGGATGCCCCTGACATCCTAGAGTCTCAGCATGAAAGAGTGGCATAAAGAAAATTCTCTTCCTCCCTCCTGCAGAGAAGAGAATTCCATCACAACATCATCTCTGCTCTTTCCTTTTCCCCCCACAGAGCCTAAAAAATCTGCCTAGAATGTACATTCCACAGTCCTCTGAAGTATTATAGTAATATTAATAAATTCCTTACATGATATTTGGACAAAAGCCAGTCATAGATATAAAAACCTAGGTGTCTCTCAGGTCTGAAATGGGTTTAAAAAAATTCTCCATGTTTAAGAAAAAGGAAAGCTAAACTTTGGTAACTCAGTATAACAATTTCAGATTTCATAGTAAGTGTTAGGCAACCAGCGTATGCTAAATTTTGTGGGTATTACTGCATTAATTTGCATGACAAAACATGCAACTAGCACCATGTTTGTTATCGGAGGAGGAATCAGAGGTCCAAAGGTACAAAACAACCCCAATTTCATGTAAAAGGAAAAAAGGTTGCACGAAAGTCAAACATAATGATAAAGCCTCTCTTTTGCTAAATTATCTTCCTTTTTCCTTCTGGGCAATAAATTATACATCAAGGAGTTCTTTCAAGCCTCTGAAATGCTATTTTCTAAAGCTAGCTTTATTTTCCCTCTACGAGTTTTTGTTTAGAACATTATATGTAAATGTGTTACACACACACACACACACACACCACAGTTTGGAGAGGTTACTGGATAAATTGCTATTTGATAAAGAAACGGGAGCACCTGGCAAACGGATTTGTGTTCAGGTTGATGTATATTGATTCCGTAAGTCATCTTGGAATAGAACATGTGTGTATTTACATATAATAGTTTACTATCTACTATTGCTGCACTGTACCACTTCTGAATAAATATTCAACCATATAAGCCAGGTAACATTATTCCAATTTAGCACATGCAGACACTGAGGGCAAAAGAGGACCCTGCTCAAGGCCATATAGCTCTCTGACAGAATGAGAAAATAGCTCTATGTCCAAGCTCTTTCCAATAAGCTCTGCTGCAAAAAGGTCTATTGACATTTCAACCCAAACAGAGCAACTGCTACGTCTGCTCTTCCGTTGTTCACAATGCTGTGTGTGTACTAAGGGGCATCACTGACTCATCTGTTTTGGGAAAATGATACTCTTGGTCCCATTCAACAGAACTCTTCTGCCATTCACAAACAGCAACAGGAAGTCCTTCAGAAAGATCTGGGCTGCGCTATGTATGACAGCGAAGTGACCTCTGTCCTGCTTGATACATAAGAGAGAGGGACCTCCGATATTTTAAAAGGAAAATAACTGTTACCACTGAAGCCAAGAATCTGGTATTGAGGGCATCGAGGATTTAGTGTTGCGTGGCTGTGGGCCTTTCCTCTCATATGCATCAGGGAGTCCCCACTAACTGGCACAGTGCCTGGTGTGGAGATTAAGCAAATTTGTTGAATTAATAACTGAAAGAATAAGATATGCCTTGGATATCCAGAAACTGTTTGGAGATTCAAAGACAAGAAACCAATATTTGAAAGAATAGGATATTTTCCTGAAAGTTATTCCTCAGGAAACTGCATTCCCAATACATATATGAGAAGTGGATGATTGTGCAAGGATTTGTAATCATGAGAGTCTTTTCTGAGCTAGTAAATATGAAGGAAATGACACAAAATTTTTTTATCTCAAAACCAAGCTCTGGCTGAAGGTATATCATATCATTTACTTGCACCCTCTCAAAATGTGAATTCTGACTGAATAACCCAGTGATAAACAGCTGTTTCTGCTATGATTGAGAGAAAATATTTTGTTTTGAAAATATATTTTATTTTTAAGTTTCCTTTGGGATTTTCTAGATTGAAAAAGTGAGGGGAGGGAAAAAATCTGAATGTTTTGAAGGAATAGAAAATATTTTGGCAATACCCCCCAACATCTAAGATACCTGAAATTGAAATTGCTCTCAAAGGGCCCTGATCTATTTATTGCAGCCAGAACTCTGATCCTTAGCCAATTTTATGCACGCTGCTCTGAGGTCCAAAGTGCATCTTGCGTTCCAGAAGTACTACACTGACTCTTACAGCAGCCCAAATCTCCATCAGAGCAAATCACAGCAGCTGGGGTCCAGACATATCTGTTATAATGTGCAAAGGTTAGAAAATAATGTATTTTGAAGGTTGACCGATATGGTGGAAACTCAGTATTAAATCATACACTTCCAGGACTGTGAGAAACAAATTTCAAAATAGAGTCATGACAGGCTATGGAGATGTGGTTTTTAAAAATACTATAGGTAATTGTGGCAAATGGTCCATGATTACATACCTGCACTAAGCTTTGACCATGGACGGACTACAAAATGTTATCCCAGTATATGTTAAACATACATGTTACATATGGCACATATTACATATTAAGGAGAAAGCTGTCCATCAGTTTTCAAGTGTATACAGGTATAGTTGTGTTTAATAGAATACAAACTCTGTTTTAAGTGTTACTGTATGTATAGTCACTCTTAAATCATTATACATCTTCCTAACCATCAGATATAAAAAGTATGCAAAAAATTGTGAAATATGTGAAAAGTTTTTTTTATCTTTTTTTGGTATGAGCTCACTTAAATGTGGAATCTTTTTTAAATTGAGATATTAAAAAAATAAAAAACATATTAAAAAAATAAATAGAGATATAATTTACATGTATTTTATTTTAGTGTTAAGTATACAACATAATGACTTGATGTACACATATATTGTGAAATGACTGTCACAATAAGTTTAGTTAACATTCATCATCACACAGTTACAATATTTTTTCTTGTGCTGAGAACTGTTAAGATTTATTCTGCTAGCAATTTCAAATATATAATATAGCACTGTTAACTACAGTTACCAAGCTGTACATTACATCCCCAGGATTTATTTATAACTGGAATAACTAGAAGTTTGTATCTTTTGATCACTTTCACCCATTTCACCCCTTTCCCTGCCTCTGGCAACAACCAACCTGTTCTCTATATCTGAGTTCAGGTTTTTAAAACTTCTACATATGAGATTATACAGTATTTGCCTTTCTCTGTCTAACTTGTTTCACTTAGCATAATACACTCTCAGGTTCTATCCATGTTGTCACAAATGGCAGGATTTCCTTCTTTTTTTATGATGGAATAATATTCCATTGTGTGTAAGTGTGTGTGTGTGTGTGTGTGTGTGTGTATAATGTTTTCTTTATCCATTCATCCATTGATGAACATTTAGATTGTTTCCATGTCTTGGCTATTGAAAAAATAATAATAATAATGTTGCAATGAGCATGGGGGTGTATATATCTTTTCAAGATAGTGATTTCATTTCCTTCTGATAAATGCCCAGAAGTAGAATTGCTGGATCATACAGTAATTCTGTTTTTAATTTTTTGAGGAACTTCAATATTGTTTTCCATAATGGCTGTACCAATTTACATTCTCACTGATAGTGCATGAGGGTTCCTTTTTCTCCACATCCTTGCCAACACTTGTTATTTCTTATCTTTTTGATACTAAGCCATCCTGACAGGTGTGGGGGGATGTCTCATTGGGGTTTTGATTTGCATTTCCCTGATTAATGATGTTGAGCATATTTTCATGTTCCTGTTGATCATTTGGGTGTCTTCTTTGAAAAACTCTGTTCAATTCCTCTGCCCATTTATTGATTGGATTGTTTTTTTCTTGAGTTGAATCAGTTCTTTATATATTCTGAATATTAACCCTTTATTAGATATATGATTGGCAAATATTGTCTCCCATTCCATAGGTTACCTTTTCATTTTATTTATAGTTGTGCAGGGAAGGTATCTAAATCTGAATAAACATGTATTCCTCTCAGTATTTCAAAGATATTAGTCCCTTCTGAGATCTATTGATATTCCTAAGAAACCTTCTGTGACTGTGATTCTTATTTATTTATAGCTATTCTGTTTAGGCTATCTAGTAGCCTTTAAAATTTTCCTTTTATTCTCTCCCCTAATATTTTGCAATTTCTCTATGATGTTTTTAAGGACTGGGTTTGCATTTTATTTACCTTACTAGGAACTTGTCATGCTTTTACAAATAGAGGACTTATAATCCTTTACAACTCTTAAAAATTTGGAATCATAACGTTGCAACTTTTTCTTCTCTCCCCTTCTATTTTCTCCTACTGAGACTCCATTTAGATACATATTAGAGTTTCTTATTTTATCCTCCTTCAATTGTAATGACTTTTCTCTTTTAATCTCTGAGCTGCATTCTAAGTGTTCTTTTTTTCTGGTTTACCATGTAGTTCTTTCTTTACCTATATTCAATCAATGCTTTAATTCATCTATTGTTTTCACTATTTTAAACCTTCATTTTTAGTTATAAAAACTATGTTTGATGCTTAAATCTATGTATTCATTTTATCGTATAGACTTATACTTTTCTTATGGATTTTATTTTATTTCTTTCGTCCTGTAACCTTTTTAATATGCTTTCTTTAAAGTCTATTTCAGAATATATTCTGGTTACTCTAGTTCCCCAAGTACTCCTATTTATTGTACATGTGACTTTTCTCTCATGGCAATGAGTTTCCTCATGGACTTTGAAATTTTTATCTCTGCTATCAATGGTGGTATCATTTTCCATAAGAAAAATAAGACTCCTAAAAATGGAAACATTCAGTAATTTTACTTATTGAAAATGTAAATATTGACTTCTGCTTTCAGGTCTGACATGACTTCAGCTGGGAAGTAATAGCTCCCAGCCTTAACAACAAGAAAAAAGCTGAAAAAAACTGAAAATCAATGGCTTTGCTGGACATGTGAGAGAATCAATCACAGGACAAACCTCTACCCCTGTCTATTGAGACAGGCAAATATAGAGAAACACAGCTGAGATCAACTCAGCTGAAGCAGAAGCCATTAGACCCATGTACTGGTAGGAAAATGTAAGTGCTAATTTGATTAAATGCTTGAAGTAGAATTTACACTACCCTAAGAATGAGACTCCTAGAGATTGCAGTGGAGGTGGAGGCATACTTTCTTGGACTGTACTTCAGAAACTCCAGCATGTTCTTGTCGTAAAGTCCCAAGAAAAATCACTTCTTATTTTTGGCAGAATGACGGGGAGAATAACCAGTTTGAAATTATTCCAGTGTGTTCTCCATAACAAAGGCTTACTCTCAAGTGAAAAGATTTTACCAGAGCCTATTACCCAACCCTAAACATCTCTACCTTTTTTGATTCTCACAAGGTAGAGCAGGTAAGGGAAAGAAACACTTGTGAAGGTAACAGCTTATGGACACATACCCACTATATGACTGAGATTTAATCATAAGCTTATAAAACACTCCTCCTCCTCCTTCTCAACTCCTTATCATCACATCAATAAGTCTCTAATAAAATAACAGTGGATTACAGTTTAAAGAACTACAAGGCTCAAACTCTTTAAGAAAGAGTTCTTAGGGGAACCCAACAACAGAGGACACAAAAACAAGGACACTAGAGGAAACTGAAGCTTCTGTGGCCTTGGCTATACCAAGTCATATTATATTCAAACTGCAGAAAACCGAAGACAGAGGAAAAACTCTTGAAAGGAGGCAGAGGGTTAAAAAAAATCCCCTTACATATATATAAAAGAAAAGATAAGAATTCAGTAGATTTTTCACTCAAAAAACTGTATAAGCAAAAAGAGAATGAAGTAAAATATTTAAAGTACTAAAAGAAAAAAGTCAACCTAACATTCTATATACAGGAAAACTATGCTACAAATGTGAAGGAGAAATAAAGACTTTCTCAGATAAACAAAATGAGGAAATTCATTGCCAACAAACCTGCTCTGCTCTGCAAGAAATATTAAAATAAGTTCTTTGAGGGGAGTACACAGGATTTTTAGGGAAGTGAAAATACTCTATGTGGGGATCCCTGGGTGGCGCAGCGGTTTGGCGCCTGCCTTTGGCCCAGGGCGCGATCCTGGAGACCCGGATCGAATCCCACATCAGGCTCCTGGTGCATGGAGCCTGCTTCTCCCTCTGCCTGTGTCTCTGCCTCTCTCTCTCTCTCTCTCTCTGTGACTATCATAAATAAATAAAAATTTAAAAAAAATTTAAAAAAGAAAATACTCTATGTGATACTATAATAATAAATACATGTTATTTTACATGTTTCCCAAGAATGTACAGCAACCAAAAAGATAAATTGTGGATTTAGGGTGATTATGATGTGTCAATATAGGTCCATCTATTGTAAAAAATGTAAAAATGCCTCTATTATATATATATATAGGTTCATCTATTGTAAAAAATGCCACTCTGGTGAGGATGGTGATAGTGGGAGAGATTATGCATATGGGAGGGGAGGGAGTATAAGGGAAATCTCTCTTCCTTCCATACAATTTTCTGTGAACCTAAAACTTCTCTAAAATAAAGCCTTTAAAAAAAGATGTTTTTCAGGGAGAAAGAAAGTAGTATAGGGTATAGGTCTGAAATTTAGATGTACCTAAAGAATGGAAAGAATTGGAGAAGGAATATAGATACAAAATACTTTTCTTACTTTTAATCTAATGGATAAACATTATGAAAGTAATAAGATTATAATGTACTCTAATTATAGTAAATAGGTGAAATGAATTACAATAATTTTTAAGGAATAGGAGGGCAAAATGGGGAATACTATTAAAAAATTCCAAGAATAAAACTCTAGTACGACCCATGAAGTAGTATTATTTAAAAGTAGATTCATAAAAAAGATCTATACTGCAAACTGTAGTGAAACCATTAAAAGAAATTTAGAAGGAAGTAAAATGGATATGTTAAAGAGAGAAGGGAAAATTGAATTATATAAATTGTACAATTAAAAGAAGGCAAAAAATAAAAAATAAAACAAAAAAGATAGAAAAAGAGAAGAAAAAAGAAGTGAAAAACAAGTGTAACAAAAAGAAAAGTTACAAATACGTTAGATATTCACCTGCTTACATCAAAAACTGCTTTCAATGTGAATTATCTTACTGTATCAATTAAAAGAGTCAGAGTAGACAAAAAACAGATACCACTATATATTGTCCACAGGCACACACAAAAAAGCCACACTCGAAATAGAAAGGCATAGGTTAAAAGTAAAAGAATAAAGAAAGATATAGCATAGTAACACTAACAACAACAACAACAACAACAACAACAACAACAAAAAGCTGGACTAGCTACATTAATTTCAAGTAAACCTGACTTCAAAATGAAGAAAGTTAGCAGGGATTAAGAGGAGCATTATGTAATGATAAAGGGATCAATTTTTCAAAAAGACAAGAATCTTTAACACATATGTACCTAACAATGGACTATCAAAATACATAAAACAAAAATTGATAGAACTGAAAAAAGAAACAGACATATTCACTATTAGCTGGAGACTTGAACATTTTTCCTTCAGTACTTGATAGATGAAACAGGCAGAAAATCGGTGAGGATATTGGTGAACTGAACAACATTGCTAAATAACTGGATCTAATTGACATTTATAGAATATTCTATCCAACAACAGCAAAATTCACATTCTTTTCTAACTCCCATGGAATATTCACTGTGATAGATCACCTGCTGGGCCATAAAGCATGTATACAATAAAACAATTTAGTAACCTGATGTTAGATTGTAGGACCCAGGTTCCTCACTGCTGGAGGGGAATTTAGATAAGCATGGGGAGGAAGCTAGAATGATCCACTTGGTATTGAATTGATTTTGGAGACATCAGTCTGAACTTACGTATAGCTTAAAATAGGTGCCGATAATTTCACATCTGCATATAGATGTGCATCTACCTAGGTTATATGCATATAGATAAGTGCATATACATGGGTTAGTATAAACACACATACGTCCCTGCTTTGTCAGCCGATAAGTCTTTAAAGTAATGACATCTCAATAGAAACAAGAACACTAGTGCCTAAATCTTGGTTTTTAATACCATTCTCCTATAAAAGAAACTAGGCTTTGTTGGAAAAATGACTGATTCTTAGACTGGGCACAAAATCTACAAGATAATCCTAGAGTATTTTATGGTGTCAGAAATTAAGGAAATGCTCCAAAAATATATATATTGGTAGTATATCTCAAAGGAACAGAAGCCAAATAAAATCGATCTCGATGACCAAAACTGGGGATGCCTGGATGGCTCAGCGGTTGAGCGTCTGCCTTCAGCTCAGGGCATGATCCCGGGGTTGGGGATCGAGAGCCACAGCAAGCTCCCTACAGGAAGCCTACTTCCCTCTCTGCCTATGTCTCTGCCTCTCTGTGTGTGTCTCTCATGAATGAATAAATAAAATCTTTTTTTTTTAAATGACCAAAACTGGAACATTTTGAGCAACAAAGGAAATGAAGTAGTTGGACTATAACCCAAAGTATAATATAAATGAATATCCAGGAGTACATACTGATATAAATAATCAAATAAATATTTAAAGGTGGGGAAGAAATAAATCTCTATTTTAAAGAATTCCAAATAATTTATGTAGCTATTCCATTCCTTAAGTGTGGACTGCACGTCGTAACTTCCTTCCAAAGTGTATACTATAGAAAAGGGTGAGGAGGGGGCAGAGTAATGTCACAATGGAAAAATCTGACAAACACTACCTCAGCCAGGTGCTCGAGTTTAATAGCATCAGTAATAAATCATGATGATAGTATGTACCCTTGATGTAATAAGATGAAAATAGTATTTACCCTCTATCCTCTTCTTCCCTAAAATTAACAACCTCAGTCGAATCTTGAGAAAAACATCAAATTACAACTGAGGGGCATCCTGTAAAATATTTTACTAGTACCCCTCAAGACTATCAAGGTCATCAAAAACAACCAAAAAGTACCAGAAAATGTCACAGCCAAGAGGAGCCTAAGAGGCATAACAAGTAAATATAATATGGAATCCTGGATTGGATCTTGATACAGAAAGGAATAATTTGGCAAAACTTAAGGAAAACTAAATAAATGATCTTTAGTAATAACATATCAATATTTTCTCATTAATTTTAACAAACATACCATACAAATGTAAGATATTAATAATAGGTGAAATTGGGTGAAGGGGTATGTGGGAATTCTATACTAATTCTTTTTAAATTTTTCTATACATCTAAAACTTTAAAATATAAGCTCTAATAAATTTTTAAAGTAAATCTTTATCTGAAATTTTTATATATTATAGTGATTTATTCTCATTTGGGTTAATTGCAAATTCCATTAAAATACAAATTACAAACATCATAAAACTTTATCCTGTTATAATTTTTATTTTTTTAGACAGTGAAAGGAGAAAAGGGTTCCAGTAAATAAGGAAGGTCTTTGCTTCCAAAATATCTTTCTTAGACTTCAGAATTATGATAATATTTTATAACTGGGAAAACAGCCTTGCTCATGATTATCTCAGTTACTGGTGATGGATGTGTATAGAGACCAGACAAGTCAAGTTTACTGTGACTTCTCTCTCTTTGCTGAATCAATATAGAAAAGACAATGCTAGAAACAGAGTATCATACTAGTCCATAACTGAAACTCCTTCTTACCTTCCTATTGTCAAAATCACTACATATAGACCACTACCTCTATTCTTACATCCTATTACATGGCATAGACAAAATTTTGGTTATAGCCCAGTTGCATATAACAATGATCATGAACCTCAATAAGAATCTCCAAATATTTAGAAATATGAATTATATGATTGAAATCAATCAGGCAGCAAGATAAACCAAGTTAACTTGAAATTATAATTGTAATACTTATACAAGAAAAATCGATGTGCAGGATTTGAAGTTCAAAGAAAATATTTCATTCAATAAGATAATACTTGTTATTAGGAATATAGAAGCACAACTACCAGAGAGCTATAATGATTTGGATTTCATAATTTCTACAAGATCAAAAACCTTAGAATTAGCAAAAGGAAAACTCATTTTAAAATTCGATTTTGTTTAGCTCTATCTCCCCAGTTTTACACATTGTCTCCATCTCTACACTACACAAACCTCAAGCATCTGCATGTCATGTATAATCTCTTATACTGGGCATGCTGTGCCATCACTGTTCATGTCATATCTTCCTTGAATGGAAGATAAAAGCATTTCCTAGTGGATGAAACATGATTCTAGAACTAAAATGAACAGTTCTGAAGCCTAAACCTACAGTCTACTGATGTTTTCATTTACAAAGGAAACTGTCTTTCAGAAGGCTTCTATCTGATTTGGTTTTACTATCTTGACATAAAATATGGTGGGGTCCACCTAAACAGATGATTCCCCATTCTCTGTGGGAATAACCATTAGAACTCTTACTTTGTGGGATGCTTGGGTGGCTCAGCAGTTGAGCATCTGCCTTTGGCTCAGGGCATGATCCCAGAGTTCTGGGATCGAGTCCCACATCGGGCTCCCTGCATCGAGTCTGCTTCTCCCTCTGCCTGAGTCTGTCCTCTCTTTCTCTGTGTCTCCATGAATAAATAAATAAAACCTTAAAAAAAAAAAAAGAACTCTTACTTCGTGTCCTCTTCATAAGCTGCTAGTTGGATACTGTAAGTATTTATTAGGGTAGGCATTTACTCATTCAAAAGAAATGCTTAATAACAGGATGTTTGGATATAGCACAATAATATATGCTAATTGTTTGCAGCCTCTTATTTTTCATCATATTAATTACTGTCCATTGAACTTAGTATATAACATATGATCAAATACAGATCTGAATGACATTGTTTAACAAATAAAATTTGCCCATTATTTACTTTATGTTGCCATTGTGATCTTTCTACTCTATTATGAATATTCAGTTGGAGGAAGTTCTATGATAACAAATAAATAAATAAATTGGTGAAAATATATTTGGTTAATTTTTAGCCTGGCCAAGAAACTTTTACCACATTTAAAACAGTTTTGGTAACATCATAATGTTTGTTTGAAATCATCAAATTTTTACAATTATATATAACAATTATATATAAAAACTAAATATAGCAACAACAGTCAAGACAAATTTAAAGCAATACAGGGCCAATTTTAGAAACATAATATGTACATGTATATATACGCACAGATCTTTATGGAGTAGGAAGCGAGAAGCAAGTTTTAAAAAACATGCACAAAAAAAAAAAAAAAAAATAAAAAAAAATAAAAAAAAAATAAAAAACATGCACATTTATCAAGCATGTCAACTTATAGGTCACACAACTTACTTCTAGAACAGAAAAATTGTCTCACTTCCATGGCAGAGTTACTCTATACCCTCTTCATCCACCAGCAATCAGATGCACACAAAGAGAAAGGAGAGGATGAAACAGAGAACTAAAATTTTCATTGAACTTTGTTATACTAGAGCCTATGTAGCAAAACTAAACTGGCTATAGAAATATAGAGTAGGACTCACTCTGATTTACCAATAGCTATCTGAATATCACATAATATTTATGACTAGCATTGTCATCTTCTTGCTACTTAATGCAGCAAGAACCAGCTCTAGTGAAATCAGGCAAGATCATGTTTTAGTCCAATTTCACTACTGTAATTTAGTGGCCGTAACTAAGAAGCAATGGGTAGGCATAAAAGCTGAACAAAACATTAATATTTCCTAATTTCTGAATGCCCATGGCATCCCTATCATTGTATAATGGACAGCTTCTAAGGAATATAATTCACTCCACTCTCTTCATTTTAACCTCTACACCTCCGTGACACGTGATTTTCATGCAGAAAGAACTGAATCCTCAAAATTTCCTATATATGTCCATCTAAAGTGGCTTTATTTTTTCCTTTCATTTTTTATTATTAAGATTTCATTTATTTGAGAGAGAGAGAGAGAGCATGAGCAGGGGGTGGGGGAGCGACAGAAGGAGGAGAAGCAGAGAGCTCTCAATGCAGGGCTCCATCCCAGCACCCCACGATCATGACCTAAGCCAAAGGCAGATGCTTAACTCACTGAGCCAGCCAAGCATCCCTAAAATGATTTTAAATATGGTACTTATAAATTCATCTGCAAATTTAAGTATTTATTTAACAGAAAACTAATCATACAGTGAAGTCACATGTGATGATGACTGTGAAATAGTGGGCAGGAGGAGAAGCACTGAACTGGCGACCTATTCTTTCTATTCCTTGTCTATCTTTACTAATAATGCAGAATTTTGAGAAAATGTGTTCCAGTTCTTTAAGTTTCAGCAATGTTCCCTCTATAAAAAATGGAGATGAGGACACCTATTACACAGAATTGTTGTGAATATAAGATAATGTATATGAAAGTTCTCTATCAACCATAATGTGATAGTAAATATATAACATTAAAATAGAAGCTCATGTTCCTTTCTCTTTTGTAAGATCTGTGAATAGTAATATAGAGTTATAGCTTTAGCTGTTGGTGCAACATCCCGTCTGGGTATCAGGTATTACCCGGTTGACAAAGATATTTATGTCAAAATTATCCATGGAAAATGTATCAAAAGCCATTATGTATGCAAGCAGTGGCCCCTGGACATGTAATATGTGTTGTCAGTCAGCATGTGTTTTATTGTGTTGTGAGAACAACCAACCTCCAAACCCCAGTGACTTACAACAAAGGTTTTATTTCTCACTCACATGACTTTGGCTGTGAGTTAGCTGTGGCCCTGCCCCATACTTTTCTGTATTCTCAAACCTAAGCAGAAGGAGTGGCCCTAATCTGAGAAATGTTCTACAAGAACAGGTGAAGAACAATGGCCATATATGGAGTGGCTCTGAAACCTTATGCTCTGATATGGGATGTGTCCATTCTGCTTATATTCCCTTTGCTAAAGCAAGTCATATGGCCAACACTGATAAATTTGGGTGGTAAGAATATCTCTCCCAGAGAGGGAAGGGTCCCTGTAAGTACCATACATTTTAAATAAACAATAGAGTGTATCATACAATGGGTATACTATAAATAGATACCATTATGCCCAAGGTCTTGCCATTTTCCTACATAGTCATTCTTATAAATGTCCCTGAAAAAAGAATTGGAAGCCTGTAAAGAAGTGCTCCTCACACCATGCCAAATGATATGAATAGAAAAAGAAATACCAAGAGGATGGCAGTTTTTTAAAATCTTGTCAGCTTAAATGCTCATTGCCAGAAAAGACATTCAAAACTAAAGGAAAGGTGGATAAACTTTTTATTTAAAAATTATTTATTTTTTAAAAAATTATTTATTTTATTTTTGAAAGACAGAGAGAGCCAAGGGAGGGGTAGAGGGGGAAGGAGCAAGAGGAATTCTTAAGCAGATTCCCCACTGAGCATGTAGCCCTATGCGTGACTCAATCCCAGGACCCTGAGATCATCAAGTCAGACGCTCAACAGACTCAGTCACACAGGTGTCCCGCCTGGACATTTGATGATTTCAACAACGAAGAATTCTCCTTGGTTGCAGTTCCAAGCCCAGCTTTCCACTTACTATCTGTAAGAGATAGGAAATCACTACATCAGTCTTTGTCTCAGATGCCAAAATACTGTGGGTGTTCACATGGATCTCAAAGGAGTTTGAGGGAGAGAGGAAAGACTAAGAATAGGCCTGAAGGAAAGAAATGTACTGATCTCAAAATTTAATTCACTGGATAGAATCCTCACCCAGAGTGGGAAAGGAACTTCAGAGGGTTCCTCATGGCTTGTGTGAATTATTATGTCTTTGACAGTATCTTTGAGTATTTACCAAAGTGATTGTGTGAACATTGATTTCTTTGCCTTACTAAGCTAATGAGATAGCATCTATAAATGTTCTTTGAAGCACAGTAAAAGGTATTAGAATAACAATTGCCATCAATGTAGTGATATGCAGAAGAAGCAAACCACTTTGGCTACCTCATTCCATATATTAATGTACTTCCTTTTCTACAAAATTTTTCAGAGTATAAAGAAGTCTACTGAAACCTCATTTCCTTTGGATATTTAAATACAATAAAGCTTTCAAATCAAGAAAAGTCCTGGAAGAAAAAAGAGTCCAAGACAAGCACCCTAATTAACCTGCATTTTATTTAGATGGATGGATGGATGGATGGATGGATGGATGGAAAGAAGGAAGGAAGGAAGGAAGGAAGGAAGGAAGGAAGGAAGGAAGGAAGGAAGGAAGGAAGGAAGGAAGGAAGGAAAAGGAGAAATCCTGGAAGAAAAAGAAAAAGGAAAAGCGCTGGAACAACTAACCCACTGTGCCCAAATCTCTACACCACCTAAGTTAAGGACATGCCATTTTAAGATACTGAATTCATATACAAGTAAGCAAAAATATTTGGAGATATCATGACAGAAAACCTAGTTTTAAAATAAACTGTGAGCCTGGAGCATATTGACATTTTTTTAAACCCTATACCATAAAATAATGAGTTGACCAATGAAAGTAAAAACAAATTCACAAAATATTTGGGCAAGATTCCATTGTACATCTCAGATATCTGTGTTTCAGCGCAGAGATACAGGTGGAGAAAAGTTTACCAAATAACAAAAGAAACAAAGGAAGAGTCTAAAGGGCAATGCTTTCATTGACGATATCCAGTTGTCCAAGTCAGAACATTTTCACAGCTTCCTTCTACCAGTCTCTTACTTCTAGTTTGGATGTCTCTCTGTGACTGGACCCCTGACCACAGTCAGATAAATGCCAGTTTGAACTCAAGACCTTTCTTTGTTAGCGAGAAGTCCTATCTCTTTCTCTTACTCTCCAGCTTCTCTTATTTTCAATTCTTTCTTTTTCTCACTTCATTCCTTTCTTCCACCAAGTCTTAGGTCTATAAGGCTAAACACCATGCCAGGGAGGTTTGATAGCCTTTTTATAAGCTTTGTTTAAAAAACTGTTTGCCTAAATACAAGTTAAATTTTGTACAAGTCTGAATTCTGCTATAGTTTAAACTTGGGAAGCAACTGACCTCAGAGATCTTTTGCTATATAGGGATTTCTGTTATATCCATGATGACTGGATTTGGCCTTTCGTGTTGTGTTCCAAAAGAGGCAAAATTTAGAAAAGCTTGACATTTATGCATATAAATACTAATGTCTCTGCAGCTCCTCCAGGAAGCAATTACAAAAATATTTCCATGGTGAATGGATCCACGTGATTTTGATATAACCCCACTTAACATTTGGTTTCATGAAAAAAAAAAAGAGTGAGGCCCACAGAGATATGCTACAAACCTAGGGGTTCAACACTGTCTTCTGTAATATCATCTCTCTGTTGAGCTTCTCAGTTTGGCTTTTTCTTGATATGCCTATGTGTTTATAATGGATCAGAATAAAGTTCCTTTATACTTTTTTTAAAATCTTCAGGAAAATGTTAAAATGAAACCTCCTGGGACACCTGGTGGCTCAGTGGTTGAGCATCTGCCTTCAGCTCAGGGTGTGATCCCAGGGTCCAGGATCTAGTCCCATACCGGGATCCTTGCAGGAGAGCCTGCTTCTCCCTCTATCTATGTCTCTGCGTCTCTCTCTCTGTGTGTGTGTGTGTCTCTCATGAATAAATAAATAAAATCTTAAAAAAAAAGATAACTCCTGTCTTAGAGAACAATGTGTCTCAATGGAAAATACCAAACATAGATAGGAGGGGAAATGGGTTTTTAATTTGGTGAAAGAAAAATAATAATAATAATTTGCTGAAAGAATCTTCTTCTATATCTCTTACTGTCATATTCCAATGTTGCCCTTTAGCAGAATTTACATGAAATTATATGATGCTGGCCCATGTAACATACTTTATACACATTCTGTGCTAGGAACTACACATACTATCCACGCAACAAACTTGAGGATAAAAAAAGCATATGGTAAGCATATGCTGGTGTTACATGTAGTGGTGGTTTCATAAAATGAGAAGTAATATCTGTGTGAACTAAGGAGATAAAGTGACTCCATGACCAGGCACCTTAATGATTTTGCCTCTTGTTTCTTCTATTGATTGTCAAAATGTTCATGTAAGTCCCGTTTCATTTAGAATTAAATTAACATTTAGACATTGGTTGATGATATCAAGTTGTCCCAGTCAGAACATTATCACACCTTCCTTCCTTTTTTATTAGAAAAGGATTCTTCCTATAAAATATAGACAAAAATGTACAATTTCACTTTTTGTGTGAGGTTTTCTTAAATATAAAGAATAGCCATAACTGTTTTTAGAATTCATCCTTTCATAAAACAAACAAAAGAAATCCTTTCAAATGTGAATTGGTTTCAAAGAAATAAAGTATACTGAGATTAGAAAGCCAATATCCTTTATAGTATACAGTGTAGTCTTAATTAATTATACCTTCCAAGAAGCAAAAACATTCTACTTCATAGGAGGGCCTGTTTCTTATCTATCTTTCTTTCTTTCTTTCTTTCTTTCTTTCTTTCTTTCTTTCTTTCTTTCTTTCTTTTTTGGTAACTCATGTCCTTTATTTTTTTAAGTTTTTATTTAAGTTCCAGTTAGTTAACCTACAATGTAATATTAGTTTCAGGTGTACAATATAGTGATTCAACACTTCCATACAACACACGGTGCTCATCACAACAAATGCACTCCTTAATCCCCATCACTTATTTCATGCATCTCCCCACCCATCTCCCCTCTGGTAGCCATCAGTTTATTCTCTAGAGTTAAGAGTCTTTTTCTTGGTTTGGCTCTCTCTTTTTTCTCCCCTTTGCTCATTTGTTTTGTTTCTCGAACTCCACATATGAATGAACTCATATGGTGTTTGTCTTTCTCTCACTGACTTATTTCACTTAGCATTATACTCTCTAGATCCATCCATGTCATTGCAAATGGCAAGACTTCATTATTTTTGTGGCTGGATAATATTCCATGGTATATGTCAAACTTTATTTAGTAGTATTAACTAGCACTATAATACTTGTTTTTAAGTGGGCACATCAACCTTATTTCTTAGATTTGAAGGAAATGGGAAGATAAGCTTATGTTACAATTATTTAATTTTTGTTCTCTTCTGAAATTCTAAAAAATTTTACCTTTTCCAATTTAAGTGAAAGACGAAACTGAGAGGAACTAAAATAAAAGAGATCTCTTAGAGTATTTAAGTATCTTCAATGAATTTGAATGACATTAAAACTATTTCTGAAGTATCAGTAAGAAATAATAAATATTGGGAACCCTGGGTGGCGCAGAGGTTTGGCTCCTACCTTTGGCCCAGGGCGCAATCCTGGAGACCCGGGATCGAATCCCACGTCGGGCTCCCGGTGCATGGAGCCTGCTTCTCCCTCTGCCTATGTCTCTGCCTCTCTCTCTGTGTGTGACTATCATAAATATATAAAAATTTTAAAAAAAGAAGTAATAAATATTTAACATCTGAGAGTCACAAGACCATTCAAAATATTAATTCCATAACTATTTGGCACACTTACTAATCATTTCTAACACACACACACACACACGAAAATGACTTGGAAATATATATATATATGATATTTAAACTACCATTATTAGAAAGCAACATATTGCTCTGACAAAAAAAAAGTACAGAAAATTAACTATTCCAGTATTTACTTGGAGAAATTTTTGATGAGAGTTTATTTGCATTTATTTAGGAGAGTATTATTGCCTCATAATTTCCTAGCTGAATTATTCTGACTGCATCTAATTCCAACTTGACCCTCTTGAATCAATTTTCCAAATTCTACCATTAGGGTATGACTATGTCCTTCTGCTTAAACATTTCCCCATTCTTTGCAGGATAAAATTCAAGTAGCTGGAGTGCACCAGTCAGAAATTTTCATCATCTGACTTCCGCCCACATCCTTTGTTATTTCCTCCCATAGACCACACCCTTTCCCTTCCTATTTGCTGTTACCCAAATGATCACTCTCACTCACCTTTCTCTATGTGTTATGTGTTTGTTTATGTATCATTTCCTCAACGTAAAATATTCTCTCTTCATTTTAACCAAATTTAATCCTAGTAATTTCAAGATTCAACTCAAGAATCTCTTCCTCCTAAAAGCTTTTATGAACCACTTCTCTCTTCCTCTACTCTGATATCCATTTCCAATTACCAATTCCTTTACTGACATACACACAGAAAGCTTTAAAACACCAAAGCTGGGGATCCCTGGGTGGCCCAGCGGTTTAGCACCTGCCTTCAGCCCAGGGCATAATCCTGGAGTCCCAGGATCAAGTCCCACAATAGGCTTCTTCATGGAGCCTGTTTCTCCCTCTGTCTGTCTGTCTGTCTGTCTCTCTCTCTGTGTGTGTATGTGTCTCTCATGAATTAATAAATAAAATCTTAAAAGAAAAAAACAAAGCCAACACATTGCAACACAGAAAAATTATCTTCTTTTTTTTTTTCAAAGATTTTATTTATTTATTCATGAGAGACACAGAGAGGGAGGCAGAGACCTAGGCAGAGGGAGAAGCAGGCTCCCCCATGGGGAGCCCAATGCAGGACTTGATCCCAGGACCCCGGGATCATGACCTGAACTGAAGGCAGATGCTCAACCATGGAGCCACCCTGACATCCCAGTAAAATTATCTTCTGACCTGAAGTAATCATCACATAATGCCAAATCTATTCTTGTTCTGGTTTTCTCCTCAGGACTACCCAACACACACATACATGTGCATACACACACACACACACACACACAAATGTGACACCAGTACTAGTATCAGAGGTCCATTAGGGACCAAGGATCAGCAGGTGAGCACTCAATACAACTATCCCTCTTTACACCATTTGTTAGCTTCCCATCTGCCTTTCTTTAGCCATAGAGATAAGGTTATTTCACTGTGACTTAGATTACTGTCCCATTCTCCATACTAATGCCCATCTTTTGGGGGTAATATCCTCCCCTGATTAATAAATACAAAATTATCATTTTTTACTATTGGATCTCAAAATCCTTTACGAACACCACCCAATTGTTTTGAGATGGTTAGAAATCACTTTAACTCCTACTCTCCCTATGCGAAGCATTCATATGAATATTTCATGATCATCAAGGCTGCCTAAATTACTTTCTAAACAAAATTATTCATTAACTCGGCTGGTATCACCCAAAGACAGTAAATTCTGCTGCTATAGGTTCTGCTGCTAATTCACATCTACTTTAAGTTCTGGAGCTTCAACTAAGAGTTAAACTAGTCCCACTGAGCAAAACCAGCCACATTTCAACGTTGGAGCTTCAGTTTTTCCAAAACAAATCCTATTTTATAAAACTATCCTCTGATTATTTCAGAATTGGATGGAAGAATTGGGTTCAACATTGAAAGAAAAAGGTCCTTAACCAGTAAAGAAAATAATTTTCCATCCTGAGAAATCATACATAGTTTCAAGGTAAATAATGCATTTTCACAGTCACACAGAATTGGCCCAAGGCCACAAATGCGCTTACATTGGGTGGGAATAGTTGACATGTGGCTCCAGTGATGAAGAAGTAGCCCACCTGTGTCAGTGTGAGCAGTATTAGGCCACACTTGTTCTTCCCAACCATGCACACTGGTGCTGACGTATTTCCCACGCATGGCCCAGATACTCTTGTGGTCTGGAGTCAGACTGGCATCCCTGCTGAAAGTTGTAACAAGTCCAGAAAAGAAGATCTAAGCATTTGGAAGCACTTATTTCGTTCTTATTTCTGGAGCAAAGCACTCTACTACTCTGGGAAAAAAAAAGGAATGGGCTTTGTTTTTAAATAGAGTGTTGAGATGCCAAAGACTATTATGTGAAATGTTAAGAAAAGATTAGGTAAGACCTAGAAGACAGTTGGTTGTAAGTGTGTGCCAATAGAAATGAATTTGGTCATCCTTTGTTACTTTCTATTTCATTTTTCAATCTGACAAAGACTTTTTGGTCAAGGAGGAATCCACCTAAGTGAGAAAAAAATGGGTGTTTTGGTTATGAAGGATCCTACCTAAAGGAGCTAATATTTTTTTCTATTTCTAAATAATTATCTACAGATCACTGTTTCACATAAAAAATCAATAGGAATGTCCATGTTGGTGAGGATTGATTTTTTTTTCTCTTTAGGATTGAGTTCTCTTTGTTGTTTGTTTGTTTTTTAAGGTTTTATGTATTTATTTGAGAGAGAGAGAGAGCACAAGCAAGGGGAGCAGCAAGGAGAAGGAGAAGAAAGCTCCCCACAGAGTAGAGAGCCTGAAGCAGGGCTGGATCCCAAGACCAGAAACCATGATCTGAGCCTAAGGCAGATGCTTAACATACGGAGCCATCCAGGTGGCTCAAGTTGTCTTTGTAACCATTAAAAATGTAAAGGTGAGGGGACAGGGAATAATAATGATTTGAGTAACTACATTTTCCTTCCCCCATGTTAAGCCTTGCCAACCTTCAACCAACAGTTCTCTGCCCACAAAACCCATAAGGATCTTCCTGAATTGAGTTCAAACACAGTGCAAAGATACTTCATGAAATACATAGCAGTGGCTACATGAGATTAAAATAATCTTCCTAAGTTTTAGTCTTGTAAAGATTGCAAGCCAAAAAACAAAAATCCTGATATATAAAGAATTTGAATACTCTCTTGAAATCAAACAAAAGGAAAATAAGTACATTTGCCTTTAAAAAGGATGGTTAAATTACATTTAGAAAGCATGATTTTTACCTATAGAATTCTTAGAGTCCTTTTTATATCCACTTGAGGTATAACTGCTGGTTATTGTGTATATTGAAATATAGACACTGCACATATTTTGTATATACTGGAATTAAGTTTGGAAATGTTTGAAAGAGAGGTTTAAAATAATACATAATCCTAGAATTTTAGAATATCACCATCACTACAATTCTCCACATGATTTTATTTCATTTTGGCTATTCATTTTTCTCTTCTTTCTTGCAGCTATATGTCAGACAAGTGAAGCCAGGGCAATGGTGAACATACTGATAGTGTTCAGTTTAAGAGATAAATAAAGATGGGAAGATGTGGAGTGTCAATGAGGACAGCAATCCTTTTTCAGGTCGTGCTGATTTTCAACCCACAGAACATTGGTTAGAAGTAAAACCTGAGTATACTTGAAAGGAACAAACCACTCTTTCGGAACATTTTTCCTCTAGTTAATTTTCTCCTCACTGATTCTACCTCCACAGAGATAATTAGTACAACTGGCTTTATAAATAAAGAAAATAACAATTTAATAAGAATTTAAAAACAAAACAAAACAGAAAAAAAAAAAAAAAAACGCCATAGAGCTACTAAGAGAGCCAAGACTCAATTTCCTGTGCTTTTTCTACTGTGCCATGTTTTCTCATCATTCCATGTTTTGCTAAAAGAGACAACTGTGGTACTGTCATGAAAGTCAACACAGTTTTGAAGAGAGTTTCCAGTGTTCAAATCTGGAATGTCCTCTTAGAGTAACAATTGAATCCAGAATATTCTCTCAAAGTAACAATTGAAATCCATAATGTTCCCTTAGAGCAACAGATTGAACCCAATAATAAGGTCTCTCAGTGCAATCTTGCTCCAAATACCTCTGAGCTAGCTAGAGGAATCAAAGACAGGGGAGGAGCTTATCTGAGTCCTCCTACTCCATCATAAGGCCAAATCAAAATGAGCACTCAACACTGGGTACTTTTAAAAATTGAAATAATACTGTGAACAAAATAAAAAGTGACACTCTTATTCCTGTTGCCCCCAATTTCTCAACCTTTGCCCCAGTTATCTCTTCCTACAGTAGATGCCATAAAAAGATCCCTTAGGGACCACAATTGGAGAGTGTTGGCGCTGAGGCTCTGGTCTTAGGCGTTAGGTTGAATTTCTAGGTCACACATCCATAGGGAAGAGATGTTCTTCACAGACTACAGCCTTTCTGCTTTGTAACCATGGTGTTTCCTTACACTCCTACCAGTCTGCCCCTCGCTGCTCCATCTCCTTCTTTTTTTTTTTTTTTTAAATTTTTTTTTTTAATTTTTTATTTATTTATGATAGGCACACAGTGAGAGAGAGAGAGGCAGAGACACAGGCAGAGGGAGAAGCAGGCTCCATGCACCGGGAGCCTGACGTGGGATTCGATCCCGGGTCTCCAGGATCGCGCCCTGGGCCAAAGGCAGGCGCCAAACCGCTGCGCCACCCAGGGATCCCTGCTCCATCTCCTTCTGTTCCATCAAAATGCTGAGCTTACTTCTTAGTGGCTCATCTCCTCTTTATATCTGCTTAGAGGGGTGAGGGTCTAATCATTGGGTAATCTACTTTTTCTTGCTTAGAGAGATTTGTTATAATATAGTAGGAATTAAAATATTCTTGCAGTGAGGTCTTGTTGACCAGTGAAACAGTATTGAAATTGTTTCCTTATAACAGAACATTCTAAGCCGAAACATATTCAGGGTAGCTCTAACCACAGCAATATTCTTTACAAATATTTTCCGTCTGAACCTACATAAAAGTAGAAATACATAAGTTACCTGCTGAAAGAACTCATGTGAAATTTGTAATGCTATAAGAAAAAGAAAATAACTGAAGGTTAGTAAATATCTAAGCAGTGAAGAGACTCTCCCTTGGGTGCCTCTGAAAAGGTCTTTTTTTTCTTGCCAAAAACCAATTACATTTCTACAATCCATTTCACCAGTGCAATGCACAGATATTCACAGCAGCTGCAGAGAGTGCTTTGTATTATTGGAGAAGAACTTTACAATGGTTTGTACTGATATCAACATAACTAAGCTGGACCTAAGTTACCCAGAATCTCCTTCACTGTATTTTTCTGGTGTAGAGATGACCAAAAAAGAAGTTCGTGGGAGATTCAGAAAGGAAAATGAAGCTGGAGATGTGAAGCTCTGAAGGTCATTGTGGGCACCAGGCATCCTTGGAGTTCGTGAGCAGTGTTGCTAAGTTGCTGGCTCCTCTTTCTGGGAATGGGCAGCAGCTGGGCCCATGGCTCCCCTACCTGCCATCCTTCCTTCTGTTTCTTTCAGTCTTTCATTGCTTCTTCTGCAAAAGACCTAGGCTGTCAAGGTTGGAGGAAGTGACAGACCGCAGTCTGTCCTCATGCGGAACATCTTCTCATGTTCTAGTTTGTCTCCATTCTCCTGTTTTGGGTCAATCCTTTCTCTCCAACAGCTTACTTGAGCCAACTCCAGACCGTCACCAGACAAGGCGGCCTTACAGAAATTTCTTCCCCAGCTGCCACAATTGCATGGCTACTCCCTATAATAAATCCCGTATTCTATATCACTATGAATGACTTCCTTTATTGATGGCTTCCTTTATTGATGGCTGACAGACACAGAATCATGCTCAAGCAACAAGGACTCTACCCTAATCAAAGAATAGGTAATGAGTCTCTGGCTGAATTTCAGTATCCATGCCCTAGTATAGTACTACCACCTTGAATCTTGGCTAGCCCTGTGACTCTTTTGACTAATTGAATATGGCATAAATGAGGCTTTGTGACTTTAAGTCTAGGTCATAAGAAGCTTGCGAATTCTACCTTCCTCCTGGAAAAGTCACAGTGGGAGATGAGAGGCATCATGTATGAAGATTGACTACCCTGACACTACGATGCTGGGAGAAATCCCAGTGATGTTACTGGTGCCCAAAGAAGGTAGATAACGGAAACTTCACCTATAATGGAGTGATTCCTGGGTAGATCTATTTTTGTTGGGAAATACAAACTGTGCTACTGTATTCACCTGCAAGGATAATGACCTTGTCTCACTATTTCCTCATTTCTTTACTGTTTCTGATATTCTTGCTGCCAGTCTCTCTTCAATCCATTATACACATCATTCTAGATTAAATCATATAAGAATATTATACTTATTATGTCATTATACCTTTAAATAACTCTTTGAAGGGCCCCATTGTACATGGGGATAAAGTTTAAAATCTCTCATCCATCTTCCGTCCCTATTCCCACCTCCATTCTCTGCTGCCTTCTAGAGTAAGCTCCCCCATCCAGCCAAACTAATCTTGATGTCCCTAGCTATGGCACAGTATTACCACCATGGGTTTGCATTACTCTGCCCTCCTAATAGACTGAATCCTCTGTGTACCTGCATAAATTGTACCCATACTTCAACATCCAACTTAAATGCTACCTACTCCTTAAAATTTTCCAGAGTCTCTCTCTTCTCTTACTGTTACACTTACTATAGAAAGCTTACTTATGTTTCTATGTATATTTTGGTTCCCTAATTAGATTACAATTATATTGAGAAAAGATACTGGTATTATTCATCTTCATTTTTCTCCAAAGGAAAGTAGTTGTTGGATTGGTAGTTTTATTTTTCCTCTTTTATGGCCTCAAATAAAATATTTTAAGAAAAAATAAATTGTCCTAAGCCATACTGAAGCAATCATACTGACAGCTTTTAATGAAATTTTTAGTAAAACTATTGCTAGCTCCAGTATTCACACTCAAGAGATGACTATGGGGCAATTTTACCTAATCTTTATAAGCATGAAAATCTCCTTTTAATTAAAGATATTATGAACTCCTCTCATGCTAGTGACTGTACTTTTGAGACAATACATAACAAAAAGCTACTGTGCATTCCATTACTTTCAAATGAATTTCTGTTTTATTAATCACAGCAGCATGCAAAAAAAAAAAAAAACCTAGAAATCATACTACAAATCTCTTCAGTATATGCTATTTATTTATTTAGTCTAGTTAATTACTGAGGTAAATATAGATTCTAAGCCACCTTCAATAACCTCGTGTCTTCAAATTTTCTACTTTAAAAAAAAAAGATTTTATGTATTGATTTGAGGCAGAGAGATACCAAGAGAGAGTATATGAGGGGGGGCGGGTTGGAGGGGTGGGCAGAGGGAGAGGGAGAAGCAGGCTCTCTACTGAGCAGGGAGCCAGATGCAGGGCTCAATCCCAGAACCCCCAAGATCACGACTTGAGCCAAAGGCAGACGCTTAACCATCTGAGCCACCCAGGTGGCCCTAAATTTTCCACTCTTCTACTATGCTTCTGACATCCCCTTAGGGATTTTTTAAGATTTTATTTATTTATTTGTGTGCATGTGGGGAGAGTGAGTGTGTGGGGAGAGGAACAAAGAGAGAGGAACAAGCAGACTCCACACTAAGCACAGAGCCTGACTTGGGGCTCGATCTCATGACCCTGAGATCATGACCTGACCTGAAATCAAGAGGTGGATGCTTAACTGACTGAGCCACCCATGTGCCCTGGGATTATTTTTGAAGAATTATCACTGTTTAAATGTCACTCTAGAAAGGTTCAGCTTGGTTTGGCAACAATCTAGATGCTCAGAAATAGAGGAATGATTATGTGAGTTATGATATGTCCATATAATTAATTTTATGGACACAAAAATATAATATTAAAATTTTGTAATAACATAACATTTCTATAATATTCCATAAAAACTGTATATATAGCATGAACACAGATACATAAAGAAAACCTTTCACAGAGAAAAGCATGACAGAAATTAAAGTGTGACGTTTTGGGATCCCTGGGTGGCTCAGCAGTTTAGTGCCTGCCTTCGGCCCAGGGCATGATCCTGAAGACCCAGGATCGAGTCCCATATCAGGCTCCCTGCATGGAGCCTGCTTCTTCCTCTGCCTGTGTCTCTGCCTTTCTCTCTCTCTCTCTCTCTCTCTGTGTGTGTCTCTCATGAATAAGTAAATAAATCTTAAAAAAAAAAAAATAAAGTGTGACATTTTCTCTGTAGGCCCTTAATGAGAGCATGGGTAATTTTCTAATCCACATTTTTAAATGTTCTATAATTAACACATATTATGGTTTTACTGAAAAAAAGTAATATACTTAACTTCTTAAAGGTCAGAGATATCACCTAAACATTCTCTGCTCTGTGGCTCTACCAAGCAAAATCCTAGAAACCATTCATTCATTCTGCCTAATTCACTATTAAAAAAAAAAAAAAAAAAAAAAGCACTTAGTGTACTGTCTTAGCTACAAAGCAATACTTTAAAAAAGCTATATTACATTCAATATGTCAAGCACCAGGGACTATAGTTCTTATTATTTGTGAGTTTGTGAGCAAGCCTGTGTTCCACCTACCCATGGACTTGACAACTTTAAGGCTTTGATCCTATTTCCTGTTAGCTTTCATGTTTCTAAGCCTAAAGCATCCTAATTTCTTGAATCGATGTTCATATAAAAACCCCTTGATCATTTTACTTATTGTTCTCTGGGACTCTTCCAGCTTGATTTTGCCTGAGAAGTGGTGACCTGGAGAATATGTAGTATTCCAGTTCTTACACAATTGTAGGATGATGCTTTCTGATTTGTCTGATTTGTTCCCAGTTTTCTTGAGGAGGCAGGTCATTGAGCTGGTGCCTTGGGGAGCAAGCTGCAATCATTCCCAGGTTACTTCCCTGGGTTATAACGAACACCTTGAAGCCATCAGTTCTACACTTTTTTTTCTTTGACTAGATCTCTTAACTATATAATATGCATTAAGTTCATCTGTCAGTGTTTTTTACATTCACACAACTAAGAATTTATCCTTAAATGTATTTCATAGGCCTAACATCTTTCAATTAAGATAGTTTGATATTAATTTCAGTTGGAGATTTTATTATTCAGTCAATTTACTTAAATGTTAATAAAACAAACAAACAAAAAACCAAACAACCCACAATCTCTAGAGAATCTTTCCATTATCATCCTCCAGTTAGAAAAGTGCTTATTTATTCTTGCCCTTTGTTTCCTGTCTCTAAGTACTTACCCACAACAAAAACATTTCCCCTAATGTCATGGTAACTACTGAAGAAAATTTCCCTTCTCATTTTGTCCTTTTATCTAATAGTTTATTTTTACAGTGTGTCCTGAAGTAATTTGCCCATGTATGGCAGATTCTAACAACTTGTTAGGCATCTTACTAGAAGTCCTTCTTTATATTTTCCTACTGAAACCATTTAAATCCAAGGGATTCCAACTGAGAGATTTTCATTGGCACCTTATCGTTGATTATTAGAAAGCTTTTTCACCCATAACACAGTGTCTTCTGAATCTCAGTGATTCTGGAATGAATTAGAGTGTATTGGAATGAAATTCCTTCTCAGCCTTCTTCTTACAGCTGGCTTTTTCTTTTTTTCTTTTTCTTTTTCTTTTCTTTTTTTTTTTTTTTTTGTTTGTTTGGCTTCTTTTTTTTTTTTTTTTTCCTCCTCAATGATGAAGTGTGAAGATTGTCCAGGGCTTGGAAAAGACATAGATGTAAGTATAGGTTCAGTTAAAAATACAAGAAAAGAAAAATAGTTAGACAATATTTTCTATGTCAGTATTCATTTAAATTCCATCAAGTCTATGATCAAAATAATCTTAATTAATCATGTGGTAAGAAAGGGCAGTCCTATTCTACATCTTACTCTTTACAACTCGAGAATAAGACATCTATATTTTAAAAAGTAAATTTGATCTTATGCCAAAAATTAACCTCAGATGGATCATATGCCCTAATGTACAACGTAAAAGTATCAAATTTCCAAGCTAAACATAAGAGAAAAGTGTTTGTGAACTTGAATTAATTAAAGATTTCTTGGGATACAAAAAGGAGGCAAAGACAAAAGAAAGCACTGATTTTGGAATTCATTAAGATTTAAAACTTCTGTGCTTCAAAACATATTTTCAAGAAGGACAAAGACTCAAGCTGGGACGGAGTATTTGCAAAATGTATATTTGATAAAGGACTTATGCCTAGACTGTGTAGAACTATTACAGCTCAATGATAAGAAAACAATGCAACTTCTTAAAATAAGCAAAATAATTTAAGAGACATTTCACCAAAGATGGCAAAGGTTCAACATCAATATTTCAGAGGCAAGTGAAATTATAGCCACAACTGGATATCAGCATCTCTAGGATAGCAGATACTTCAAAAGATTTGACTGTTCCAAACATTGGCTTGGATGTGGAATAAGTAGAATTCTCATACACTATTGACAGAAATGCAAAATGTTAGAACCACTTTGGAAAACTGTTGGGCAGTTTCTTATAGCGTTAAATATACTTAATTTACCTGACCCAGAATTTTATTCCTAGTTATTTACCCAAAAGAAATAAAAACATGTCCACACATAGACCTGTGCATATATATTGACTTTATTAGTCTGCTCAGGCCACCATAACAAAATACCAGAGATTGGTTGGCTTAAACATAAATGTATTTCTCACAGCTCTTGAGGCTAATAACTCTAAGATCAAGGTGCTGGCAAAGTGGATTTCATTCTGAATCCTCTTCTCTTGGCTTAGAGGTGATCTCCCTCTTGCTGTGTGCTCCTGTAACCTCTTTTTTGTGCAGGCTCAGGGAAAGAGAGAGAGATGGAGCTCTGGTACCTTCTCCTCTACTAAGAATACCACTGGTATGATCTCATTTAATTCATCACCTTCTCACAGGCCCTATCTCTAAACATGGTAACATTGGAGGTTAGATTTTCAACATTCAACATATGTATGTGTGTGTATATATATATATATATATATACACACACATATATATATACACGTATACTTTATTTAAATAGTCAAAAACTGGAAACAACTCAAATATCATTAACTCATGAAGGAAGAAACAATTGTGATATAGCTGTATGATGGAATATTATTTGACAATAAAAAGAATTAAATTACTGATACATGCAAAAACATGGAGGAATCTCAAGAAATAAGCCAGATCCAAAAGCCTACGTACTATGTGATTTTATTTGTATGACATTCTGGAAAAGGTAAAACTATATTAAATAAGTTATTGTTAGAGACTGGGTGTGGAAAAAAAGATTGACTATTATTTTATTTATTATTATTATTTTATTTATTATTTATTATTGACTATTATTATTATTTATTATTATTTATTATTATTATTTTATTTATTATTATTATTATTATTATTATTTATTTTGTTTTATTTTATTTTATTTTGTTTTGTTTTTTAGAGAGAGAGGGAGAGAGCATGCAAGGGAGGGGTGGGGCAGAGGGAGATAGAAAATCTTTAGCAGTCTCCATGCCCAGTTTCGAACCCAACATGGGGCTTGATCACACAACCCTGAGATCATGACATGAGCTGAAATCAAGAGTTGGACACTTAACCGAGTAAGCTACCCAGGTACCCCAAAAAGGACTGACCTTAAAAGAGCACAAGGGAACTTTTGGGGGTGATAAAGAATTGTGTTTTATTAATTATATATATAATTACATACATTTTTCTTTTTTATGATTTTTGTTTATTTATTTATTCATGAGAGACAGAGCGAGAGGCAGAGACATAGGCAGAGGGAGAAGCAGGCTCCCTGCAGGGAGTCTGATGCGGGACTCAATCCCAGGACCCCAGGATCATAACCTGAGCCAAAGGCAGAGGCTCAACCACTGAGCCACCCAGGTGCCCTTATATACATTTTTTTAAAACCCATCAAACTAAGGGCACCTGGGTAGCTCAGTCAGTTAAGTGTCCAACCCTTGGTTTCAACTCTGGTCAGGACTTCAGAATTGTGAGATTGAACCCTGTATTAGGCTCTAAGCTCAGCATGGAATCTGCTTGAGATTCTCTCCCTCTCCTTCTGCCCCTCCCCTGCTCACTCTCTCTCTCTTTCTCTAAAATACATAAATAAAATCTTTTTTTTAATCAAGCTATATACATAAAAATATAAATTTTACTGTACATAAATCATACTTCAACAAACTTGGTCTAAATTTATTTTTTAAAAGAACTTGAAAAATTGAGAACTATAGGAAGCCTAGATAGAATCCTCATAACTTTAACCACTCCAGAAAGGTAGGTTTGATGATATTGTTCCTTAGCGCATCACTGGCTTATTCAACATGCATATGCCAATTAACATGTAGTTGTTGGTCATGTATAAATGAATGACACAGGCACTGATCTCAAGAGGCTCAGTAGCTGATAGAATAGAATTGCTACATCATTATCATTTCTATCAAATTGTAGTAGGCTATTATAATTTCTACCAAATTATAGAGCTATGAGAACAAAAGCAAAATGCTTATCCAATGTTTCCCCTTCCAAAGTTTCCCTCCTCATATTTTGAATAAGGTAAAATAGCTAGTTTTTAATATTCAGGGTTGCTACAGACCATATAGTATCCCCTCAGATTCATGTATTAAAACCTTAACCCACAATGTGATGCTATGTGGAAATGGGGCTTTGGGAAGTAATTAGGGTTAGATGAGGTCATGAGAGTGGGGCCCTTATGATGGTATTTGTGCACTTATAGAAGAAGAACCAGAAAAGTTACTTTCTCTCTTTCCATTATATAAGAGAGCCCTCACTGAGGAATCACATTGGTTGTTTTCCAGCTTCTGGTACTGTAAGAAATAAGTTCATATTGTTTAAGCCACTCAATCTATGGTATTTTATTATGGCAGCCCAAGCCGACTAATGCAGGTCTTCTGCTGTTAGGATTTCAGTTAAGTATAAGGACACTTGGAGGTGCATTACAATGATCAAATGCCTTGACTCAAGGCCAGACCTTCTGTAATTGACGGTAAACTATGCTAACAAATGGATTGGGGTCAGAACACTTTCTCCTTAAAATAGCAGGCTAGAATAGTATATATTAGAAGTCATCAACTCCTGAACATATTTGATGAAAAGGTGTCCAGCAGAGGGTACAGAAATGGGGGAGGGCAGTAGGAGATAAGCAGTAATGTTATTATGTTTACTATATAGGCATTTTGTACTTAGGCAATTTTGTACTTAGGAAAAGACATAAGCTTTGAAGAGAAACAGACCTGGATACAAATCCTGACCCTTTCTCTTATAAACTTTGTGGTTTTGAGCAAGTTAAACTCTGAACCTCAATCTCCTCACCTATATAATGAAGATAACAAGCAATCCCCTATCTCAGGAGCTGGGAACATTAAATGAGAAAATACATGTAAGAAATACTTCATGAAAAGTAGATTAGTTGGTTCTCCCGTTTTTATAGCCAAAGCTGATCTAGAACAATAGCTCAATGAGGTACAATAAAAAAATCAAATGAGCTTTGTCAAGTAAATATAAACTGGAAACCATGTCCCAGCATTACCCCTCCAGGGAAATATTTAAATAAGTGAATTCTTGAAGCTCAAAATCAAGGCACAGTTCCTGCCATATGACATGAAAATAACAAATATCTGTAGTAGGAATAGCTGTAGGAAAGTGGTTTGGCTCAAAAGGACTAATGCCTAGTGACAGAATGACAAGCATCCATATCAGAAAAATGGAAGTCTTTTAGATTGTGTGGGAATACAAAACCTTATTAAAGTACCTCAAATACCATCACCTGTCCCCGACATTTACCCTACATTTACTTATAGATTGATGCTGATTATAACATTTTAAAAGAGGAGAAAGTAGGGAAACCTAGAGCCTGCCGAGATATCCCAAAAAGCAGGAATTTGTTAGTTCCTAAAACAGTTGATTTACATCCAGTGATAAGAATTAATCCAAATAATATTCTTGAATATAATCATCAATGAAGCTAAAATTATTTCTATTAAGGCCTGCACATAATACACAGTTCACAAGGGATCCAGTATCATTTAACCCCAACCAATGGCACAAAGGGACTTCAAATGCTCTTCTAACTTGTATGGACTTCAGGGCCAATTCCTTTGGTCTTGCTGTCTCCGTGAATGGTAAGCACTGACCTCTAGTGGCAAGTGTAGTTAATCACAGCCCTGTCCTTCAGTGACCCCAGGGAGAGCACCAGGCCAGAGGAGGGCTTATCATAAAGAAAACAGTTCTCCATGCTCTCAAGGAGAACCTGAGAGCCCAAAGAGATCACATTTACATCTTTTCTGTTTGTTTTGTTTTGTTTTGTTTTGTTTTGTTTTGCTTTGTTTTGTTTTTTAAATCTTGAGCATTTCTCCCAGCTCCCAGTGGAAATCTAAGATGGGTAGTTTGTTGAGTTTGATAGTTTTTCTACAACTCTAAGAAGCAGAAGACAATGACCCTGATCTCTCTAAGATTTAGAATCTGCATATATGACCTCAGGAACTCACCACACATGTAAACAAAGCAATAGAGATTCAATGATCTGACATATGCATCTGTATTCTATTTACTCTGTTCCATGGGGAACTTGTAAAGACATTGGTCAGTCAGTTAAAAACAGGTCTGTGAACTCCTCTATGCAGAAAAACCATTAGACATTATGTGAAGTCACAAAAGAAACCAAAGATCATCTCTATTCAAGTACACTGGAAATTAATTGGGATGAGAGGACTCATAAATTTATTTATTTTTTACCTCTAGTAGAGGAATCAAACATATAACGGTTTTAAATGAAAAATATCAGGAAGGAGAAAATAAGCAGAACAATGAGATGAAGAAAAAGATGCATCAGGTAACTATACATTTTAGGATTTATATTTTTTAAGGGGTAGATAATAAAAGTGATCTTAAAAATAAATTATCTATTCTAATCCTATCAATTTAAAAGAGGGAAATAATTGTTTCAGAAATGTGATTTAACTTTCATACAGTCCCACATCAGTAAATGGAAAATCACTATTCAAAATTCCACTCTGAAGTTATTCCATCACATGATCTGTCCTACCTTAGAAGAACTGAGCTTCTGTTCAATTCGGACTTCAAAATAAATCTTAAATGTAAAGTTACCTATTTTAAAGGAAATCATTTCTTCTATAGCAATACTTGAATATAAGCTCATTGAGTGTAATGCAATGGACACATTACCTAATGCAAATGTTCAAAGGATGGAGGTGATACTGGGTAATTTGTGCTTGTTTTTATTTAATCTTCTATGTAATGCTCAAATTCATGTATCAAAATTTTCTTATACATTGCAAATCATTCCAAATATATCTCATTTAAGATACAATATGCTTTCCTGCCTTTCTCTCATGAATATAAGTATCAGTTAAATTCTAATTATTTCTAATGACACTTCCTCTGTCTCTCACTTTCCCTCACTAATGCCATTTGCTGCTCTGCTTCCACCCAAGGCAGTTTCAAAGCCAGGTGGACTATTGATTCTATGTTCCTAAAATATTTAAAAGAAAGAGGAAAGAAATCTGTGGAAAGTCTCTTTTCTTCAAGATTTTCATCTAGGGGTTTCAGAGTGTTTGGATGAGTTTCAAATAAACATCCCTTTGCTTAGTATAGTTGATGCATATTTTTTAGCCTCTAGAGGGGAACACTGATCTGCTAAAATTGCCATTTTTCAGCTAAATTATAATTTGCTAGTCCCTTAAGGCCATCTGACAGGTTTTGTGGCTATTCTGACAGACTTCAGTATAAATAAAGAATATTTTAAACAAAATTGTAAAAGGTTTATTTTGAGAAAGTAAAATGGCAGATAAGGGCATGACTCACCTAATATTCTTATCCTGCTTAAATAGGAACAAAATGCATTATGCTATGTAATAAACTCTGTTTATTACAACCTAAATTTAGGGACTGGGCTGTTATGACCAATTGACTGTTATGAGTAATCATAAAGTACCACATACACATAAACTGTTACTTTGTAAGAGTTAGAAAATTACAAATACAGTCCTATATAAATAATGTATATTATAAATACATAATACAAAACTACTGAACATAAGTTATTCACTTTTAATGATTGATTATGATTTTGCAGTGTCCCAGTATTATTCTGTGAATATCAATATTATTGGACAGCTCAAAGTTTGGCTAAAATAAAGCTTCATTAATAGAATACTGAACAAATAACTATCAGACTTGTATATTTAGATCATCAGCTCCCACTGGGACTTTTAATTAGAAGTCAAAACTTTCACTTGTTAGACTATTACTCAAAGTAACACAGGATGAAATAAATAGAATGTCAAACTTGACTTTGCAAGAGAGCTTGAAATTACCCCAGAAAACTTTGTGAATGGAATTTTATATTATTGACTAAGAATCGCTATTTTTAAGATTATTATTATTTTTTATTTGAGAAAGAAAATAAGTGGGGTGAGGGACAAGGGGAGAGGAAGGAGAGAATCTCAAGCACACTCCTTACTGAGTATGGAGTTCGAATGGAGTTCGAATGATCTCACAACCCTGAGATCATTACCTGCATAAACCAAAAGTTGAAGGTTTAACTGACTGAGCCACCCAAGCATCCTTGGAATTTACTATTTTGACAACCATTTTACTCTAATATCTATCTAATATGTATGAGGATCATCATTTCAACATTAGATAAAATGCAAAAATAAATAAATAAACAAGGCTGAATGTTTAGTATGGGGGAATGGTCAAATACATTGATGTATGGCCTATGTGGACTATTCTAGCACCATTAAAAATTATGTTTCAGGAAGTTTAATAACATGAGAAAAAATTAATTATAAAATGCTAATTTTAAAAAGTCCTAGAAAGAAATATACCAAAATATTAACCATCATTTTCATTTGGTAATAGATTACCTATGATTTAAACTTTCGTCTTTGAAAAAGAATAAAATAACTTTCATCTTCAGAAGGCTGTTTCTTCAAGACATATGGGACAGAAAGAGAATAAATGCTATTACTTTTATCTATGACTAAATCACTACACTCCTCATTTCTTCACTGAAATTGCATGGATGTTTCATTTTCTTTCTTTTTTTCCTCTCTCAGTATGCATTCCATGCCAGACTGTGAGGGCACACAATAAGAAGCATAATTCTTTATAGCTTTTACATTCCTCTCATTTTTTATTTGACCCTAATAATTTCAAGAGGAGATAAAATATAGGCACTTAAAGACTTCTTGGATTTTTTGTTATTAATATAAACATTTCAGTATTTTAATGTCCACAAATGTTATTAAAATAAATGTTATTAGAGTATCTAATACTAGGAGAGTTCTAAGTATAAATCCTAATTACTCCACTTAGGCAAGTTAGATCTCAACTTAGACCTCAGAGTTGAGGCCCCCCACCCATCCCGCTCAGCCCCTCCTCTCATTTTCACCACCCTCTACCCAGCCAATCTATCAGGTTACCTTGTATCATTTTCATAAACTTAACAGTATCTGGAATTATTTGCTTAGGCATTTGTTACTTGTTTAATGGTAATATCTTCTGTTACCACCACTCCCAGAAATGCAATTCTATAGATGAAAAGATCTTATTCCTCTCCCCTAACCCCCACTGCTTTTGCCCCAACACCTAGAGTAGTGTCTAGCCTAGAGTAGGCATTAATAAATACATGTCAAATAAATAAATGAATGAGCAAAACTCTGAGTTTTTCCTTTCCAGTAAAATGGAGATAATCATATCTACCCTATAGGCTTATCATAAGGATTAAATTAGATAACATATGAGAAAAACTCATATCTTAAACCTTGTCACTTTTTTCTATCCTCCATTTACTTGCTATAGCATGTGGGAGTCTTGCACAATTTTTGCCATCTCATATACCAAGAGCTTCCCAGGACGTTTTTCAAAAAGTAACCTCACATTATACATGCTATTTTACCTATTAAATAATCCAAATTAAAAGCACTAGAGGCTATATTCACAAGCAATAATCAGTATTGGCTCTGTGTGACCTTTGAAGAGAAGCAAAACCCAGATAAGCTCATGGTTAACACCGTATCTGATAATACTTTTACCTGCCAAGAGAAATAAATCACAAAGTGTCAAATAAGCAAAACCCATTTCTTGAGGACTTACCTGTCCTCAAGGCCATCCTGGGTGACATACTAAGAAATGGAGCAACTGTGCAGCCTGGCAAATGTACAGGATATTTCCTCTGTTGCCTCAAAAGGATACTTGGTCCCCAAAAAAAATAAAGAATATATTTTGACTTCGATGATTTGTGGATCCCAAGAAGATTTATAATTTTATAATTCAAAATGTTGTCACATTTTAGAGCCCCAGAGAGGCTAAAGGAATTACCCAAAGACACACAGCTACTTAGTAGCTAAGTCATTGTACCATTTAATTCAACTAAACTCAACTGCCATGAATTGAGTGCTTGAAGGCCTTTGGCTTTGTACTAACTTGTGGTTTGAGAGTAAGCTAGGAACACATGCACAGTGTTCAACATCTTTGGAACATAGTTCACTGAGCAGTTGCTTGGTTAATTGGTTGGTTGAATGAAGTTTCCAGCTGCCTCTGACTTATCTTGAGAATAGATATAATGACAATGGTACATTTTTTACCTGGCATCTCCTGGAGCCTTACTCTATCAACTAACTTCAATATAGCACCCACATTTTTTTTCTCACATTTTTTAAATCATAAATGTTTTGCACAAAATATCATAAGCTTTTCTTGATTTCTTGGCTTCACAAAGAAGAGATACCTATCTCACTGAAATACCTTTATTGCAAAACCATGCTGTACTGGTAGAAATCTCTGCTTTCGCCTGAGTTTTAAGCTGGCTATATATAATTTGACTTGACTTTCTGCCTTTCAGCTGAATTATACTTGAACTCTTTCTCTGTTAGACTATTTTAATTCCAAATGAATCTTTAAAAAAAAAAAAGAACCCTGACATTTGTGGTGTATATGACTACATAGTTACAGACAAAATAGAAAGGCATAGAAAAGCTTTGTTATACATCTGGAGAAAACAAATTATTTTCAGTACAAGAAAAGACATTCTACATTATATATTAACTTCCTGTTTTGACAATTAAACACCATGTGCTGCCATCTAAAACAGAAGTGAAAAATTCAGGATTATTTATAATTATACAATTATAGGATTTCTGGTTATATGGGTATAATATTATAGGTGATAGCTTTTTTGTGGGGAACTTAGGATTATATGGAATGCAAACATCCAGAAATCCCAAAACAATGTTGCTTATAGTGTTAGACAAGGAAATTTAATGACTAGAACAAAAAAGTCAAACTTAAGTATTATTTTAGTGTTAGCATTTCCCCTGAATTCTTATTGTTCATATTAGGTAAACAAACTATAAATATATAACAAATACCCATCCTTTGTTAGTTGTAATACTTAATTGAGTCAGGATAACCCATTCTCTAACCATTTGGATACATAAGCAATTACTGACATGTGAGACCAATAGATTCAGTCAAGTGTTCATTCTTTCATTTCTGATAAAGAGAAAAGCTTTAAAGTTAATTCAGATTTTCAATTTTGAACCCCTACTACTGGTTCATATTGCTTTGGTAACAAAGCAATGGGTCACTGAAACCATCCTTAGAACACCATGGTGTGGGGAAACACTGAGCTATTTAGCATTTGTTGGAAATGTAGAGTCATTTTTCTGATCAGTTAATATGTCCTAAGAAAAAAAATCTTAGAATTTGAATTTGGAACAACTTGAAATGAAATTCACAGTGGTAGAGCCTTCACAAAAGCTTCATCGGTACATTAAAATTTTAGTGTGCATTCTGACCTGCATTGTGAAATCATTTCCAATTCCATAACGTAATAAAGATAGCATTTTATTAGTAGGTCCTACTCCTGGCCTCAGCAATACAGGATATGGAGGAAGTGATGTACTACTTTCAGGAAAGACCCTCAGATCACTCCACTTGGAACTGATTTCAAAGTTTCTTCTGCTGTGGTGTCACTCCATAGTTTTCTTGTGTTGGAAGATAATCTACCATCAGCCAATTAGAAAATGGGATCCTGGGATGCCTGGGTGGCTCAGTGGTTGAGCATCTATCTTTGGCTCAGGGCATGATCCCAGGGTCCCCAGATGGAGTCCCACATATGGCTCCCTGTGGGGAGCCTGCTTCTCCCTCTGCCTGTGTCTCTGCCTCTCTCTGTGTGTCTCTCCTGAATGAATAAATAAAATCTTTAAAAAAGAAAAGAAAATGGGATCTTAAACTGCATTTAACACTCATACCTATTTGGAATCTTGTGCTAAATTTAGTATTATTTTGCCTTGTATATGCATTTATTTACTTCCTCTTAGGAGTTTTATCACATTTCTTTGTAGACAGAGACTATATCTTATTTACTCATGTATCCCATTACATGAGTAAAAAAACAAACTCAAAACATCAGTTTGTATATAGAAGGTACATAATGAATACACAATATAGGAGGTGTTCAACCTATTTTTATCTTATTTAATAATTTACTGTTCACACTCTGTAAATTAAAAAATATTAAATAAAGGTAAAATAGATTATTGCCAGGAAATATTTTTCTGTATGACATTAGTCTATAATTTAGGGACTTAAAAGAACCATTTATTTAGCTCATGGCTCTGCTGCCTACAATTTATGCTGGACTCCACTGAGTGGTCTTGGTTTGTACATGCATCTGCAGCCAACTGGCAGGCCACTGAGGATTGGCAGATTCAGGGAGATCTCAGCTGGGATGATTAAATTCTATGAAAAGTATCCTTTAATTCTGTGAAAAGTTTTATCATCAATTTTGGTGGCTTGTATGTTCAAGGATTGTTCCTATCACTGTGCCAAGAAGAAGCAAAGGCTTAGCATGGTCATATGCTCCGCCAGCAGCCTTGTCCTCCACTCCAACCTGGATATTTCAGTGCAACACTGGACAGGTGTTGAAACCACAGCTAGGTTCTAAAAGAAAAACAAAGAGCAACTATCTGCATTGTCTGCACCAAGATTCACAGACACCATGTTTACATATTTCTTGAATATTCCACACTGCTTCCTGCCACAGGCCTTAGTTGCTTGGAAAGGTCTCCTGTCCACACAGGAGACTTCTATTTTGCTTTCAAAGGTTGTAGTTCCCACAATCCTTTCCCGGCGCTAAACTATAAAAATATTTATGCAATGGACTATTACCTAGCCATAAAAAAGAATGAAACCTTGCCATTTACAATGACATGAATGGGGCTAGAGAGCTTTCTGCTAAGTGAAATGTCATAGAAAGACACATACCATATGATTTCACTCAATAGTGGAATTTAAGAAGCGAAACAAATGAGCAAAGGGAAAAAAAGGAGAGAGGCAAACCAAGAAACAGAATCGTAACTACAGAGAACAAACTGATGGTCACCAGAGGAGAGGTGAGTACAGGGATGGATGATGGGGGTTAAGAGTACACTTGCTGTGATGAGCACCGGGTGTTTTATGGAAGTGTTGAATCCCTACAGTGTACAACTGAAACTAATATGACACTGTATGTTAATTAACTGGAATTTAAATTAAAAAAAGAAAGAAATTTGTGCTGTTGTATACTGTCCCTTCAGAGCACTGATCTCTGTTTGTACAACTGTGTGATGATTTGATTGAGACCTGTCTTTCACAGACTAAAAGCTTCTAAAGAGCAGAGCTACTCTGGCATTGCCTCCCATTGCATTCCTGTTGCCTCACGAGCGCTCACCTCATGGTGGTGCTCACCATGTCTCAATTGAATAAATGTTAAGGTAAGAGTAATTAAATGTGGGTTTTTAAGAAAGAGGAAAGTTCTTTTAATATTTCTAAATTATGCACGTTAAACATTTTGAGGCTGGGAAATCAGGTACTCTCGTTTCCAGAGGGCAGAGATGATGTAAAAAGAGTCTTCCATGTTTTGCCCCAATCTGCTTCCAGAATGGGGCCAACAGATCACCCAGAAAGGAGACAATGTAGTTCTTTCTCAATGATCACCTAGACTTAGCCTCCAGCTTCTCCCTGAATCAGAGCCAGCTGTGGTGGTGGCTTTTGAGATGCACAGGACTTTCCTATGAGGTCATTACTGATGGAAACTATCAACACCTCTGCCCCTTAGGGAGGGTAAGAAGTCAGCCCCACTCAAATAAGCAATCCTCAGGCTCCTGCCTCAGAAACACTCCCTGGCTCCTACCACAGATGTTTTTGTCTGAGGGACAGGATAAAGGATGACACTGAGGGGTGAAAATCAGAACAGACCCGAGGCAGCTGCATTGAGAAAGGAATCATCGAAGAGTTTCCATGTGTCTTAATACCACACATTTTATCTTCCCCTCCACTTAATTTAGTGAAACAATGAGACGCTGTTCCAAGTAGGTCCTAGTCTCTACCAAGCAGGTATCAGAGACTGGTCACTCATCCCATCTCCCACAGAATGGAAACTACTAGATCATAAAATATTTTTTAGCCTACAAGTGCCAAGATATCAGTTTTCAAGACTAGTTTATTCTACAAAAATAATCACTGTGTAGTTCTAGATATTATCATTTTTGTGTATCAATCAACAGTTGTGAGCAAATGGATATAGAGACAAAGATCATCAAATAATACAAAGTGCATAGGTGAGACGATAGAATTCCTTATGAAAACTACGAACAAGGAACACATTTCTCTGGTTTTCCTGCCATCTTGATTTCCTCAGTGAGGAGTTTATGATGGTCTGAGATAACCTAGCTAAACATGGGTTCCAGTAAGTGATTATAAAGGAGCTATCAGCTTTATCCAACAAGCATTTACTGCACTCTTACTGTGTTCTGGAAACCATGCTCTGCAGGAGATCTAAAGTGCTATAGGGTATTCCCTGATCCTAAGGAGTTTACAGTCCAGCAGAGCTGTTTGTCAAATGGTGGGTGCAATGAGGCCAGTCTGGGCAAAAAGAATGACAAAGAAGATGCCATACTGCTTGAAAACATAATCACAAATTGTATTTGGCAAAGAACTTCTAAGAACATTAACAGAACAGGAGTATTTACGAAAAGGAAAAGGCTCATACAAGCAATCTTCGAGAAGCAGTAAAAGAGAAGCTGGCATTTTGGGGAAAGTAGAATCTTAGAAACTTTTGGAGGACCCCTTTGAAGTTTTGGTGAGGGGTGGTTCTGGTTAGTGTTTCCACAGTGAGGCTAAGGGACAGGTTATGAAGACAGAATCAGGGAAACTTGTACCTCAACCACTCTTCAAATTTGATGGCTCAAAGAGGAGGCTGTGACCCTGGTAAAATCGGAACACACCACAGGTGTTTCTAGGGGCCAGAAAATGCAGGATTCAAATAGCTTTTCTAGACTGAGAACAAAATTATTCACTATTATTATTTTCGAACAGTGTGACAGTATAAAAATGTAATTTATTTTCCTACTCTAAGCGATAAAGAACAAAAGTGAGTGGGCAGTGAAAGACAACGCATGAAAGCATTAAAGAGGAGAGAGCAATGAACTCCTGCTCAAGAGAAAAATCGCACCTCAGTGACAAGCCTGCTGTGCAAAAGCCCATTTAGCAAGAATAGCCCAGACCTTCATTTCAAGTTTTATCAGAAGCCACTGGTCCTAAAGTATCACTGGCGCCTACTGAATTTTCACCAGGGACCTAACAGAAAACATCTGTTCTCTTACTTAAAAGTAAGTCAATTGATTAAATCAATGTTTGCTTTCTTTCTTCTATTAGAAGCATAACTATTTCTCTTTTTCTTCTCTCCGGGCTCCCCTAATAACTTACTTCTGCTTGTGAGTCAAAAATCTGTGTTAGAGGTGTGTCTCTTTCTATGCCTACATGGGGAAACATACCACAGGTTAAGCTGAAATCAGGTCAGAAATCCACCGATGTAAACAATTTGGTAATGTTTCATATGTACCTTGAAAGTTGATATAACCCCATAAGATGACCTCAAGCAGCAGATGCCTATGTGAGTGTGTATGTGTGTGTGTTTATGTGTGAATACACAAAATTCTCACTGCCTTGAGAAAATACTGACCAGAAAATTGAGCTTTTATTTTGAAATTTGACCTTCATGTTTAAAACCATCTGAAGTTTTTTTTTAAAAATATATATATATATATATAATTTTATTTATTTCTTTGTGAGAGACACAGAGAGAGAAGCAGGTTCTCAATGGGGAACACAATGCAGGACTCAATCCCAGGACCTGGGGATCATGACCTGAGCCTAAGGCAGACCCTCAACCGCTGAGCCACTCAGGTGGCCCCCTCTTTTTATTAAGATTTTCATTTCAGAGTTTTTACAAAGGAGATTCCATAATGTGAGTGGATTGGGTATGTTTTTTTGTTTTTTTGTTTTTTTTTTTTATTTTTATTTATGATAGTCACACAGAGAGAGAGAGAGGGGGGCAGAGACACAGGCAGAGGGAGAAGCAGGCTCCATGCACCGGGACCGGATCGCGCCCTGGGCCAAAGGCAGGCGCTAAACCGCTGCACCACCCAGGGATCCCGATTGGGTCTGTTTTTAAGTTGAGGTTCTAACCTTGGTGATAAAACTTCTGTAGCCAGGATCCATGGTGCCTTAATAGGACTACCTTCCTATATCAGTATCCACTAAACAACAAGATCCATAAGAAGCAATACTCAGGGAACAAAAATTAAAATAGCAGCTAACTACAGGGCATGGTTGCAGTCATTCCCAGAACAAACCCTTGTCCAGCACTTACAGCATGCCAAGTGCTGTCCTAGGCCCAAGGGATGTATGGATAAATGGCATGAGTGTTTGCCATAAAGGATCTCACAATCTAATAGGGAAGAGAAATAAACCTCAAGTCACAATGTCCTGAGATAAATGCTGTGCTAAGGGATATATAAAGTGACATGAGATAACAGGCAGGGGGAATAGCTCTGCTTTCTGAGAAAGTGGAGGGGGCCTCACGGAAGATTCCAGACAGGGAGTAATAGTTGAACGAGACCTCAAGGAGGATAAGCCCCACAGCTCATGTATTTCTCTGGCATATTTCAATGAATTGGCAAGTCGCTTCACCATTTTATTCCTCAGATTCTTCATCAACTAGCCAAGAGAAGTAAGTTGTGTGTTTAAAACACATGTTGAGAAAAGCCTGTTCCACCCCCACCCCCCAAGCATGGTATATGTGGAAGGGAGATGACAGGCATGTGAATTTGGGAGTTGGGGCTAGGATGAGAGGAGTGAAAAGAAAGAGGAGTATGGCATCCTCAGGATGGAGAGAAACAGTTCCACATGCTATTTTCCCCCTTCTTTCCTTTGTCATTTTAGATTCACAGGCAGCATCAAAACCACTGGATAGGAAAATGAAATTATATGACTAGTTACAATGTCCCTCTTATTTTTGTCAATCAGTAGGGCATGTAATGTACATCGTGTTTTAAAAGTGAGTAAAAATTATCCTAGCATTCATGCTTAGAAAATTATATAACAACATATCATATATATGACATATACATGACACTACATGTTATACTAACAGATGGCAGAAATGCACAGGAAATCCCAGGTCAGCCAGCTGGTAAGAAGAGCACCCAAAACCTCTGGAGAGGTTGGGTGAATAATACTGAACACATATGGTTGCTGTGGGGATTAAGTAAACAATGGATGTTAAGTACATAGAACTTTGCCTGGTACAGAGTCTGCAAATAGTTGTTTTTATTGTTGTTGCCTGTCCCCATCTAAAAATAGAGCTAATAAGAAGGGAAAAGTTCTGTTCAACCTTGTCATCATCTACACAGGCAAACTGAGCTGATGAGCGAAATAGGAGGAGGACAAATGTAAAAACTTCCAGGCCTATCTCTCTATTCCCAGTGCCCCAAAGGGTTGATGGCAATATGTGACTCTCAGGAGGCCTTGGGGACTGCCAACCAGCCTGAGATCCTGACTTGGCAAAATCTTTTGGTAGGTGTCATACAAGGAAGGAAGGAAGGAAGGAAGGAAGGAAGGAAGGAAGGAAGGAAGGAAGGAAGGAAAGAAAGAAGAAAAGAAAGAAAGAAAGAAAGAAGATAAAGAAAGAAAGAAATAGAGAGAAGAGGGCTTGTTATCTGAGTTCTGGGGGACCTCCCACCCGCAAAGAAACCCGCACGCCCGACACCAGACCCCCGGCACTTAGAAAAAATATTTTAAGAAAAGTTCCACAAAAGGGAAAAATATAAAGGAAGCAAAATGAAGAAACACATATGAACCTTGTCAACTGCTGTACCTATGGCTACATGTTGGCCAACTGTTAGGAGTGCTGGTACAAAAGGGAATAACACATCGGTCGTGATCCCTGCCCAGAAATAATATAAAACACAATGTAGAGACATACTGGCTTAATTTGTTGAAGGATCTTGGAACTAAAACAGGAAAGAAAATAGTTGTTTCCCTCATTGGAATGCCCCCAAAAGAGTCTGCGGTAAGTATACCACCACCCTGGCATCTATCACAGAGCCTTTGGTCATCTCGACAGGGTGTGGTGACACTTGATATGAGCACAGCTAAACATGGGGATGCACATGACAGAAGAAATGTAAATGAAAGGAATTTTGTTTTTCACATCAGTGTCCGATGTGGAGAAGCCAGACCAAGAATGAGATAAAATATTATAATCTGAAAAAGAAAGATGGCAAAGTCAAAGCTTGGGATGCCATCAAAGCCAAGCACAGTAGGAGAGAAATTTCAGATACATAATTCATACATGGAACTAGAAATAACAAAAAAAGCTGATCAGAGCTTCTGAAAAAAAGCCAAATCACGAAATCTTGAGCCATTCAGAAAAGTTCTTACTAAAGCCTTATCCAAAAGCAACCCTTAAAACATATGTTCCAGAAATTTGATGATTTATTCTCCCAGCATATATTAAGGACTATTATGCACCCAACATATTTCTTAGTTCTGGGAGAGGATCTCCAGCCTTGTAGGAACTTACAGGTCAGGTGTGGGAGACAAGAGACCCACATTCCACAGCCTGGGTGGTTTCGATAAGGAACGCATCTAGATGAAGTCATACGGTAGTGTACACTTCTGATGAAAGAAAAGATGAAGATCAAGAAACAAAACTAAAGGGCAGCACACACAGCTGAAGGGCTCAAGAAAAGCTCTGCTGAGGAGAGGGAAAGATGTGGTCTCTAAAATGTTAAGTCTGACATATCAGCATCCTGTATTTCAAAGCTTTGAACACTATAGAAAATCGTTGAGTAAATAAAGAACTTGTAAAAGGAACTTATAACTATCAAGTCTCCTGAAGACATGGGATGCCCTGGCTGGGTTCAGATGAGTATATAAGCTATTCTCTTTCTTACTGACCTTCAGCTTCACAAGAGATGCCAAACTAACATTACTAGTAATCATATTTGGGGGAAATAATCCTTCTTAACAGAGCTTGTATACATGTTAATGGATATGTGTATTGCCAGAAAATTGGGCAGATGTTATTCTGTCTCTTTTCCAAATTTATGCCTTCAAATTGGATCCTCTATCCAATTCGTCTTCAAAAAATGAGAGGAATGAAGGAAAGAAGGAGGAAGGGAGGGAGGAAGGAGGGAGACTATATGATTACAAAGGCAAAAATTTGATGAAAAATGGAAATGAGAGAATAGCTATTCCTCCAGAAAATAAAAATGCAAGAAAAGACTTTTTTCCTTGGGTATTTCTACAAGTTGGGTGTTTCTAAGCACAAGCACAGGGTTTAAGAGATGAGAAAGGGTCCATAGAAAGATTGGCTAAGTGAAAGATGTGCTGGAAGCAGGCCCAGGAAAAACAAGTGGTTGCAGTTTTAGTGGTTTACCTGAAAGGACAATGGGATGTACTCAAGTATTCTAAGGAAAATAATCGGGGAGGACAGGCTGATGAAAGCCCAGATCCCAGTTTAGGCAGAAAGTGTGGGAAAGGAGGAAATAAAGAGGCATGTGAATACTTCTAGGAAAAAAATCATCTTATTTTAAAACTCTGGTCAAAATACCTTTGTGCAGAAATGAAAACAACTTTTAAGAATTATATAAGTGCCCAGGAGTTAAGATTAGGGATATATATATATGAAACATAAGCCCACTGAAATGTTTATAAGTTTCATATATATGTTATATCTGTGTTAAAGCTTAAAAACTATTACTGAATGTACTCTTATAAATTAAATAGCAGGGGAAAAGCTTGAAAGTCCTATGATGAACTAAAAAAAAATTTTATGAGGATTACCTTTTTGCTTCCCTATTCAGTCAGCATATAATCAAAATTTGTAGTTTTTGTACTGAAATTCCTGGGAAACCTCGGCATTCACAATTATATTTCTGGTTTGTTTTTTAGGAATATGTGAACACACATATGTATGTGTATTCATATATAATCACTAGGCAATGGGGAGATAATTGGTACCAGGAATAAAGATCCTAAACTGGATCTCTGTGGATTTAGAGTTTGGGAAATAATCCGGAGGATAAGATCAAGGTAGAGAGCTCCTCAAGAACTTTTATCCACAGTTAGAATCCCAGAATTTTAAGTTTTCCATGAGCCTTAAAGATCATCTAGCCCACTTATTCCAAAATTGTGCTGCAAAAAAACATAAGAACCCAAGATTATGCCTCAGTGATATATAAATAATTAAATGTCTGACATGCAGACAAAAATCTCTAAACTACCTAAAAAACATGTTCCTTACTTCTATTTTTATATTTTCAAGGTTCTTTTTTTTAACTGTAAGATTCTTTTTGTAATTTCATTTTTTAAAAGAGTTCTGCAGCTAAAAAAGTAGGAAAGTTCTCAATTCAGTCCACTGTCTCATTGGATAGGTCAAAAACATTAGACCCAGAAAAATAAAATAACCTCCACAGAGGCTCAGCACCAGTTAAATACATAGTTAGGACCACATCTTAGTTTGGGTTCTTTTCAAAGCAGATTCCAAGACAAAGACTGGGGTGCAGGTAGTTTCTTTGAGAACTGATCCAGAAGCAGGAGTGAGAGAACTGGGAAAGTGAAACAGGAAAGGGAAAATCCATTATAGGTTGTGTTAGTGAGTGGGTTAGCTCTATGGGTAACCCAGGCTCAGTCTTGTTGGGGACTGTCTGAGAAACTATGTAAGACATGCTCCTGAGCATTCCCACCATAGAACTTGAAGAAAGAACATCTTTCTACCACCTCCCATGCCCATTGATTGAGGGTTGTCCTTGGGGGCCTTAATTCCTCTGCCCTTCTAAACAGCAGAGAAGACTCCCAGGGCTCCAGTGAAAACTCTCAGATGAGCTGCAGAGAGTAGGAGGTGAGAAGTAGTTAGCATACTGGAAATCATCCATCACACCTGCAAGTGAACTCAAGAGAGCCCGGGAATATGGGATATGGCATAAACAAGTTTAAGAAATCCTGAAATTATTTCTTCAAAGCATAAAATGATGATTGGATCCCTGGCGTTCTCCAAACCCACCTGACTCAAACCCACCTCTTTTCATTCCCAAAGCCTTGTCTCACTGATAGAAGACTAAAGAAATCTGTTTATACTGTACTGCAAAGGGCTTTTATTTTTTTCATCAAGCAGTCCTTTCTGATGAGCTATTTTCAGACACACAGTGACCAACACTACCAACACTTTCCAGGATGCCACAGAGCAAGTGTGATTTCATATACATTTTACTTACAGATACATTTTACTGTTTCAACATCAGTCTGTTGAGTGCTTCTTGAAAGAGGGATCTAGGATTTCATCAAATGAAAGGAAATTAGGTGATAACAGGGTTCCAGTCAACGTTTTCCTTCCAAAGGACTATTGTTACGTGACAGAGCCAAGGCAAAAGAGTTCTGAGAGATTCCTCCAGGGTAAACAGAGCTGAAAAGCTCAGTGTGAGCTGTACATGGCTTCAGCCTATGCATCATACCAAAGACTGTAACAGAGAACCCTTTGGGAAATTGCAGCTATTAGGGATGACAAAGGAAAGTGAAAGGCAAGGCAATTAGATGAGAGGACTCCTAATAATGAGAATGACACAGCAACTGTCAGTTCCTTTTCTCACTTTATCTAAGATACTGGTTTTTTTTCCCCATGATTGATGCTAATGCCAAAATATAAGCACACAAATATTTTCCAGTCCCTGCTCCACCAATAATTTTATAACTTCTTTCTCAGGATTTGGGAACTATTTGCACAATTTTTAAAATATGTCTTGGAAATGTCTTCTATTTTCAAATTATTATAATTTAAAATAATTTGGGTTTAAGTCATCATGAATTTTTAAAAGTACTCTGGGGCTTAAATATTGTAGAGGAATAAGATTCACAGGATCTTTTTCAATAATATAAGTCATCTTAGAGTTACAGAAGATTGTGTATTCTAATTCAATATGTATTTACAGCGCAAACTCTCATTCCCATATGGAGAATGCCTGAATTCTTATGCCTGAATTTCTGGATTCACCTGTACTTTCATGTAGCAAAGTCTATTACGGAAGCTACTATGAGAACAAATGTGTTCTCTGACAGACACTGTGTTATGAGCTGAACTCAAGGTATTTGCTGAATTCAAGGAACTCATTGATATTATTTCCCACTCTTGTCAGTGTAACATATTTATCAACAGCTTCAATATCGGAAGGCATGATTCCAGTTCTGTAATAGATACAAAAATGGATCAGGAATAATATTTGTCCCCCCAAAAAGTTACAGCCTAATAAAACCAAAAGGCCCTTAATATAAGATATGGTGTGCTTTATGACTGAAGTACTATAAACAGATGGTATAGGAGGTCAAATATAAAACTGTTTGTGATGTGGAATGAGAAATTAATCCTTTGGTGGAAAAAGTGTTAAAAAAAAAAAAAGAAAAAAGTAGAGAGCCTTGGAAAACTCACAACTACATTCAAAATTCTCTTGCAGTCATGAATCACTAAATTGCTAACTTTAATTTGTTCTCTGGAAGACTGCCTGAACCCTAATAGTATTTGGCTCTATACACTTGACTTTCTGTTTGCCGCAGAGCTCTATCTCTTTCTGCCTCTAGGCTTTAACCATAAAGAGCCTGAAGAACTGACTTGAGATTGGTCCAGATCATTTCAGGTTTACAATCCATACTGACTTGCAAATACTCTCTTGTCTTCCTTAGCATGAGTCACAGAAAGCAGTAAATTCAATGTGTTTTGAGGCTAAATTAGTTTTAAGGCTAAAAAAGCACAGACTCTGCACCAATGGATTGGGGTCAGATACAGGGATGAAACAAAATTTTCTATTTTATTAAAAGTGCTACATGCCTGGAGGATTTTTTTTTTCTGCATTGTTCTCTTGTGAAAAATTTTCTTAAAGAAAATATTCCAATAGTTTGGGTGAAAGGCATTTCAGAAATGCTGTTGAATCAAATTGAATGTCTCTTAGACTTTCTAGAGGAAAATAATGTAAAGAAAATATCATTTGAAAACACTTATCACATAATCTGAAGGGAAATAAAATATAATAATAATTAACATGTATTATATCAGGCAGTGTGCTAATTAATCTTTTTTCATGTATCCCTTTTATCAATCATTCTAACAACCCTGCGAAATAGTTACTCTTATAATTACCATTGCACAAATGAAGAAATGGTGGCTAAGAAAATTTAAGTAGCCTGGTGAGTGCTATGGGAAGCTGGGATTTGAACTCAAACCTGTCTGATCTTAATCTTAATCACTGTTAACAGTCTCAAAATCCATTAATCCCTTCTGGTTAGTAAACTAAATATGGGATTTGTGAGCACAGATATACATGGACATTAACATGCCAAAGAACAACATTATTAGATCAAGCTATGATGTTGCTTTTATCACAAGCCATATTTTGCCTGGCTTAATCAACATTAATATGGAGTAACTGATCCTGAAAATTACTTTAGTAAGGCTGTACATGAAATGTTTTCATGTAATCACCATGGAGAAAAGTAGAAAATATCAATGGCAGAAAACATATTACTTGAAACATTTGTGGGATAGAAGCATTATGTACTCAGCTTAACTGAGAACAACTTCATGTATATATTGAGTGCAAATAGAAAATAAAGGCAAATGCCCTGATTAATCTCTAAATTTACAAGCACTTCACCAAAATGAGCCTAAAAGTTCCTGATAATGTGGATAACACATTGCTATGTCTACCTTGTATGGAGAATGTATAAATACCTGCTATTCAAATATTTTGAGTTGCTTTGGAAAGAAATAAGGTAAAACATTAATATTAAAAGGATACTTTAAAAATTAGAATAATAAGAGTTATTGATTACAAAAAATATATAGTAAATCCCTTCCAAGAAAAGCTCTGCAAGCACAAGACCCTGGTTTTTTAATACTTTTGCTTGTCTTTTCTTTTTAATATTTTATTTATTTATCATGAGAGACAGAGAGAGAGAGAGGCAGAGATATAAGCAGAAGGAGAAGCAGGCTCCCTGTGGGGAGCCCGATGTAGGACTTGATCCCAGGACCTTGGGATCTCAACCTGAACCAAAGGTAGACACCAAACCACTGAGTCACCCAAGGGTCCCTACTTATGCTTGTCTAATGCAGAGTGGAGGGGTGGTGGAGAATGCTCTCTTACTTGATCAAATGTGATATTTAAAATATTTAGTTAGTGAAAGGGAATAGAAGGGAAGGGAGAAGAAATGAGTAGGAAATATCAGAAAGGGAGACAGAACATAAAGACTCCTAACTCTGGGAAACGAACCAGGGGTGGTGGAAGGGGAGGAGGGCGGGGGTGGGGGTGAATGGGTGACGGGCACTGAGGGGGGCACTTGACAGGATGAGCACTGGGTGTTATTCTTTATGTTGGCAAATTGAACACCAATAAAAAATAAATTTATTAAAAAAAATATTTAGCAACTAATATGGCAGGCATCAAGCAAATTCAAGTACCCTAAAGTAACAAGATCTCCAGAGGGCCTTACTTTGCTATGTGTTATTTCATGGCTGAATGGAGGAGTGGCGAGAGTCCCTGTGAGGGGCTGCATGGGTTGGGTCAGCAAGGAGCTGCACAGGGAGATGGAGCAGTGAGCTATTTGTAATTATTTAAATGGTTTTACTACCAGTATCGACACACTGTGTATACCAATTAGATGTTATCATCCCAAGTTGTTTTAAAATAAGGCAATATATATGGACAAATATAGACATTGGAAAAAACATTTTTTAACATATTTTACAGTTTGATACAGAGGACACCAAAAAATTTAAAAAGCATTATTATAATGATGCAATTCTAACTTGTCCATATTTACTAATTTTTCTACTTTTCCACCAGTCTACCCTCCACATACCCTTTAAAAATCAAAAATACAATTTCTATAATGAGGGTAGCAAGAATAAACTAATATGCCCCCAAAATATTTCTCAACAAATAAATTTTTAGTAAATGAAGTATACATAACTAATGCTTCAAGGCCATTATAGCAGTTGACTAGGGATACCTAAAACTAAGAATGGAAACTTGGAATCATGGTTTTTCAGCCTATGGCTTAAGCAGCAAATCCTAGAAAACCTGTGGATACATTTTCTTCTGCTTCTGTATCTCTACTAATTCTCCAGGATTCTGTCCACTTCATCCCTATCTTGTTACACCTCAGAGTTCGAGTCTATTTTCTTCTTCTAGGTCACCAGCTAAATAGTCATATCTCACAAAAGTATGGAATTTCTTGTGATTTGCCCCCAGTCCTGTGGTCTTGGGAGAAAAAAAAATCTATGCAACGGAAGTTAGGATTTATCTCCTCACCTTCTATTCACCAATCATGGCCACGTATGTCCCTGAGTGCAGATGGTCCTAAGGAGAAGAACTGATGCTCAGTTTCACAATATGTGCATATGAAAAAAATGTGAACCATGTACATATTCATAATCCAGGTGATGTTCACAGACCAACCCTAGTCCCTTCCCTTGCATGTGCACTCACACACACCCACACAGCAATAAAACCATTTAAATGCAGAAGGGCACAATTGTAAATTCAGCTGAAACTTACTTTTTGGCTGTGGGTCAAGAGGACTCGGAAAGCCAACCCAAACAAAATGTATTCAGATGGATCACATCCTTCTTCAGAATACTACAACAGTTTGGCTTCTCTTTACTCATTCCTTTTTTCAAGTTTTTATTTAAATTCCAGTTGGTTAGCATGCAGGGTAATATTAGTTTCAGGTGTAGAATTTAGTGATTCATCACTTCCATACGCTACTCAGTGTTCATCCCAACAAGCGTTCTCCTTCATCCCCATAACCCATTTAGCCCATCCCCCATCTATCTCCCTTACAGCAACCTTCAGTTTGCTCCCTATGCTCAGATTCTATTTCCTGGTTTGCCGGCCTCTTCCTCCCTCCCTCTCTCTTATTTTCATATGTTCTCTTTACTCATTCCTGTATGTGGTTCTCTGGAACCTTACCATGACCAAGTTATAATACCAGAGAAAAGGAAGCAGTCAGGGAAAACAAGGAGGTGTTGAAAACTGCAAAACATCTTTGTAGAATTACAAATATCACCCAGATTTAAGAACCCTGTCTACTATAGAAACAACCCTCTTCTGTTGCTCATAAAATGAGGACAACAATGCCTCCCACATTAAAACCTCACTGCCTAAGTTTACAGTCAGAATACCATGCACATACTGCCCTTGGAGTTCGTGAAATGTGTGGAGACTGGAAGATCTGCATTGACAGTGCATGAACTGCTTTCAGTTTTGTTTTCCAAATTCTCCACCATCTATGGACTTGACAAGTTACTATATTGTCAAAGTCATGAATACAAAAGAAAAACAGCAACAGTAATCGTTTCAAGAAGTTTTGAGCCCAGGACAGTTCTTATCTGTTGGGAAGACAGATGAGCAGCCACCAGCTGCAGCTCTGGACAATTAACCCAGTCTGCACCGCTGGCAAGGGAGCATGTGGCTGCTGCTGCCCAGAGTGAACGCGGAGACAAGTCATCCCATTCACTCCTCACCTCCCACCGCGGTCTCATCCCAATGATTTCCAAATCTCACCTCTCTCCTCCTTTCCATTGTTACTCCACACTGGGGTTATCTGCTGTGACTACCTTATGACCAGCTGCTATGAACCTCTGTGTACATATTACCATTTCTCCTGCTGTTGACTGGCTAAATTACTGCACATATGCAGTAGATTTTTTTTGCCAAATATGTCAAAATTCTCTTTAGGAGAGCTTGCTGGGGACTTAATCTGGCTATCATGGTATGATTGCATAAAAAGATGTTTGCTTTTTCTATCACAGGCAATGGGAGCTAGTTACTGAGCCTTCTGCACCTCTGGTCAGGGGCTTGGTGGTCCAAATAGTGACAGAGCTGCTTTTGGTGAAAGGGAAATTACATTTCAATAGTCATCTCTCCTTCCACATTATCTGTTCCCTGATATCCACTCAAACAGGCCCAACAAACATAGCTGAAATAAACCTCTTTAAAGGAGCTCACTTCAAAGTAGGGGAAAAGTGAGACACTGATGTGTTCTTCAGCGTTAGTGACCATGTATCTGATCAGCCCCAGAACATGGGCTTGTGAGAAATGGGTATGAAAGTAGCAGTGCAATTCACTGTGTTAAACAGACTGCTCTCCAAACGCCGCAATGGCCAATTTAGTCTAAAACACCATGTGCAGTGTGGATAATAAAAACAGGAAAGCTGGGACTTCCAGTGGAATGAATCTCTGTAAAAGAGTCATAGCCTGAGGAAATCATAAAAAGCAAAGCCACTTCACTGTGTTATTTATTCCATACTAGCATCTTCCAGATAAAAAATAGAGTGAAAGAGAAAGGGGAGAAACAAGTATGGTTGAGCCATATAGGCCAACATTTTTAGACTTTTTGTTTAAATACCTGTGAGTTCCCTACAAAGCTGCACTCAGAATCTCTGCTATCAGTGGGCTCCCCTAGCCACTTAACTACAAGTCACAAGTTTCGCTATATGTCACTTTTGACACAAATTATATTAAAATGATTTATTTTGATGATTTAAGAGTTTTTTGGTATTTCTTACACTGAGCAGTATCTTAAAAGAATATGTACCAATATTTCCATTAGGTGTCAGAAAATATTTTGGTCAGAAAAATGATGATTTATAAAAATGGACACAGTGGAAGACAATGCTAAATCTAATATGCTCTCACATTTGTTTTATTATTAGTGAAAAAAATCAGGATTTTTTTTTTCTAGAGAGTTTTCTTTACACAAAGATTTCTTACTTAAGTATAAGCAATAAAGTGATCTTATACTCAGTGAGTTCCACAGGACGGGGGTGTCATCTCAACAGCACACTGCGTGGCACAAAACTAGTACATAATAAACTCAAAGAAATGAGAGAAAAGCAGCCCAAAACAAAATAAAACCTAATATAGCAAATTGTTTTATTTTCTCTCAAGCTTCAAAATAACCCTTTCATTGCTAAATTAAACCAAGACTTTTTTATTCCCAGGTCGCTAATTAAAACCAAGTGGCAGAAACAGTACAATGGTTTTACCCATTCATTGTGAACCCACTTAAAATTTAATTAAATTGCAACAGGAAAATATTGTGCTAAAATGACCTTTTCAACTCACCTGGTTTTCATCCTGATACTAGGCCTAATTAGTGCAAGGATGCATGAACTGAGTACAACTTATTCCAAACTTCAGTCAACTGAATGGCTAACAAGTCCATTTCTATAGTATTGGATTTTGGGGGGCTTTCTTCTTTTCTTTTCTGGATCTACTGAATAAGATGTAGATTAAGAAATATCTAAATATAAACATTTGTGATTTACTTCACTGAGGGATTAGATCATTCAAAGGACAAATTTTGGCCATTGATTACAACCTGGAGATGACAATGAGAGCAACAGTTGAGGTCACCAAGAGTCCTTTCATCACAAGCATTTGCTTTTTTTCTTATTCTTCAGCTTCTCTTTGCTCCTGGATATCTTGTCCTAGTCCAGGACAAGACTTTCCAACACCAGACTGGTGCAGAACATAAACTGAATTTACAGAGCTTTGACTACAGTCCATTCCCAATGAGCTCCCAAACAACACCTTAGGGAAATTGAAAATGAAACTTGGACATCACCTGAATGACATCATCTTACTTTTTTCTTACTCCCTAAAAGTGCTCTGCCAGGAATTTAGGCAACATTGTCTGCGGATGCTGGCCTTTGTACCCCTCCACAGTTAGCCATGCCAAGTGACCTCCATGAATCAACATGGGGAATGACCTAAAGACCAGCTTTATACAGCCTTGTATTTGCATGGGCAGCAAGGTGGCGGAAATGAGTAATGTAGCGATTGAATGGGCAGATAATTTCTTTAGCCATCTGTTCCGCATATGTTCAGCAGATCATTGCTATCTTGGACCTTGCAGTTTGTGCAGATGGTATTCTCCAGAGGGAGAAAGGGTCTAAAACGAGTCAGTCCAAAGATCAGTCTTAGTATAAGAGATAATAGATAATTGCCTGTCTCACCATCTTGTAAAAATCAGTTTTCTCGTAACCAACCACTTTGAGCATGAAGTGTGAAGGTTTACAGTTGATAATTTGGATTTGTTGCTCTGTGACTCTTATCTCACACCACATCAAGTTTCAGAAGATAAAGAGACTGTTGTTTAAAGCTTCAATTTTACTAACAATGTTCACTAAGATTATTCATTTGTTTTGCAGTAAGAGTTGGACTTTTATTTCTTTTGCTTCTATAAGCGAGATTTTTCAGTAGTTCAACCAATAATGCATCCTATCTTCTTGGCCATGCTTTGAAAAAAAAGATGTGTGCTCATCACAGAAAAATGCACTACAAATGAGACCCAGAACTGGCTACTTCTTCAAGGTGCCAGGATATCTGACTTCCCAACTTTCATCATGGACTTAGCTCTCCCAGATAAAAGGAAGATAAAATGCATTAATCAAAATGCAAAGATACAGGAAAGACTCTACTAAAAGTGGGTGAAAGTGATAAGTGAATGCTGACTCCAGAGAGCTATCTTAAACTTCAAAAGATCTCTGGGAGAAGATATGAATGAGCGTGTTTCTGAGAGATCAATTCCTAATTCCAGAAGGATTTTCAGAAAAGAACACAGGAAAGTAGGAGTAGACCAGAATTCCAGAACTCTGTTCCTATATATTTTTTAGTGAAAGCTATACAGATTCAGATGAGAATGAAAGCTAAGAATATCAGTGAATGTTTGTAAAGTGATAGTATTAAGGACAAGAGAAAATAAAATTAATAAAACAACAAATTCTGGTGCAAAGTAAGCTTTGAACCATATTCTGAAGGCTTCCAAATGCAATTAGCAACATGGGGTGGTCAGGGAGAGAAAACAGACTTTCAGATGTCTCCCATCACCTCTGTGTTTCTCCATCTTTACATCCATCACACTTTATTAAAGTTGTTCAAACTCCAGCTACCCACAAAACCATAAATACCATAAGAGCAGATATAGTGACTAAGTTATTTAATTGCTAGTCTAACTTAGCAGAATACCCTAATTAATGCTTACCAAATAAATGTGGGCACAAATGTTCCTTTTGATATAAGAACCCTCAGCACACCAAATATGTAATGATTTCATGGTTGGTTATCTGTCCTCTTTGACATATTTAACTATAGCCTCCTCCACCATCACAACCAAGCCATGGCCCTGAATCTCTAACTCTGAATGATTATCCTCTAGACTTGATGCTAAAACCACCCCCCAACAATGATTGCTGATTCAAAAAGAAAGAAGTAAAGATTGATTGATTGATTGATTGATTGATTGATTTATGAGAGAGACAGAGAAAGAAGGAGAGAATATGAGTAGGTGGAGGGGTAGGGGTAGAGGGAAACAGACAGAGAGAGAGAGAGAGAGAGAATCTCAGCAGACTGCACTGAGCACAGAGCCTGACACCAGGTTCACTCTCACAACTGTGAGATCATGACCTAAACTGAAACCAAGAGTCAGATGCTCAACTGACCGAGCCACCCACAGGTCCCATGATTGCTGATTACTTCTCTCTACTGAACAACTCAGCTTAGTACTTAAAAATATTTCATCTGCTATACCTACCTAAACTACCCAGCTATCTCCTCTTTTCGAAATGGTCCTTATGCTTCCCATAAACATTTGGTGATGATGATGATATGTAGACCCTTCTCAGTGTTTTGTACATTCTCACAACAATGTTATGAAGTGAGTACTATTATCCTCAAGTTAAGATGAGGAAACAGAGACAGTCACACTGCTAGAAAGTAGTTAACACTCAGATTTGAATCCCAGTATCCTGTCTACAAACTTTGTGCTTTTCAACACTATGGTATACCTCTCTTCTAGATGCCCTAATTAGTGTCTATGACATGTATAGCACTGTGCCACTTGCCAAGATGGATATGGAGATCAGGTGGAAATAGAGCTTATCATTAAGATGCTTAGTATGGGGAGAAAAATTTAATATAATAAGCAAACACACTGCAGAAATTAATGAATAGCTTTTAACCCAGTAATAAAGATCAGAACCAAGACTATCTCATATAACCCTTATAGAATTTTTCTTCCTCTCAGAGTAAATAAGAACTGAAATGTGGTGAGGGATTGGGATCCACACACTGGATAACCAAACCCCAAGCTTCCTTAGGGGCCACTTTAAGACTTTGTCTTATGAAAAGCTACCAGTGACTAACTCCATAGTCTTTCTTTTATTCTTAATTTCCTAAATTTTTATAGCCTCAGGCTGACTCATCCCATCACAAACCTAAGCAAATATTGACTTAGATGGTTAATGCATGGAAGTCATACAACCCTAAAAATTCATAAACATACAGAAGCAATGACTATAAAACCATCTCTTAAAGCTCTTACAATTCTCTGTACAGGAGAGCAGATATAAGTCATCACTCAATAAATGATGAATGACTGAACAACAAATGGATGGAGGGAGGGAAGGATGTGTTTTTCTATGTATATTTCTAAGTAAATGAATGGAACTTAAGAACCAAGTGAGAGAGAGAATCCAGAATAAAAGGCAAGTTGGCCTCTGGCATTATTAAAATGTTTTATCAAAAAATAAAAAATAAAAAATAAAAAAAAAATAAAATAAAATGTTTTATCAGGTAGAAGATCTGGTGCTCTGAAATAAAGACCAGGAGCACAAGCAAATAGCACTGTCTTGCCAACAGAATAAAAGTCATTCCTCTGCCCTGATGTCTCTACACGCACATATTTGGAAGCCAGAGTCCATTTACTGGCACCCAATGCATATCTTTTCTGGAAATGATTATAGTCACAGATCCACTTTTAGTCAAAAGTGTTAGAAAATGAGAGGGAGACCATCCAGTTCTTACTTTCTCTTTGTGATGAACTGTTAAAAAGTGTTACATGTGGATGGAAGAGGGGTGAAGAGGGAAGAGACAGAACAGACTACAGGAGACCAAATAAAAAGTTCAAAGTGGCAAGCAATGCAAACTAACACTTCATCATCCCAATTTTACTCCTGCGTGTTGACTAACAAGAGTGTTGGCATTACCTGATGAGAGGTCAGCTCCAAACAGTTCAGAGTATTCTTTTAAAGTTCTTGAGGGCAGCCCCGGTGGCGCAGCAGTTTAGCGCTGCCTGAAGCCCCGGGCGTGATCTGGAGACCCTGGATCGAGTCCCACATCAAGCTCTCTACATGGAGCCTGCTTCTCCCTCTGCCTGTGTCTCTGCCTCTCTCTCTCTCTGCATCTCTATGAATAAAAAAATAAAAAAATGTAAAAAAAAAAAAAAGTTCTTGAACCTAGTCTCGAGTTCAAGGATGTACAAGCAAAAACTCCAACTGTTAAGATGTTTATGAAGTCCTGCTAAACCCAACCTGGTGAAAATATTAGCTAACTTTGAATGTTTGCCCAGTCTCAGTGAGCACACTGGGGAGTTAAGAAGAAGGACCTTAAAAGCCAAAAGAATGGAGACTACACACAAGACAGAAGTTGGAGGCTTACAAACTGCACATTCTTTGAAGCGCCTCCCCCCCTTTTTTCTAAAGATTTCATTTGAGAGAGAGAGACAGAGACAGAGACAGCAGAGTGAGACAGAGCACATGAGCTGGGGGGAGCAGCAGAAGGAGAAGAAGCAGGCCCCTTACTGAGCAGGAGCCCAATGCTAGGTTCGATCCCAGCACCCTAGGATCATGACCCCAAGCCAAAGGCAGAGGCCCAAGCAACTGAGCCACCCAGATGCCTCTGAAGCTCTTTTTAAAAGAAGGTTGCCCAGGACATTCTTGTCCACTTTTAGCAGTGTCCACTTACCTAAGTAGTTGCAATAAAAATCTAAGTACTTTGTGGAGATAAGCATCTCTCCATCTGTGAATGCTACTGGGAGCAGGTCCCTTAGTTCAGCAGATAATTCAGCCCACCCATTCTTAGACCCTTCATCATTCTTATCTCTGCCGGGCAAATCCCCTGGAGCTTTCTACTTTTCTCTTCAGTTTATTAGCCTCAACACATCCTTCAGACTTTCCAGGGGCATCTTTGTAGTGTGAATTCCCAGTCAATTTATAGATTTCCCTCACCTGACACCTAAACTTAAAGCATTTAGATTTAATCATCCATTAGACATCCATTTGGTTTTTGTATTTCTGACCTCAAACTTACATAACCCAAACCAAAATCATGATTCTCACCAGCTCCTGGAAACCCATTTCTTCATCAGACTTCTACAGCTTAGTAAATGACAGTGCCATTCACTATGTCACTCAAGGCTAAAACCTACGAGTCATTGGCTTCTGGCTCACCTCTCACATTCTCCCTGCCAGTTCTGTTGACCCTACCTCTAAATGTACATCCTGAGCTCTTCTTTTCTGCATCTGCCCTGCTACAACCCTAGTCTAAGCTACTATTATCTCTCAAAGTCTTCCTAGGCCATCTCCCAGCTAACGTCATGTTGTTGTAAATTCAATCAGAACTATTAGCTCAGTGGCCAAAATAATACCAAAGTAGGTTATTATATTTACTACAAAATCACTGTATGTATAAAAATGTGATCAACATCCTAGGGGAGAAAACCATAATTATGTTAGGGCAATCATAATTATAATAAATACTCCATGTTTTATTAAACTTTACAATAATTTCCTTATGCAAGTGAAAATTAACGGTAGTTACTGGTTAAAAATTACACATGTACCCTGCCAACATACAGTAGCCACCATCACATACCATCTGAACTACTACTACAAGTAGCCTCATAACTAACTGGTCTCCACATTTCCACTTTTGCCTCCCCTAAGCTCTGTTGCTCATAAACCTATCAAAGTGAATTTTTAATGATGAAGAGTATGAGAATGAGTGGGCTGGATCTATCTGTTTAACTAAAGGCCCTGTTCTTAGTAGCATTCACAGATGGAGACAAGGTTCATTAGAATGTATGACTCCTGCACTTAAAATCCATCATGGCAGACACCTCCCTATTCTCTCCATCTTCCTTATACAAGAGTCTCCACCACCACCACTAAGTTTTAGGGAGTACAGGCTACTCAGCAGGAAAACTAATCTTTCTGCCTCCTATATACAAAGAAATGAGGCCATATAACTATGGCCGGGCTAATGGATATGAGAGAACCGAGGTGGATATAATCTCCAAGTGACTTAAAATGCAAAGCTACTGGGGCGCTGGGGTGGCTCAGTCAAGTAAGTGTTGGACTCTTGATTTTGGCTCAGATCATGATCCCAGGGTCATGATCTCAGAGTCATGAAATGAAGCCCCACATTGGGCTTCACACTCAATGTGGAATCTGTCTATCCCTTTTCCAGCCCCTGTGTGTTCTCTCTCTCTCTCTCTCTCTCTCTCACACACACACACACACACACAAATAAATAACTAAAATCTTTTTTAAAAATTTAAAAATGCAAGGCCACTTGTCCTAGACTCCCTCTTTCCTCCTTCCTGTAGGTTGGAATGAAAGTATGAAGGTGAGAATCTAGTAGGGATCTTACTTGTGTTATGTCTGCTGAAAAATAGCTTGTAACCATAAGAGTCATTCAAGTATTTTTTCAATTGAATAAAAGGTAGAGAACACAGTTTCAGATAGCCTATATATCCTCTTGCACAGACACTTATTTGGATGTCCAATAGTAAGTAACATAGTACTACTATTAAGAATTCTGTGGAAATGATGAAAAAGAAAAAGGCAATATATTCAAGTTTAATGCCAAGAAAATAATAACTGAGATTCTAATAATTATGGAAGATAGGAAAAGAAATAGCCAGGTATTTTATGTTAATGATACACACCTAGAAGTAACACAAAAGTATATTCTGTGTCCAAGACCAAGAATAAAGCACAACAGAGTCCAGGAATTGCTATCAAATGAGAACATATTCAAAACTCAGTAAAAATGGGGCACCTGGGTGATTCAGTCAGTTAAATACCTGCCTCTTGATTTTGGGTCAGGTCATGATCTCAGGATCATAGGATCAAGTCCAGAGTTGGGCTCTGTGCTCAGTGCAGAGTCTGCTTATCTCTCTCCATCCACTCCTCCCCCTGCACACTCTACGATAAATAAATAAAATCTTAAAACAAAACAAAACAAAACAAAACAAAACAAAACAAAAACAGCAAAACCACAAAAGGAGGAAAGATCAAAGCAATTTAACATATTTTCAGGATATTATATATTAATAGACATGTAACTTGCAGAGTGACAAAGACAAGATTATTTTATTTTGCTTAAATCTTTTTAAGAGAAGGGGGTAGTTTATTGTATCACCTAACTACAATGTTATGAGAAAACTGTCAGACTTCATGCAGAGCTGGAACCAAAAGTGAAGATAATTTCATGGTTCTATTGTTCTTTTTTTTTTTTTAACTAAAGTTGGAGGAGGCATTAATTTAGACTTCCATAGTTCCTGTATACCCTTTCCTTACTCAGCTTCGCCTTTTAACATCTTATACAACTGCAGTACAATATCAAAGCTAAGAAATTAGCTTTGGTACAATTCTGTTAACTAAATTGCAGACTTTATTCAAATTTCACTTTTTTTTCTACTAACATCCTTTTACTGTTTCAAGATCCTACCAGGATCCCACCTTTGCATTTCAGTAGTGCTATATGAATGATCACAATCTAAAGTTTACTGAAAATGGCAGTGCCTTGACCTCCAGCCCCAGAGCTAAAAGAAAAATATGTATTCAGAAAGCCATAGTTATACCAAAATATCATTTTAAAATTGTAGTAGTATCTAACTAGTGTTCTTGCTTTAACTGCCATCAGTGGTTCTTACATTTTTATAGGTCATAGAACCTCTGGAGAATCTAGTAGAAGACAAAAGCTTACTAAAAAGAAAAATGCAAATATGCACATGTTGACAATTTTAGGAATTCATAAACCACCAAATCTCATCCTTAGATCCCTGAGGGGTCCCAGGCTAGGCACTCCTTTCTTAATACCAAAGGATAACTAAGTTGATTTGCTTTTCACAGGTCCATCTATATGCCCTTCTTTGATACTGTCCTTTCAGTTTGTTACAGAAGAAAAAGAGGAAGAAAGAAAGGGAGGACTGGGGGAAGGGAGGAAAGGAGAACACATGGGAGGGAGGAGAGGAGAGAGGAAGAGAGGAAGAAAAAAGTCATATAATCCCATGTTCCTACTACTTCACTCGCCCAGGATAGGACAAAATTACTCAACAATTCTGCTTAATTATTTTGTCCTAAAAATTTTTTTTAATTATTTTGTCCTAGACTGCTTTTTAGGTTGGATCTTGGTGTGTATTAGAAACTCTCCATTTTGCCACATTCAGCCTTTCTTTTCTCCCTCAACCCATCCACCCAACAACCCCCCACTCTTCCTCTAAGACTTCATGTTTCTTTCAAATGTTATAGATTCACAGCAGTTGTGTAGAGACTATATTCCTCCAGTTAAAAAGTAGAAGGAAGATAGGAGGTTTTGACTTTTACTTTTAAAAACAAATTGCTGCCAGGATTACCAGGATCCTAAGGTCACTGTGACCACTCTTCCTCATAGCTTGTAAAAGCCTAAAAATATCTGAAGGTCTTTTTTTCTTCTTTAACCTGTTTCTTCTGAGGGATTTGACCCCATCCCATGAAATTTTTGCATTCATGTACGTTATATATAGTCAATGTCATGAAACTTCTTTCTGTTTTAACAGTATGTTGGGATTCTGGCTCTAATGCAGTTCATTTGAAAATTAAAAGCAAATTTCATAGGCTATGTGCTCTGCAGCTGAGGAATCTGGGTCAGTCAGATTGCCCCATCAGAAAGAAAATGGGCATTTTTTTCATGGACCTATTTTGAGGTAAGAACCATACTTTTTCTGGAAGGACTCCGTCCCTCCCACCTGAGAGAACTCAGGGTGTTCTTTACTACAATTAATTCTTTGTCCTAAGAGTCTTTGGACCTAATCATTGTTCCAGAAAATCTTGAGTCAAGTCTATTGCTTTAGCCTTTTACATAATATAATTTGGAAAGACTTTTCAGCAAACCTAATTCAAATGAGTCCATCTGCTAAACCTAAAATATGAGCTTTTCATAAAATGCAGATGCAATAACAGACTGAAAGCATGAAAGACAGCATGTATACAATCATTTAGCAATAGCCAAATGCTTCCTTTTGTAAAGAGAAAAACTAAATGTATCATTTTCTAGCTAATAGAATAAGTCCTCATAGTTTAAGCTTTGATGTTGCCACATGAGTAATTCTTTCTCTAGTATGATCGAAATCACAGAAAAAACATCCTGATAAGATTTGTCTTTATGACCTCCTTTGATCTCTTCTATTAATAGAAAAGAAAGAAAGGATATTTGGAGGCCTAAGCTCCCCATTAATCCATGGAACATTTTAATTCATTGTATTTCTTTATAAGAGATGCAAAAACAAATTTTCACTAAGCAATTTAGTACAAAACCGCCTCAAAAGGAAAAATCTAACATCTGATTTACTAAAACCAGGAGGTTGTAAACACACAGCTAGATAATGTAGAACTTATTTCTCTTAGTAACAGTGCTATTATTTTAAATTATAGCCATTTATGGTACATGAAGTAGACATGGCTTTAGCTACTTGCTATCTGAGATGATTTTTCAGTATGCTGAGCAAATGATTACTCTTGAAAATAAGAAAAAAAAATTTGGATTCCAATATTTACCACACATTTCAAAGTCACATAAATTGGTCTTGACTCATGCTTTGCATTTTACTTTTCAAATTAAACAACTGTTTGTTTTCATTATAAGAGATGGAAATTTTAAAAATTGAGAGAATTTCAAATAATGAACAAAAGCAGGGCACCTGGGAGGCTCGGTGGGTTAAGCATCTGACTCTTGGTTTTTGGCTCACATCATGATCTCAGAATATTGAGATCAAGCCCCTGGTCAGGGTCTGTGCTGGCCATGGGGTCTGCTTAAGATTTTCTCTTTCCCTCTCCTTCTGCCCCTCCTGCTCACTCTCTCTCTTAAAAAAAAAAAAATATGAAAGCACAGCATAGGAGGTGAAGGTGGAACATGTTATAATTCAGGATTGAAAACTACAATCCAAGATAGGTCAGCAGCTTCAGTTTATCTTTTGGCTTTCATCTTAAACATGACATCAGAAAGCATATGACACGCATGAGTTTAGAACTGGGTTTTATGAGATTCTGCAGAACAAAAGGGAAAAACTATTAAATTCCAGTGAATTTTTGATTTTATGGCTTAGTTTATTGGGATTGGATAGAGAATTAAAATGGGGAAACTTTAAAAGGCCCATTGCAATTCACTAGGAATTTTATAAACATGAATTCTCTACCTATATATTATATAAAAGGAAAGTATTAGAGGTTCTGGAAGCTCCAGCTGTTACTTTCATTTTAATCACTGAAGGCAGAATGTGATAAAAAGAATACTAAAAGAGAAGATAGGATATTTCTTTAGTAATTAATTGTATCACTGGAAAACATAGCTTCTTTGCATCTCTCTCTCTCTCTCTCTCTCTCCTAATCTATAAAGTAAGGGATTTGGACTAGATGATTTCTCAGGGTCCTTTCTAATTTATTATTGTTTGACTGTTATCATTGTGTCCAAAATATTCATGCAAAGTATAAAGAGGGCTGTGCTTGTGATTTCACAGGTAAACCTTTAAAATGCACCAGATAGGGCACCTGGGTAGCTCAGTGGGTTAAGCATCTGACTTTGGCTCAGATCATGATCCCAGGGTCCTGGGACAGAGTCTGGTGTCGGGCTCCATGCTCAACAGGGAGTCCACTTGTCCCCCCGCCCTTCCCCACACTCATGTATTCTCTCTCTCTCTGTTTCTCCCTCTCTCTCTCAAATAAATAAAATCTTTAGTAAATAAATGAATGAAAATTAAATGCTCCAAATAGTTTTTCATCAATCCAATCACACTTTGTTCTAATGTCTTCCTGCCATATTTGACCCATGTCTCCTGTGGAGATATCCATACCCTATCCCACATTCATACAAAGTAAAAGGAAAATCTCATCAAGTTCTATACTTAATAGCTTAGCACAAAATAGCAGTTGCTTCTTCCAAAGATCTTAGAGGAAATGTGACCAGAAAGACAAAAAGTCAGCAGACCTTGATAAGCAGAGCTTCAACAGCCTCTCTGGAAGTGGCTGGTGAAATCAATTCTCTTGCTGGTCTCTGACAAGGCAGACAATAGAAAATATTTGAGCTTGCACAGTGTAGACGACATTTTACTGGACCCTATGGAGAGAGTCCAAATACATATGAAAATCTAGTGGCTACCTTGGAAAGAGTTCATTGTGTGTTTAGAGTGTTCAGGAGGGGATTTTTTTCCATTCCTAGTGCCCTCTCAGGTACATAGCCATTGACTTAGTTCCTCTAACTAATGGTATAATTGGTCAGCATAGACATATTTTAATATTATGATAATTTAAACTTATCCTATACTTGTCCAAAATATAAGCTGACTAATGAAACAAAATATATAGCCTGATATAGTGTTTTAAAACTGATAAAAGAGAGCTTTCACAAACCAATGGGGTAAAGATAACTTGTTCAACCAAGGGAATTAAGAGAAGTAAATAACTACTGGGCAGAAATTAATGTGGGATCAATTTAGGTTTTTATTGTTTGCTGAAATAACCTCTGATGGATTAAAGAGTTAACTGTAAAAATCATACACAGCAAAAATAAAAACATTGTTGAATATAATTTGATTTCTGCATAAAGGAGAATCATCAAGCTTTAAAAATGGAAAAAATACAATATAAAAGATAAATTTAGTTACAGAAAAAGTCTAAATTTTGTCAGTTACACTGACAAAAATTAGAAGGCAAACAATAAATTAGTCTGAAATTTTCACAGAAAATATCAAAGAGGTAAAATATTGTTCATATAAAGAGCCCACAGAAAATATCACAAACACCAAAATCTCCATTGATAAATTTGGAAAGAACAATGACAGATAATGCATATAGACACAAAAACCAATACTACTAAAATTGTCAGATTAGCAGAGTTTTCTTCATAGATACCCCTCAACTTTAGAGAAAATGCGAAGAAGTCAACATACTCATAGTCTGGTGTTTAAAACTTAAAAGGGTACAAAATTTCTAAAACTAAATGTGGCAATATATTCTAAAGGCCTTAACAATGCTCATACAATTTGACTTCTATAAATTTAGCCTAAGGAGATATACTGACATTTGGACAAAATTTTAAGATGTTTAATGCAGAGATATTTACAGTGGCAAAGAAATCAATTAATAAGTAAAAGAAAACACTTTGAAAACCAAGTAATAAATGGATGATTAAACAAATTATGGTTTTCCTTGTTCCTCATTGTTTTTGAGAATATAGGAAAACTTTGTTGTAATGTTAACTGAAAACTAAAATAGAGATTATATGGGATATGAAGTCAGTTATATGTGTTGTTTTGTAAAACATAAGATAATTCTAGGAAAAAAGTCCTACAATGTTGACAGTGTTTGTCTTTGGTTGGTAGGACTATAAACCGATTTTTATGTTTTTTTGTGTACTTTTTAATTTTTTGTATTCTCAGTAGCATGTATTATTTGGGGGTAAAAATTAACCTTCAAAATATTGTAAGGACATAAAGTATCAAAAGTCCTGCAGTCAGATTTATGTGAATAAAGTGTTAATAATAAAAGCCCACTTTCTTCAAACTGTTAAGTAAAACCAATGATCTATGATACTTCCACATAATACTAACAATAATACTTAAATGCTTGTCCTTCCACAGTAAGTGAACATAGTGGCCAATGTAATTCAAGGTAACCCCCATCTCCTTCTCAAGGAGAAAACTGTAAAGCAGAACAGTCTGGTAAGTTAATCATAAATTTGAGTAATGTTCTTGGGTTCAAAACCTGCTCCACCATTTACTACATCCCTGAACCTTAGTTTTCTCATCTGTAAAATGGAGAAAATCACAGCACCTACCACACTGGGTTGTTATGAGAGATAAATGAGTTAATACATGTTAAGTCCTTAAAATAGGGCACCTGGGTGGCTCAGTTGGTTATGTGCCTGCCTTCGGCTCAGGTCGTCATCCCTCGGCCCTGGGATCAAGCCCCACATCAGGCTCCCTGCTCATCAGAGAGTTTGCTTCTCCTTCTCCTTCTGCCCCTCCTCCCTGTTTGTGTTCTCTCTCTCTCAAATAAATAAATAAAATCTTAAAATAAATTTTAAAAAGCCCTTAAAACAAAGCCTACACACAATTAGCACCCAACAAAAAGTATCACTGAAGCTTCCTCACAATGGCAGTTGCAATCCATTAGATACCTCAAAATGTATTAAGGATATAATAAGCATGCATATGTAAAATGACTGTTTCCCATTGTAGGGATAGCAGAGCACTTCTAAGATAGGTTATAAAAACTGCCCTCATTAACACATTGAACTAAAGTACAAATGGAGAACCACATATGTCTACATGCTTAAAAACTTAAAGAATTATTAAATAAAAATTCTATTCTTCTTGTTTGACAAATATAGCTTGTAATGACCTAGAAGGCCAGATTCAAATTTAAACTTCTCACAATACTTAGAATTTAGGCTATTAATGGCCATTCACCACCACCATCACCACACATACAAACACACAAACACACATACAGACCCCTCCTCCCAGCGTACCCCGACTCCTCCTTTTTCCACCCCAGCTTCACCCACACTGAAGGGTCCTCACATCCAGGTATATAGTTAACCAAGACTATATTTTCAGGCTTGGTCCACCATTGGCCTCCCACCTCCAACAAACAGCAGCCTTGGCCCCCTCTCACCTCCAGTAGCACAGAATGCTATCAGATTCCTGTGCCCAGACAGCAGTTTTAGGGTTGGTTGGGCAGAAAATTCTAGGCTCCCAGGTACATAGATAATAATCCATAAGGAGTAGGGGGTGAGGCTCTGAATTGCCATCAACTCTTCGCCTCACAGATTTTCTCCACCCAGGGGAGGTATGGCTATAAGAAGGCCAAACAGAATGCCACGGCAGAGACCCCTTTGCCTAGACAGTAGGACATTGCCACCTGCAAATAATAGGAATATTCATCAAACATGTATCTCATGAATTTAAATTGTAGGAAACTCACAATAAAATGGAAGTGCTCCAGATATCCACATGAATGTGAACATCTGGGAATTAAAAATAGATGTTTTGGTAAACTAGAATATTCTATATAAAAAAAAAAACTCTGTGTTGCATTGGTCTCATCCTAGTTGCCACATTCCACGGTCCTATAAGCACAGGAAAAAAGACCTTTACTTTCTCTTCTCCCACATCTCTGATGGCTATGCCTTTTGCTGGCTGCTTCTCAGCCTCTCTGGCCTCCCTTCCTCTCCTTTGATCCCTCCTCCCACTTTAAGACCTTTCCACAGACTCTGTCATCTACCTGGAATGCTCTATCCCCATGTATTCTGAAAAAATATTAATATTTTATTGACATTGATATTAATTAATATAAAATATCATGCTAATTGATACTAATGTAATACAGTATTAATATTAATTCCTCAGAAACCTTCTGATCTCCTTTCAGATACCACTTCCATAAAGAAGCTAGCTGCTGTTGAACCTCCAAACTGAACTGGTCAGCTCTGCTCAGTTATACACTGACATAGAATCTTGATCCTCTTCTTTTATAGCACTGAATGATTTGTAATTATATATTCAAGAGGGGTTTCATGAATGTTTCTCCGCTTCAATGATACTATAAGCTCAATGTGGGCAAAGATCAAAGTTTCTTTTACACGTCATACAATGTCAGCATTGAGCACAGGGCCTGGCATATAGCAGAAGCCATGTAAATATTTGATGAATGATCATATAACATATTGGAATAAATGTCACAATACAAAAATCTGACCTAGTCGTCCGACATCTAGGGAGCCAAACCTACTTAAGAAGGATCCAGAGATTTGACTTGACAGAGCAGGGCTCTGGGAGACCTATGTGTTTGTGGAGGAGACATGGAGGTGGTAGATGGCAACAAAATGAAGTGCTCCAGTAATGGTCTGAATATTTCCTAGGTCTTTCAATGTGGGCTCTGCAGTGGTGAGTTGGAGCCAGCTTATACTGGCTGGCTGTGAGAACTGATCAGTTGTGAACAGCTCTTCCAATTCCAATTCCATGTCCAGTGACATTGAGTCGGGAGCCTGTGGCCATGGAGAAAGTATTTACACCAGAAAAATTAGAAAATGCTACAAATAACAAATCACCAATTTTTTTCCTATTTCTGGAGAGCTGACTGTTAAATATTTATCATCACATCACTGACACCATGCCAATAAATTTCTAATCTGCCTCATGAAGAAGCATAGTCTTAAGGTTTTCTAATTTCCTCACAATCAAGAACATACTTATGTCTTTTTGTAATTGAAAGAGTTTTAGTATCGTTCATTGGGAGATAAACACTTTTTTTAAAAGCCTGAATTGTTACTTACTGAGTGATTATATTTCATGTATTGAAGTTTCAAAAAATATTTTTACAGAAAATTTTAAAAAACAAAAGCCAAATGGAATATTATATGAATCCATCACATAACTTCAATAATTATGATCAATACTGTTTCATTAATCCCCCACTTACTACCCCTCCCCTTCTCAGTGAATAACTTCAAAACAAATGCCATATCATTTTATTTTTATGTATTTCAGTATGTATCTCTGATTGATAAGTACTTTTTAGTAAAACTAAAATATAATTATTGTGCCTAAAATATCTCTTATATTATTAAAAATCTTGTCACTGTTCACATTTCCATGATTGACTTCCAATTACTTGTCCAAATTTTTGTTTGGATCATTATTCAAATAGGGTCTTTATTTAAATTGGTTCACATTTTTAAAGATTTGATAGACTTTCCCCCTCCAATGTATGTTTTCCCCCTTGCAATTTTTTATTAAGAAAATCAATCAGATCACTTATTCTATAGACTTTCATATAGTTTTGATTTTGTTGATTGCAACCCCATGGTATCATTTAACATGTTGCTCTATCTCTTATATTGCATGTGAATTACTATTTAGAGCGAGAGGCTTAATCACATTACAGTTTGCTGTGTGTGTGTTTGTCTGTGTGTGAGATGGGGGGTGGAATGGGACACTATAGAGAGGAAGTGAGTGGGAAATATTACTTCACAGCCAACACTTTGTATTTCCACTAAGAGGTCCATATTTTGGCTGTCTCTCCCTCGTGTTTATGTGTGCTTGTGTGTGATTTTCTCAGTCATTGCTGATTATATCACTGAGATCCATTAATTTGGGGAATTTATAAAATGGTATTATTCTATTTCTATTATTTCCTCTTTATTTATTAATTGTAATAGTCTTTAAGGAGAAACTTCTCTTTATACATTATTGGTCATCCAACAATTTGTACCCAAGTCAAATTCTGTTTTCTTTTCTTTAGAGAGAGTGTGTACACACAAGCAGGAAGGTGGAAGGGATAAGGAGGAAGGGCAGAGAGAGAAGAAGAGAGAGAATCTTAAGCAGGCTCCATGCATGGAGCCCACTGTGGGGCTCAGTCTCACAACCCTGAGATCAAGACCTGAGGTAAAATTGTCGGACACATAACCAACTGAGCCACCCAGGCGCCCTCCTAGTCAAATTCTTAAGATATAATAAAAGAAGTCCGAGTTCCATCCGTGTCTCCTCTATCATTTTCATTTGTACCCTAAGGTTTAGATCATATAGAAAAAAAGGACAATAGTTGATTTTTATCAGTTTATAGCATTAAATATCTATATCCATAAAAATTTTAAATGAAAACAAATTAAATACTCCACTCAAAAAACTAGAGAAAGAACAACAAAGTAAATCAAAAGAAAGCATAAAAAGGATTAATAGTGATAAAAACAGAAATTAATGGATATATGTGTTTTCAAGTAATGAATTAGTTTCCTAACAGCCTCCAAAAGCAACTAAGGATTTTTTCAGTATTACTATAAATTCACAGATCTAAACAAATATGATATGTTTCATTGTTTCGTTGCTTTTATTAATACTTATCAATACTCAAATGGTTCCATTTTCAGTCACTGAGAGATTTTTCAAGTTGGCTTTTGAGTCCTTTTAATGCAACCATAGTCTATAATAACTTTCTTGCTTCTAATATAACAAGATGTTCTGAGTTTATGTTGTACATTCCTACCCTCAACTACAATCACTCTTTTCTCCAAGATTCCTAGTTCTTAGTAGTGGGAAATGATATTCAGAGAATATAATTTTGGCATGAGGGTATTTCCATGCTATTGAGTTCTTGGCCATTTAACATACCAAACATATTTTTTAAGATAAAATATCTCAAGTTCATGTTGGTATTTTTAATTTACATATATTACAACTGTTTCTTCTTTTCCCACACCATAAAACTCACTCCTCAATATCAATATCGCTCATCTGTTCTATGCCACAATACACATACCTCAGTAAAACAATACAAAACTACTACCAAAAATGTGATTACTAAAAAATGACTTAAAAATATTTTGCTATTATTTTTATCATGAGGACATATTCCACTAAGAAAGTACAAATTATTGAGTTTGAAATCATTTAGAATAGTTCCTCTGTGTGTGCATATAAGTGCAGTTAAACCATCAACTGGATGCACAATTCATTTCATTTGTATCCTTTCTGATACTATGGGATTTTTAACTATTTAATTTTGTTTTAATTATATAAAATATTAACATCATTTCATGTTAAATACTTGGAACAAGGTATGTTGAAAGATTCCAATTTCATCCATATCACCTCTTGCCTATTCTCTCCCTCATCATCCAAAGCATCAGTTCTAATAACCAAAAGTGACCCACTATACTTTCTCATTCTTTTGTTATGGCAGGGTTTTTTTTTTCCATTTTTAAATATAAGCAATATAGGGATGCCTGGGTGGCTCAGTGGTTAAGAGTCTGCCTTCTGGGGATCCCTGGGTGGCGCAGGGGTTTGGCGCCTGCCTTTGGCCCAGGGCGCGATCCTGGAGACCCGGGATCAAATCCCACGTCGGTCTCCCGGTGCATGGAGCCTGCTTCTCCCTCTGCCTATGTCTCTGCCTCTCTCTCTCTCTCTGTGACTATCATAAATAAATAAAATTTAAAAAAAAAAAAAAAAGAGTCTGCCTTCTGGCTTAGGGTGTGATCCTGGAGACCCGGGATCGAGTCCCACATCAGACTCCCTGCATGGAGCCTGCTTCTCCCTCTGCCTGTGTCTCTGCCTCTCTCTCTCTTTCTTTCATAATAAATAAATAAAATATTTTAAATATATATATAAGCAATATAGTATATCCCTTTCTTAGAAAAATAATAACACACTTTCCATCTTTTTTTCCCTTTAACAATATATCCTGGACATCATTCCACAGCACTATATTGAACTTTTTAATATTCTTCCTTATAGCTGCATATTACTCTGGTATGCTGATAGATAGCAATTCATTCTGCCACAGAAAATTCAGATTATTTCCAATCTTTTGTTACTGGGTGCTGCAACGAAGAGTCTTATGCATAAATCTCTTCTTTTTTTGCCAACGTATTATAGAGATAGACTCCTAGAAGTGGAATTTTTGCAGGGTACAAAAGTGAGTCAAAATGTATGGTTGACCCTTGAACAACAGGGATTCGAACTGCACAAATCTACTTAGATATGGTTTTCTGTTTTAGGGGGTTTGTTTGTTTGTTTGTTTGTTGCTGTTGTTGTTGTTGTTGTTGCTGTTGTTGTTGTTTAAGAGTTGACAGCCAAAGCTGCAAGGTCTTTATTTACAACTCTCCATACCAGTCTGCAGAGAGGGACTGAATGGAAGGCAACTGGTGCAGAGGTCGTCTGTTGCCCTCTGAGTAACCAGGGAGGCTGAAGAGGCATCGGCAGTCCCTGGCTCAGGTTGGCTACGCTTGCAAGCTGTCCCGTGCACCGCCAGGGTGGTCAAGTTGAGGGCCAGTGGCTGGTGGGCAAAATTCAGGACTAAAGCAGAGAAATGTACCCAGAGGGCAGAGCTGCTTTGCACAGGGAGCCCCACACCCCTGGCAATTATCCTCACCCCCAAATGGCTCTGGGACTGCACACAGGGCCAGTCAAGGGCCCTGTGCCCCTTCCAGGCCAGGCACAGATTCCTCCTTCCCATGTTGACCAGGCTTGCAGCCTCTGAGGCAAGTGCGCTCATATATGGCCACGCCTCCAAGCAGAAGGGAAGCTGTAATGTGCCTCCAGTCCACTATCATACCTGCAGGCCCACAGGGGGCTCCACTGCTGAGCCAAGGCCATCAGGCTGTGAAACATCTCCATTCTAGTATATTATACTAAATTTCCATATAAACCGCATATACAATTGGGTTACTTATTGAATTTTCTATTTTATTCCACTAATCAGTTTGTCTATGTAACATTAACAAAATGACTTAATCATATAGCTTTTTAGTGTTTATAATACATTTTAAAGTATTTAATTTTTTTAAAGATTTGGTTTATTAGAGAGAGAGAGAGCACAAGTGGAGGGGGGCAGCAGAGGGAGAGGGAGAAGCAGATTCCTCACTGAGCAGAGAGCCTAATGTGGGGCTCAATCCCAGGACCCCAAGATCATGACCTGAGCCAAAGGCAGGTACCCAATGGACTGAGCCACCCAGGCTCCCTGTATAGTATTTAGTTTTGAAGATGAATCGCTGTGACTTCACTATATATACACATTTCCTCTTCTTTTTTTGGTATTTTCCTGTCTATTCTTATTATTTATTTTCTTTCCAATTAAATTTTATCATCAGTCTATCCAGCTATGGAAAAAGACTGATTTTTTTAATTGGAATTACATTAAACTTAAGCAATTTAGGGATAACTGACATCATGACACTGTGTCTTCCATCCAAGAATGAGTATGTCTATTTGTTCAGCTCTATTTGTGTGACTCTTGGAAACTTTTTAAATGTTTTTCTTATCTACATCTTGAAGATTTTTTTGCAGAGTTGATACAAATGAATATAATTTCTGTTATGATTCATGAAATAGGATCTGATCCATTTTAGATTCTGATTTTTTGTGATGCTTCCTGATTTTTTATGTTAATTTAATAACCTCCTATTATACTAAATTCTCTATCATTTTTATTGTTTTCCACAGTTTCTTTTCTATATAATTATTCTATTTCCACATAAATATAGTTTTACTTTTTCCCTTGCAATTCTTATGCTTCCAATTGTTTTCTCTTGAGTTATCTGCATAGGCTAATACCTCCAACAATATGTTAAACAGTAGTGGAGAAAATGAGCAGTCTTACCTGGTTCCTAACTTTAGACAAAACATTTCTACAGTTTCCCCATTAAATAAGACGCTAAATTTTTTATGCTAATTTTTCAGAAGGAAGGGAAAAGGGAGGGAGAGAGAGAGAAAGCTCATATGGTTAAATATCCATCAATTACTATTTCATTGAATGTTTATACTATGAATGGATATTGATTGTTGTCAGATGCCTTCTCTGAATATTTGGAGATGCTCAAATGATTTTTCTCCCTAGCCTTCTTACTATGTTGTATCAGTTTAATGAAATTTTTAATAGTTAACCACCTGAATTAAATGAACCATGTTGCATTCCTAGAATTAATCTCAGCCCTTGGTCATCGTGCAATTACTTTTATATATGCTGTCAAATTCCAGTTGCTAATATTTTAATACTTTTATTTTTTTTATTTTTTTTAATACTTTTATTAAGACTATGTAAGACATTGATATTCTTAAGTGAGATTTTCTGTACTTTTCTTTTTTTGGTGGTATCATTGTCAGCTTTGGGGTTTAATGTTATAGTAGATTCAGGCCATGAAATGGGAAGATTTCTTTCATGACTATATTCTCTGGCATATTTTGAATGCACTGGGATTATTGACTCAGTGCATTTGAAATATTAAATGATTTAAGTTTTTCAATTCCAGTTGTATATGGTTTCCTGTAAAACCAGGTGGACCTGGGACTCTTCTGTGACAGCTTACTTTTCTACTTCTTTACTAGTAATAGTTTCATTTACACTTTACTGGGGTCAACTATGATAAGTTGGATTTTTAAAATTTCCATCTTTATGAAGATTTTCAAATCTATTTGCACATATTGGGCAAAATAGAACTTTCTAAATTGCTTGGTTTGATGGATTTTTTTCTTCTTTTTGATTTCCAATTTTGTGGTTTTCTGCTTTCATTTTTTCTCTTCTTTATTATTTCTTCTTTGTCCTTTCTTTCAATTACACTAAGTAATGGTTTCTCAATTTTAATATTAATGGAATAGTTCAATGTGATTTTAGGACTACTTTTCTGTTTTCTAAGTCATTAATTTCTGTTTTTATTTATATTACTTCCTTTTTTATGCTTTCTTCTGATTTACTTTGTTTTTTTCCGTTTTAATTGATGTTCCATTCGTTTTCATTTTTATTTTTATTGATACAGCTATTTAATGCTATAAATTTTCTTCTGATAACTGATTCAGCTGTATCCCACAGATTCTGCTTTTCTCTTCATTACCATTATTTTTGGACAATTCTGCAATTTTGAGTTCCTCCTTTGAACCAAGTGTTTTTTGGTAGCATGTTTTTAAAAATAAAATGGAATTTTCTTTGCCATTATTATGCCCTCCTTCCCTACCGCACTGACTTCGAATAGTTTAGTGCTTTTAAAAAGTAAATACCAGCAGTTTCTTGTGATTATTTAAACTTGAGCTCATAGAGAAAAAAACAAAACAAAATACCACACAATCAACCTTAATGAGGAAAGCCAGAGAACAAGTGAATGGTAAGTTTCTTACTCTCCTAAGACTTTCATTTCCAAGTTCAATCACTGGCAATTCATCTTGAATTCCCTCATGTGACCTTGTTTTGTAGAGCCGGGGGGGTGGGGGGGGGGGGGCTTTGGTTGACCAGACATTTTTTAATACTGTCAAAAGACCACATGTCTTTATGTCACCCCATGCTGAAGTACTGTAGAGTATATTTAGTCCTTCACAAATAAATTTGCACTACAATAGTATCTCCTACTGAGGTGAGAAAAGAAAGAGACATTATTTTTTTGGAGGGGACTGTGAAAAGGATTTTCTATATATAATGCTTTACTATTTTTTTTTTCTCTTTTAGTATACTTACAGTGATAGGATTTAACTTCTAGTTGTTTATGGGGGGTTTTCAGCAACTCCTTCATAAGTAACTCCAAGCAATTCCCTAAAACTTAAAGATGAAACCTCATACTGACTCTAAACACACATACTAAAACAAACCCCCTCACGCCTCCAAACTGTAGTTTAGAATCCAAAACTCAGGGTGTGTGTGTTGTTTTCTTCCTGCTACTATGGCTCAGAGATGAGTAAATGTTGGCTTCAGCTTTCTGTCTTGGAACCTACTCCTTCTTTTTCATCTCAGTTTAATTGGTACCTTATATGGGGACAGCAGCTGAAATGTGATTACATCTCAGGCATCCTGGGATGCCTGGGAGTTCACGGGGAGTCAGGGAAAACTCAGAAGCATTGAAGAAAACAAAAGCCAGAAAAATGGAGTCAGTGCCAGCAGAGAGAAGTCAGCATGCCAGATGGGGGCCAATGCCAGGGCAAGCAGCTGAGAGCTAGAACCTCATGGTATCAGAAGAACAGACCACATTGGAGGGCCAGAAGCCAACCTGGAGCTGTAGAAGAGTGGAGAGAGCAAGCTCACTTCCCCAGCTGACCCAACTGGGATCAGATCAAAGAACCCGGTGGAATGATTTTGTTCAGCCTAAAGCACCCTTCAGAACCAGAGCCAGAGCTGCAGGGCTGGTGCCAATGGCATGCTAAAGAGGCTTGAGATGAGCGATCCCCAGGGAATCCATCCTCAGGCCTGAATGAGGAGACAGTTTTAGAGATTGCCTGGAAGACAGTATTGAAATACCAGAGCTAAACACCATAAACTGCCAATGCTACTGCACTGCTACTTTGTTACATTAGAGAGCAGGCATTCCCAGTGCCCCTAAAAAGGAGCAGAATTGCAGCCCCCTCTTCATGCTCTTGGGACAAGATCAACAAAAAAGAAGTCAGCACAAGCAAGTTTTACATCATTTTAGATGAGAACTGTCCCAAGTTTCAAGTCCAATCAGGAATTTTTCTTTTTTTTTAAGTTTTTCTTTAAATTCATTAGTTAACATATAGTATAATGTTAGTTTCAGTAGTAGAATTCTGTGATTCATCACTTACATGCAACACCCAGTCCTCATCACAAATGGGATTTTCTTTCTAAGAAGTGAGCTCCTTCTAACTGAAATAACCTCCAGTTATGAGCAGCTATCATTCATCTTTACCTCCTTTTCTATTATCCCAATTATCTGAAGAGACAAAATACAGATGAGATTAAAATTTCTATTTAAGATGTGATCCATCTGATTGGAGTGTACCTTGCTCTTTCAAGAGCAATAATTATAGTAAAAGTAATATAGTTGAAGAAAAGAACAGAAACTCATTCCAAAGAAGATAGCTAACAACAGAATATCAAACACACATCAACTCATTTAGATGTTGCCCTATAATCTAGCTGCTCTTTCCATTAGAATAGATTTAGAAGAAGATGTAAAAATATATACTTTTATGGATGTGTGTTATTTTGCCTCTTAAAATGTCTAAAAGTAAATAAATAAATCTCTAAAAAGAAAAAAAGAACCTACAACAGCTTTAAACTAATTCTTATTGAAGTGTAAATATTATACAATGTTGTATTAGTTTCAAATGTAAAACGTTGATTTGACAATTCCATACATTACTCAGTTCTCACTACAATAAGTGTAGTCACCACCTGTCACCATACATTATTACAGTATTATTGACTATATTCCCTATGCTGTACTTTCCATCTCCATGGCTTATTTATTTTATAACTGTAAGTTTGTACCTCTTAATCCCTTTTATCTATTTGCCCATCTCCTCACCCACCTTCCTTCTGTCAACCACCAGCTTGTTGCCTGTATTTTAGTCAGTTTTGTTCATTTGTTTTGTTTTTCAGATTTCACATATAAATGAAATCATACGGCATTTGTCTTTTCTGTCTTATTTCATTTAGCATAACACTCTCTAGGTCCACATGGTAACTAATCATAATCAAACCTATCCAGGTATATATACTATTTGTATTAGAAAATATTTCATATGTATGTGTATATGTGTATGTATGCATATATATATATATATTCTATATATATAGAATATATATAAAATATAGTACTCTCACAGAGTCACACACTGTTTTAATGCTTTATAAGTACCAAACTCATTATTATAACACCCTATAAACAGTTATCAACTTTATTTTTTTTATTTAATTTTTTTTATTTAATTTTATTTATTTATTCATGAGAGACACATGAGAGAGAGGCAGAGACACAGGCAGAGGCACAAGCAGACTCCATGCAGGGAGCCTGATGTGGGACTTGACCCCGGGTCTCCAGGATCACACCCCAGGCTGCAGGTAGTGCTAAACCACTGCATCACCGGGGCTGCCCTGTTATCAACTTTATTTTTCATATGGACAAACTGAGGAATAGATTAAATAAATAATTCAAGGTCACACAGCTATCAACTGGGGAACCCAAAACATTTGACTTCAGATATCCTGCAGAGGTTCATATACTTGAAATTTTGCTGATTGTATCCCCAAAGTACCTTTTCTTCCTGGTTAATAAAGGAACTTAGTGATTTTATTCCAGTTTCACACATTTTACTGTTGTCTAGTATTTAAGTTTGACATTAATTTTGAGCCTCCAGTTGGTCATTATTATTATTGTTGTTATCATTGACATATCATCATAAACTATCATTACAATCAATGCTTGTTTATGTCAACCAGTATCTTTGCTTGCTATTGCTACTCACCTCTCAATCCTTTCTGCTAGGATTAGGTTCCTATTTCATGAAATAAAAATTATAAGTGTTCTTTCAGCAAGATGCCAAAGATAAAATATTCTTTCATTGTTTTTTTTCTCTTGTGTCTCTATATAATAGTTTTGCTGGGTATAGAAATCTAACTCAAAAGTAATTTGTCAGTACTTTTTAAAGACTTCATTCCATTAGGCTTTCTATTGTTATTGTTGAGATGTCTGCTCCCTATCTACTATTAATTATTAGGTAATATTTATTTTAATTGCTTTTAAGATTTTTAAAATATTTTCTTTAGTTTACTGATACAAAATATGTCAGATTCAACTTTTCCCTATTTGATCTCTCCTAGAGCTCCCAACAAGTATTTTGTTCTTGTTAAATAATAGATCTAGATATATAATAAGCATGTCATAAATACATGGCACTTTATCTACTTTTTATCATTTCAACCACCATATAAATATGATATTACAGCAAACTTCTTAAAAACAAGGAACTTATTTTTCACTTATTTGTATAACAGAGCTCTATACCCATTGAAAGTGTTCTATGAATGACTTAAGGTTTATTTTTCCATACTTCTTATTGACCTAATGTTTTTATTTATTTTTTTAAAGATTTTATTCATTTATTCATGAGAGGCACAGAGAGAGAGGCAGAGACATAGGCAGAGGGAGAAGCAGGCTCTCTGCGAGAAGCCTGATGCAGATCTCAATAACCAGACCAGGATCATGCTCAGCCAAAGGCAGATTCTCAACCACTGAGCCACCCAGGCATTCCTGACCTAATATTTTTAGATTCAGTTACAATTCATAGTAAATTAATATCTCCACATTCTCTTCCCTCCCTTCCTCTCATTTCTAAGACAAGAAGCTGAAACCAAAGATAGAAATAAAGGAAAAATCTTAGGGCTCATTTCATAATTGGGATTTAAGTAGAAATTGCCACTGCTCTCTAATTTTCAATTATATTATGTATAATCAACTAGGTCAAAATATCTAATTGCAAAGGCCAAGTTGATTAGCCTAAAAGGCCAAGTTGATAAGATATAGTTTGCAAAAACATTTTTTATCCCAAGATATCATTCCTCAGATATCTTCTGTAAAAGTGAATTCTCAAAAAATGGAAATATTTTAAGGGGAAACTTTCTGTACCCAATAAAGCACAAAATAATGCCAATATTCTGCTGTATGAGACTAAAACTTAGTAACAGCTATTGAATTATGAACTTATTAAGACAAGAATTGGAAGATTGATCATCACACTGAAGCACTAAGGAAATAATCCATCTCGACAAATTTAAGGAAGGCTTAATGATTTATCAGAGATTATATGCAAATTAAAATGATTATTCTATGTTATTTTGGACTTTCCAAAATATTTCCCAAACATTGGTGTGACTTTCTTCAAGAATCTGATAAATAAAATAAAAATGACACAAGCTTAGATATTCTTCCTATTTCAAAGTATTTTTTTAACATAAACTCAATCATAAATATAAATTCAATACATTTTTATTAGTCATAGTAAGGTCTAACTTTTTTTAGTTACTAGGGTAAAAGAGCTTTAAATGCATGCCTTTTAAGTGAGACAGAAAGAAAATTAATTTTTTATGAGACGATTTTAAAAAGAATTATCTAATATAGAACAAAGACAAATTAAATTTTAGGAGCAATATCAAATCCTGATAATTTTAAGATTCAGGAAAATGTGAATTACCTTAAAATATTCTAATGTAAAAAAACATGAGTCCAGTAAAGATCCCAGCTTCTTAAAAACATCTTTCAACAGGGAGCATCTAGCAGTTCTTTTAAGACAGCATTCTGCCCTCAGAACTAGAAAGACCCTTCAGATATCATCTATTTTAGTCTCCCAACTTGTGGTCCTTGGATCCTGTGAAATTATCACTGGAGATACACCAAGGCATGTAAAAACCAGGAATTTCTTAAGGCGAAATCAGTATGTCACACATATATTTGTGTGGCTGTTTCTGATGCATGGACATGCAATTGCGACTAATAGAAATAAAGCATTTCTGAATCCATAGAAATTACTGTCATATATTTTTCTCAATCAGTTGACATCATAAGTATGGTTTCCTAATACAAGGGAATTTTTGGAACCTTAAAAGAGGTAAATGATGAATCTATCTTTCTCCACCTTATCCATTTCTTTCAAGCATATTTATATCCACAATGTAAGCTCCACGAAGGTGAGAATTTATACCTATCTTTGTTTACTACTGTATTTCTAGAATATTTCTTGACATATAGTGAGTCCTTAGAAATGTCTGTTCAATGAATGAATGTTAATTAACATTACCCAGCACTGGATATTAAAGAGCTTTAAATAATCAGTGAAGAAACACAAGTTACATGGAGCTGTTAAAAAGGCAGACCTGTTGTCTTCCTTTTTGGCAAAAAGCTACATCTTAGCATAATAAATTTTTGTGTATGTGTTTAGAGAATAATTTTTCAGACTATCCACAATTTATTGCTTTTTTTCATGCTGAGATAAAGACTTATTGTGAAACACGATCACTTTTTTGGTGCTTTGGAGCCCATCTGCTCCTGGATGCCAATTAAACTCTGGCAGGAGCCTGAAGCTCTCCATGGAGCAGCTGGTGTCAGCATCACATAAAATATTCTCCTGAAATGTATCGTTCTGCTGCTCAGGGAACATGCAGTAGAGGCTTAGCTAAAATAAAGAAAGGACAAGGCTGTGACATCCAAAAATAAAATCAAAGGGGATCAAGTTAGGGTTATTTATATATACTGATACTGGGCTCAGTAGTCTAAACACCTCACAGCTGTTCAAAATTTGAGAAGAAGAAATCAACTATATCACTAACATCTCCCTAGCTGAAGGAGGCTAGGGCCAGGTAGATCTGTCCTCTGTCTACCACTCGCAGCCTCTGTTACAGTGATTTGGTCTTAGTTCTCTTTAGTTTAAAGTTGGGGTTAAGAAATCTAGATCTGATATCAGATAATGTGGGTCCCAAGCATGCAACTTCCTGGCTCTGTGGCCTCAAACAAGCTGTCTCATCTCTTCAACCTTAGTTTTCCATTCACACAATGAGGAAAATCATTGTTCTTGCCTTCTGGAATTGTGAAGATTTAATAAAAACAATTCATGCAAAGCACTCAGCTCAAGTTGTGGCTTATACAGTTTCAATAAGAATTAATAATCACTATCATTACGGGGGATCCCTGGGTGGCTCAGCAGTTTGGCGCCTGCCTTTGGCCCGGGGGCGATCCTGGAGTCCCAGAATCGAGTCCCGTATTGGGCTCCCTGCATGGAGCCTGCTTCTCCCTCCTCCTGTGTCTCTGCCTCTCTTTCTCTCTCTCTCTCTTCCCCTATGTCTATCATAAATAAATAAATAAATAAATAAATAAATAAATAAATAAATAAATAAATCTTTAAAAAGAAAAAAAATAATCACTATCATTACTATCATTTATAAGAATATAAAGCATGGGCCCATGATTAGTACAACTAAAGTTTCCTTCTAACTCCAGTTAGACCCAAAAGGATGGGATACAAGGAGTACTTAAACTTCTTGGGCAATAGACACCTGTTTTCCTCTCTCAATACCCACATCTCACTATGACCCAATGCTGAGTCAGCTCCCAGACTTGATATTTTCTCCATTTCCCTAGGTATCTTTCAATAAGAGTCAGATTCAGGGTCTGATGATCTCAGAACAAACACTGATCACTCATGACATCTGTAAGCAATTGCTCTCTCTAGGCTTATATTGGCCAGAGGGTGGAGGGTGCCATTACCTTGCTTTGTACCATGGTCCCCTTCTCAGTCTAAAGGTTTCTCCAAACCTCAGCCTAAATCTTGAAACTTCTTAGAGAATCAATCTCTTATGCCCACTTTGTGACATACTTTATTCCTTTCATCTCTGACTACCTATTTCTCTTATTTCTCCTATTTTCACTCTGCTGTTCCTCTCTACCATGCCTTTCTCCCTTTCTATAGTATTCTTATTTTTTTTTCCTATCATCATTCTATTTTTTAAAAGATTTTAGTTGTTTATTTGAGAAAGAGAGAGCAGACGTGAGAGTCCAAGCAGAGCAGAGGGAGTGTGAGAAGCAGACTCCCTGACAAGCAGGGAGCCCAATGCAGGGCTCGATCCCAGGACCCTGGGATCATGATCTGAGCTGAAGGCAGATGCTTAACCGACTGAGTTATCGGTTATCACCAGTTTGGGAGAAATTATTAGTTTGTGAGGCAATTAGGGAGAAAATATTAGTCTAGGGTTAGAAAAATTATTTTTAAGATTATCACTAAATAATAAAGAAGTAGACAGAGATATGGGACTGAGTTGAATTTAGTCAAGTTGACTGGCAGATGACTGGCAACCCTGATATAAAGTGTAAGAGCCATATTTTAAGGACCTGAATGGGTGGTCAAGATGTAGAGCACAGATGGTATGAAAGTAAACAGAATAGAAGGTCAAAAGAAACTTTCCTCTAACTGCATAATACCTAAGCACATTTACTCAGAAAGGATGAATTACACCAGCCATCACTGGAGGCCTTTTTGTTGGAACATTTCCCTTAAGAGTAGCATTGTGGTCATTGTTCTTTTGATTATAAAAGGAATTGTATATGCAGTTCTAACTGTTCCAGGAGGTTGTAGAGACTATCAAATGCTATGCCCAACACTTGTTTCAAGGCTCAGCAACTGAGTACAGTAAACAAATGGGAGAAACTAATAGCAGATCACAAGTCACTCATTTATTGCAGAGAAAAAACAAACAAACAACAACAAAGCTCTAATAACTGCAATCACTGGTGAGCCCACAGAAGCAGTCTGCAGTAAGAAATCATTTGTCAACATGGTTTTCTAAATATGAGTACAGAAGTGCAGAAAATTATACAATGACAAAAAGAATAAATGATTTTTAATCACAGCCTATTAGGGACACTTTTTGTTTTTGGAGTTTAAGAGCTAAAGAATAATCCAAAAGTTGTTTAGTGAGATAAAGCTTTGGTAACAGTGGGGAGGGGGGGATTTTTGTTAACTGCTGCCTTAGTTTTATTAGAACCAGGCCACCATACTGGATACTCCAGCATTTCTTCTTATGGCTAGAGTTCTGGTTAAAACTGCTGGAACCCACCACCACTGTTTACATGTGTAGCCTTTTCTTTATATGCCTTGAAGTTTCTTCCAACTCCTAAATTTATTAGGAGAGCACGTGGCCTCTAGGAGAAACCTACTCTGACCCTAACGACTATAGTTTTTGTCAAAACAATAAAAATATAGCATTCTGTTATTTTCATACCAGTAAATGTCCTCTGGCCACACTCAAAAAAAAAAATGTGAAAAAGATATTTTCCCAGATCTGTGTGGAACACACCTCACAAGAAGCAGGCAGTGTTAAATATTTGTTTTGATGTGTTCAAGTATGTGATATTAGATGGGGTAAGAGAATGGTGCAAGTGATAATGCAGAAGTTAGTCTGGCCATAATCCTGATAGAAAATTGCAAGATAGTTTATTAAAGCCAGTTATAAAATTTCATATAACTCAACGGAAATAAGTGTTGGTAGAAAATAAAAGGGAGTAGCATACTAGATAGATATGTGATAGACAGGTGGATGATTGATTGATTGATGGAAAAATAGACAACTCTCATTGATGCTGACATGATAAGAAAGCATTTAATATTGCTATCACTTTGACAATTAAAAAAATACATTGTTTTAAGAAAAGCAATTTGAGGGTAAGTCTTTGATAGCCTCCTCTGACTTAAATGAAATGAGCGCCAACTCCATTCGCCTTATTTCATGGAAACTGTAAGTCAAGGTTTGTTTTTAGGTTATCATAATGTCCTTCGATGATTAAATACCCTGTTCTTTAAGCAATTAGGGGTAATTTTTAAGTAGTAACATTATATAAATAACTCTCAAAGATAACCCAAAGCCTACAGGCTTATAAAGTAAATAAAAGAACAAACTAATAATAATTGTGTTTTGCCTCTTACCATTGCCTGTCACCTAAGCCTCATGGAGGGCATTGTGAAAATAGAGTATGCTTAGAATAGCTCCAGGACACATTATGACAACCAGTGAGGGAAACAAAGAGATCAAGCCAAATAATGCTAAGAACAGTACCTCTGGGTTGGAATGTAGATACTTGCTAGCTGCTCTTGGCTAGCCTTCATGGCCATGACTTTATGGTACCCACTGGGGAGGAATGTGAAATGTCCAAAAATGTTCCCATAGTGATCTATGCCCAGAATGTGGCTATTTTTAAAGAAAGGAGCACATCCAGCTCAGCTCAATATTCCATGAGACAAACAGATTCCCAGGTTAGAAAGATGAAAGAGTGAATTCAGAACCCAAGGCCAGTTGGAACTCTGCCTTCCCTGAACTCAGAACAATCAATAAATAAAAGAATACAACAAGCTAAATGATATTGACCTTGCCACAAAAAAATCCTAAAGCACATATTAGCTTTATCTAAAATGGGAAGCTGCAAAATAACTGTCTCCAAAGACATTTATCTTAGCTTGGCAAGGGCACAGCATCACAGGAATGGATGCTTGGTGTCAGAAATCAAGGATTCTACACAAAGTAATGGAATATCTCAGAGGCAAGTAAACAGAGGGAGAAGACCAGAGAGTGATTTTTTGCCTCTGAGAGTCTTTTCAATTGTACTCTGACAGAATCTGAGGTCCCCTGATTTCAAAGCCCAAGGGCAATGTTTTGTCATTGAGTGGCATCCCAGTGCTTGGTGGGCAGGCAATCTGCATTCCTCTCTGACAATCAGCTGGAAGACTCAGACAATCTGTTCAGGCTAAACCCTGGAATGGCTGAAACTTCTTTGATTCACTTTGCCAAAGCAATTGCAGAGAATAGAGGCACATTGTTATTAGTAATAGCGATTGGAAATTATAATTTTAGAAAACCAAAAAATGGAAATGTAAAAGTCTATTGAAACTTCTACATGTAGACTGTAAGAATATCATGAATTTTTCCAATTGAATTAACAAGGACTGAGAATGTAGAGTCTTTGATTATATTAGCAGAGTTATACATATTATCTAATGATCGATCGATCAATAGATATAGGTATATAGTTTTTAGAAAAGACTTTTTTAAGGCCTTTTCTTCTGTTATCTAGTATGTGTAACTCGATGCTTGGCTCAGAGTAGATGCTTAAAACGTACTTGATAAATAGATGAAAGAATGGATTATTGGATTCTACTCCCTCTAAAAAATCTTTATGGTTTAAAGTCTTATTTTTCTCTCTATTTCTTTTTTCTCTTCCCAAATTTCCTAAGAAAGGTGCCAATAATTACATAAATAAAATCATGAAATTTTAAAATTTCAAGATGGAAAGACAAGAGAAACAAAGTAAAAATACAATTCCACAATAAAATAATTTTAAACCTCAGTAGTGTTACCATTTCTTAAAATTGAGAAAATGGTGCCTACAAGAAAAAAATTGTGTTCTGAAAAATTTATGCTTCTCATTAAAAGAAAATACATGCATAGAATACAGTATTAGTTTAAGGTCTCAAACGATCACAAATGGCTATTCTATTAACCTAGTGGAATACTATGTGTGTGTGTAACTACGTATATATGTGTGCTATTAGTTTTTTGTTGGCAACTGTTTCAATTATGCAGCTGATTTCTGCACCTTAGGTCTCCACTATCTGAATATAAATTATCAGTTGCATAACTTTAGATTGCTTTGAGTACCTATCAATTCAATTTATAGTTGAAAACTAGAGCGTTTTTAGTGTGATTTTTTTCCCCAAAAACAAATAATATTGAATTTTCCAGGAAAGATTATATTCAACAATCATTTAGGGTCATTGCTAATGGATACCAATGAGGAACTTTTGATATTATGTGGTCTTTAGTGGTTTTATTTTTCAACTACATAGCTTCCTAACAGAACCCTGGTTTTACTTTGGGAAGCTCTCTTTCTTAAGTCTGTGATAAGATAAATCTTGAGCATGCCCCATTTGCTTTTCCAAGTTTTTCCTCTCAAAACTTTGTATAGTCAAGAAGAATGCAAGTGACCCAAACTTAAATCATGGAATCCCCTCTCTCAAGATGAATTTTGAGAAGAAGGACTCAAAAACAAAATGAATAGTGTTCTTTCCCTTTTATTATGGCACTGCTCTTCTCATCGCTTGCAGACCCAATGTTGCTTCTTCTTCTTTTTTTAATCCAACATTGTTTCCTTCTGGTGTGCTTCAGATGCAGAGTTGAGATACTTACACCTCTTAGCTCAAAGCCCATGTCACAATTGGTCATGCACAATTTCTCTTTTGTCTTTATTCATACATTCATGCATCTCTTCATTTTCACCATATAACTTGCTCCTTTCTCCTTCCCATGAGCAACCATTCTAATGTGTATGATAAATCCCTTTCTGCTTAGATGACTACTTGCACATACTGCCAGTTTGTGTGCATGATTTTAATTTACATGAAGAGAATCATTATATAAATAAATAATGCATATATTTGTGAATTTTACACTACTTTTACTCAGAACTATTTTCAAGATCTACCTATGTAGCTATGTGAACCTCTAATGCCATAATGAGCATCTACTACATTTTACGCATCAAGTCTTAGAGATAAACCTCCAAGATGCCTTCATCATCCTGCTTCCACAATAATATTGAAATTAACAACCTTATGGAACTGGGTTCTTTAGAATATGTACTGGGTCATAGATATTATATTTCATTAGGTAAAGTATCAACATTTCAACAAAATTGAGAGCTTACTCTGTGCTAGGCAATTCCAAATGCTGGGAATACCAATGAAAAAAAATAAAGACTTTGCTCTCATGAAGTTTTACATTCTTGAAGGGAAAACAGACAATAAACATCTATACAGATGGTATAGATAAGATCTCATTAGATATAGTTAATATCTAATGAGATATAATAAGACATGCAAGTGGAAATGATGGGTTGGATGTAATACATAAAAATATATATAAAGTCTAGTATTCATACTAGAAGTCTAGACCTAAAATTGTATTTGAGATTCATCCATTAAACTGTACAAAGTCACCCCAGGAAGTACATTAGATTAAGACATGGTCTGGGCTGGGGATGGAGACTTCAGGCACTTTAACATTTAGAGATAAATATATTAGAAGAAGCCAACAAAGGAAAGCAAAAATAAGCTGCAGGTAAGATAGGAGGAGAAACAAAAAAAGGTGTTCCAAAAGCCAGTACTTAAAAAAAAAAGTGTCATGCTGTTCATTGGTAACATGAAATGAGGACTGAAGTTAATTTTTAATTTAAAAATGTGGAGGTCATTGATGGTATAGATAAGATCTCATTAGATATAGTTAAACAGTGGAATGGGTTTATGAAAGAATTAAGGAAGAGAACAGTCTCGATGATTAGGTCTTTGGAGTAAAACCCTGTGAGGAAAGGCGTCCCTGTAAGTGTGAGACTTGAACACTGCCTTCTTTTCAATATCATTTTGAGGATATTGGCATAAAAGTGGAGAAAACAAATAGGTCTATGGCTGGAGGAGGATAAGTGGTAAAAAGAGAATTTTTATAAAATGGAAGATGTTACAGCATATTTTCAGGCTTTTGTGAATGTCAAGTCAAGCCAGTGTGAGAGATTAAATATTATGATGCAGGAAAGAGAGGATTCTTGAGTGTTATCCTTAAGTAGGTGAGAGGGAATAAGACTTAGATTCTAGGGGGAAAGAATGCCCATGGTATGAAAATAGACAATCCATCCATAGTAACATACTGAAACAAAAAGTTATGGACTCAGATATAAGTGGTGAATAGGCAGCTGCATGAGAGAGTAGGACAGACATGTGATAGCAGAATGGAGAATGTCTTCTTTTTCTCTTTTCTTTATCAATTGGCATCTATCCAACTATCTATTCTCTTTTATCTTACTCTTGACTATCTTCATCCACTCTTGGCAATGACTTTATACTTCAGAACATAAATGTTCTGCACATCATATTTTTCAAGCTTACATGCCTCCATTTTTCTGCTTATATTGCCCTCCCCAGTCGGTCAGCTAGCCACAGTGTACTTCTTTTCCAGTACATTTCCCTTAGCTTAAATTTCTCTGACTTACCCAGTAAACTTGTTACTTAAAAACAAATAAATCTTGGAGTGCCTGAGTGGCACAGTTGGTTGAGCAACAGACTCTTTGTTTTGGCTCAGGTATGGCCAGGCACTGTTCTAGTGTTGGAACATAGCCAAGCACCAAAGACCTTGTTTTTACAGAGCTTACATCATAGTGGCTCTCATAGAAACCAAGTCTTTAATGAAGTACCTTGTCACATGGTGATTTGTCAGCTTTAAAATTAACATTTGCTCTGTCTTATCAGATAAAGGGCTAGTATCCAAAATTTATAAAGAACTTATCAAACTCAACACCCAAAGAACAAATAATCTGGGATGCCTGGGTGGCTCAGTAGTTGAGCATCTGCCTTTGGCTCAGGTCATGATCCCAGGATCTGGGAGGATCCTCTCCCTGCGAGGAGCCTGCTTCGCCCTCTGCCTATGTCTCTGCCCCTCTCTCTCTCAGTCTCTGTCTCTCTTGAATAAATAAATAAATCCTTAAAAAAATAATCTAGTCAAGAAATGGGTGGAAGACATGAACAGACATTTCTCCAAATAAGACATACAAATGACTAACAGACACATGAAAAAATGCTCAACATCACTCAGCACTGGGGAAATACAAATCAAAACCACAATTAGATACCATCTCACACCTGTCAGAGTGGCTAAAATTAACAAGTCAGGAAATGACAGAGGTGAGGTTGCAGTGAGGTTACAGAGAAAGGGGAACCCTCTCACACTAGTGGTGAGAAGCAAGCTGGTTTACCTACTCTGGAAAACAGTAGGGAGGTTCCTCAAAAAGTTGAAAATAGAGCTACCCTAAGATCCAGCAATTGCACTAGTACTATTTACCCTAAAGATACAAATGTAGAGATCTGAAGGGGCACCTGCACCCCAATGTTTATAGCATTAATGTCCACTATAGCCAAAACATGGAAAGAGCCCAGAGGTCTACTGACAGATGAATAGAGAAGATGTGGGATATGTATTCAATGGAATATTACTCAGCCATCAAAAAAATGAAATCTTGCCATTTGCAATGATATGGGTAGAACTAGAGGGTATTATGCTAAACTAAATAAGTCAATCAGAAAAAGACAATTATCACATATGATTTCACTCATATGTGGAATGTAAGAAACAAAACAGAGGAGCATGGGGAAGGGAGACAAAAATAAAACAAGACAAAATCAGAGAGGAAACAAGCCATAAGGGACTCTCAACCATAGGGAACAAACTGAGGGTTGCTGTTGGGGAGATGGGTGGAGGGTTTGGGTAACTGGATGACAGACATTAAGGAGGGCATAGGATGTAATGAGCGCTAGGTATTATACAAGACTGATGGACACTGAACTCTACATCTGAAACTAATAACATGCTATATGTTAATTAATTGAATTTATTTTTTTTAAAGTTATCAAAAAACAACAAAATTAAATTAAATTAAATTAAATTAGCATTTGCTCATAGTCAGTTTCATTTTACCCTCTATGGCCAGAATATAACATAACATTAAGAATCAGGTACTTATTTTTTTTTGCTAGATGACCTAACCATAAAACAAAAAGTTTGATAACTGTGTGCCTGAAAGACTTACAACTTTTGGAAAAGTTGGTTGCAGCCTGAAATTCTCATAATAAAGCATCATGTTTTGAGTTTTCTCCATCTCAGGTTGCTATTCATTTCTAAATCTGCCATTAAATTGACAATTGAAATTATGGGGCACCTGGGTGACTCAGTCAGTCTTGATTTTGGCTCAAATCATGATCTCAGGGTCCTGAGATCCAGCTCTGAGTCAGGCTGCACACTGGATGTCGAGCCTGCTTGAGATTCTCTCTCTCCCTCTTCCTCTGTCCCTCCACCCCACCCCAACTTCATGAGCATGCCCCTCTCTCTCTCTCTCTAAAAATAAATTAATCAATTAATTAATTAATTAATTAAAACAATGGAAATTATGGAAGAACACATATTTCTTAGGGCCAGCTGAAAATGGACACATCTGGGCAGTGCTGCTTCATGCTGGTTTTTGTCTCCGGGGTATCTGGATGTAAGGATCAGCTTGTTCATTTTATTTAGATTCATTATTCTTTCCAGAAGTAAGCTATTTATTCACTGGTAGTTATTAACTTTTGTAAGGTAATTATCAAATCTGAAACCTTGCATGTGGTATTTTCCCTCCTCTAAAACCAGGCAATCTACTTTTTGCTGTCAACAAGATTATTTAAAACAGACACAACTCCACCACCACAATGATCCATAATAACAAAGAAGGAAAATTTTACACCACTCTCTTCTGCATTACTGAAATCACTAACTCTATATCTCATTTTTGGAAGGCAATCCTAGATGCAAATTTGTTTCCATTACCTGACATGGGTTTAAAAAATTAATGGAATCATATTCTATATAGTTTACATAACTCAAGATGTTGGCTGCATACTTGCTCCAATTTATTCCAAGCCCAGGGAAAATTTGACTGCAAACTTTGGAATTGTCTATTATGAAAGAAATGGTGATAATTTAAGTGAGTATTGAGAACTGGTAAAATGCAAAAGACATTGTAGATTTACAATAGTACTTTTGCCTTGTCAAAATGACAGTTAGAAATATTTATCCTTAAAAAGTGTCTTGCTCTTCTTGTTTTCAGGATTTAATTACAAGTTAATTAAACATACCAAGTTATCAACTCTTTTTTCTCCTAGCACAGAATTGAGTATTGTCCCTTCTGAAATTAATAAGGGAGGACAGTCACCTATCCAGACCCTTGTCATCCTCCCTTCCATCCATGATTATTTTAAGGAAGAAGAGAATCTATACCAATGTTTCAGGACTCTGATGCATATCCCCAATCACTGAAATCTGCTAATAAAAGGGAGACTTGCCATTGCTATTTTCCACATCAATCTCACTCAGCTGCAAATCTGTACAGGTTTGCATTCTTTATGTACAGGATCATAGCATGGTATAACCAAAAGGCCACTGCATGGGGAAGAAACAGAATGACAGCCTTCCTTCCTCTCCTAAATTTCCACCCTGCTGCCTAATACACACATACTTATGCATCACCTAATGTAACACTGCAGTCCCCTTTACATTGCCTGCTTATATCAATTTATTTGGAAAGGAGAAATAAACCTTCAATACTCTGTATTACTAAGGAGAATAGATAACAATTGGCTAAATAAAAAGTTTTTCATATCAATGCCTACTGATTCATAATTAGTTTATATTCCCTATTGAGGCAACATTTTGAAATTTTTTTAAAGTACTGAAGGACAACTAGTCTATGAAAGTGATAAACCAGTTCCACAGTTTGGCTGAGCTGTTTATATAGCTAGATGATTTTCAAGGGCCTGTTAAAAGAGCACCTTTATTAAAACAATACAGGATTATTAAGGCAATTTTGGGTTGACTTGAGAATAACTCATTTCTTAAAAAAAAAAAAAAAGTTTTTGCATGAGGTTATTCCCCAGGTGCAGTTTAAATCTAAAAAGAAACATCTTCAAGAGATTTTGATAACTTCTGGATCCCCCATTATTACTATACATATTTTATTAGACATTTCAAAGTCATTTTTCAAGTCACTGATTCCCAAGTCATTGATTCCCTAGAGCTGTTTGTTTCAAAAATGTTTTATTGAAATATAAAATATACACAGAAAAATGCATATGCCATGTGTACCACTGAATGAATTGTCAAAAGCAGAACCTGTCCATATAGTCAAGCACCCAGAATGAGAAGCAGAACAGTCTCAGATCCCAGAGCCACTTACCTGCTTCTTCATGATATCCCAGTATCTAACAGCAGAGATTAATTAGTTCTGCTTCATTTTTTACCATAGAGGCTTTCTCATATGTAAATCCAATAAAGTATCACCATTTGCTATGTTGTAATAAAATCTAGTTTTACTTAAATGTAGCAAAATTGGATATAGTGTTATATATATGTATATATATAACTCAATTTTTTTAATAATTGCCACAAGTAGGAAGTGAATCAATATATCTATTTATCCAGAAAATCCTGGAATTCTTTCAAAACAATTGATTTCTAAAGCTAGCTTGTAAAATCTTCTCACCTATTAAAACACAAGTAGCTGATCTTTATTTGTTTCTACTTCATAGATTCAGTCTTCTTTTTGAGAATGAAATTCTCCTGGGCTTCTCTTCTGAATGAATAACTTCTGAACTGCTCATAAGCTTATGGGAATGATAGTGCTTTAGGAACTGAAGCTAAAATGAAATACACCTGCAGTCCCCTATTGCTGGGGAGGGCTGTTTCTTTCTTTCATTCCAGCTGCTTTGCTTTCCCCTCTTCTTTTCAGCATCAGCACCAGCTTCAGCTTTCTCCATTTCTGTCTCCCTGCTGGGATCCAGCCAGGCTTCATCATTTCCTGCCTCTACAGAGATCCACTGCAGACCCTGTAATCAGCTGCTCCACTATGGTTCCTTCTTCTCTGTTCTTTACCTCAGGCTTAGGCGACCTTTGGGTTGCAAAACCATGGTTCATTTTCACCTTTTTTCTTTCGTTTCCCTTGCTCCTTCAATAGCCCCACATGAATATTAATAATGACATTTTCTTAGAGGTTCAGATATAGAAAGAGAATGTCTTTACTCTGGTTGGATAAGGAAAAAAAGAACAAGAACTTGTGGATACTGAAAGGTGCCCAGCTTCATAAAGCGGTCCCAACAGGAGGCTCCAAAGAGCTGATAGTTGTCATTCCCTCAGGAGGTGTATTATTTTTTGTAATAAATATTATGTTTAGTAAAAATACTAGCTGAAGCTTACCTGATAAGTGTGTCACAAAATGAAAAGTTCATCACAGCTAACTGCATGGATTCATTAAATTGTAATTAAAATTAATTATAATTAATAATTTAATTCCTAATAGCTAAAATTAATTATAAAATATTTTAAAATAATTTCCCTTTGCACAGCCTCAGAGTACCTTTCCCCTTGTATTCTATGTTGTGATGAGGAGAGAAGGGACACTTTCAAGCAGAATACAACTGGTATTGTGTCCATCCAAATCCAGGGTACTGGTTGTAAGTTAAATCTGGTAAGATACTATATAATTAAACCATTTATGACCTTCCCTTCCCAGCACTATTAGATAAATAATAACACTCCCTACTGACATTGGTAGTATGGGGTAAAATAGGAGACTTTATAAACTGGACAAGTTACTATTGAACATCAACATACTATCATTAATAAGTAAATAACACCAGAGCATTAGTCTTCTCATGAGGTACTACTTAATTATTAGGAAATCTTTGCAGGGCTACATGCAATCATTTTACTTAAAGCTAAAATGTAGTGTATGAAATGACATTTAAAAATTCCAAACTGGGCATGCCTGGGTGGCTCAGCAGTTGAGCACCTGCCTTCAGCTCAGGGTGTGATCCCTGGGTCCTGGGATGAAGTTCTGCATGAGGGTCCCCATGGGGAGCCTGCTTCTCCCTCTGCCTGTGTCTCTTCCTCTCTCTCTCTCTCTCTCTCTCTCACACACACACACACACACAAATAAATAAATAAAATCTTCTTTAAAAATCCAAACTGAATTTGGTTTAGGATTCACTTTGAAATCCACTGGGAATGAAAACATGCACTTTCTTCCCTCAATTCACTAAATTAGAGAAGTTTGTATTCTGGGCAATTTCAGAATCAGAGAAACCTAACACTAACATTTCTGGATGCTGTCATCAACAATTCACAGGAAAAATGAAACCAAGAACTCCATTGATTGAACAATAGCTATGTATATTCCTACAAAACCTATCTAAATAATCTCCAATGACTGGAAGATATCCTATATAAATAAAAGCTTTCTGGGGAAAAAATTAAATTTCCACTGTAATAGCTGGCAGTACAGTCTGTCATGTGGTGGTTTTAAATTAAATTCAAAGTTATTCCTAGCTGTCCTAGGGTCTTCATTGTTTAAAATTAGTAATCACTTCAATGGAAATCAAATCCATGCTAGGATGTTCACTCTCATTCTTTAGCTATTGGTCAAATATTTTCCAATTTTAATGTTTATTTTGCCAAAGACAGTTCAAATTGGTCTAGTTCATAGAAATATTTCTCCTTTTTTCATGGTCTAGCATCCAGGGCATCAAGTCAAAGTTAATGAAAGTTTTACTTCACTGCATAGTGCTATGAACCATGTGAAAATTTCAGAAATTCTCACTGATTTGACTACGACAAAGATATATGCTACATTGAGGATACACAAACCCAAAGATCAAGAGAAATATAGTGGAGTCAACCCAGCATTATTTATTTAGCAGAAATAGTTCAGCACCCCATCATAATGCCCCAGACTAGCAAAATTTAACCACTTTATTCACTTCTCCAGCTTCCAAAATGTCTACAATGTATGAGACTTTGCAGTAGGTACTGGAATGAAACACATAGATGAATTAGACTTGATCATTGTCGACTACGAGCTCACAATATGCCTGTGGTAGATAATGGGACTACTATTGCCTATGTATATAGATTACCAAAGTGGTTTTTCTTCAAGAAAGTTTTTGCTAGCTTAAGAAAAATAAAAATAGTTGAAGGAAAACAGATTTTCTTCTCACTCTTAGACAAAACATGTATACCAAGAAATCAATAAGGAGCATTTTCATTTCCTGATCTGTTCAATAGTGACTTGTTGAAACAAAGGAAGACAGAAAGTAAACAGAAAGTAATAACCATAGAGTTAATTAGGATGTTTATTATATACCTGCTATAGATAAATGTCAGAAAAGGTACATTTAGTAGGAAATAAAATTATAAAGGAAGAGGAGAAAAATGGGAAACAAATGGGAAATGAATTGGAAATGAATTGGAAATGTAGTCAAAGGATGACAGAAATTTCAAGATTAAGAATCATGGAGAAAAATTCACATCTGAAACCAATGGGATTGAAAACAATACATTTACTGAACTAGATATGATGATGATGGTGGTGATGATATGAGAGAATGAGAAAATAAATATCTGAACTTAGGAAAGGCTATGTGGACAGAATAGAATTAAGAGCTATTTGAGTTGAAGGAGAATGGAGACAAAAGGGAATAGTTAAGTCTTAGGGAGCAGAATTAAACATGAAATGTGTAGAATAACAACTATGGTCTTGTTGGACAACATGCTGTCATGTTTGAAGACTACACTCATAAGGAATAACATACAATAACAACAAAAGAGGGTTAGCATTTATAGAGCACACACGGTGACTCGGTTGTGCATTGTGTTGAATATATCTTCCTAATTAATGAAAAATTATTTGGGGGGTTAGGTGAGGGGAAGGACAGATGGAAAGAGAGAGAAAATCTCAAGCAGGCTCCATGCCTAGCACAGAGCTTGATGCAGGCCTCAGTCTCATAACCCCAAGATCATGATTTGAGCCAAAGTCAAGAGTTGGACACTTAACCAACTAAGCCACCTGGGCACCCCAAATGAAAAACTCTTTTTAAATTATTTGAGGGGTGATAAATAAGCTACAATTTCATATTCAAATATCTGTCAAACATATTATATGCCAGAGAAACTTTCTCACCACAGCACTGCTCATCACAAGACTTTTGAAAACACAGAACAGTAACAAAACATAGTTGGCCCACTGCTAACCCTTTTTTCATTGTTTATTTGAATTGAGGTTTCAGACAAACTGAATTTATGGTTCATACAAGGAAATCTACATTTCAAGGTGTAGCAACTCTTTTCCAAAATATTCCAAGACACACAACATTTCTGAGGGATTACACAACTGTTTCTTAGTCAAATACCATAAGACTTCTACCATCCAAGGCAGTAATCTTCTTCAAATGCACATCCTGGAATAACTAATTCCTGTTATGCATGTTGTGTTTGAAAAACTAAAAAAAAAAAAAAAAAATCAAGGCAAAGGTTCATATGTATGTGCTTTCTTGAATTAATGGAACATTTCTGACCTCAATGGCCACCAATTAGGAAGAACCAATATGTCCAGCATCTTACAGCAACCACAGAATTTACATAACAACAGCATAAATACCATAAGCTGATGTTGAATGAGATGTGTTGACATGTGTCATAAAATTCTTAAACCACAATGAATATCTTCAAAAATGATTTGTATTGCCTTGTTTAACCAAATTCTGAATTTCATTCATTTGACATTTAGAGACACAAAATTCAAATGCAATGTAGTTCCTAAACATAAGGTGTTTCTATAGTAAGAGCATATATAAAACTCACAAAATGCAAAGGAGTTTTTCCCCTTCTTTAAGGCTAATGAGTAGGAGCACCTGGGTGGCTCAGTCAGTTAAGCGTCTGCCTTCAGCTCAGGTCATGACCCCAGCATCCTGGAATTTAGCCCCACATCGGGCTCCGTGCTTGGCGGAGAGTCTGCTTTCCCTCTCCCTCTATGATCTCCCTCACTCTCACTGTCTCTCAAATAAATTTTAAAGAAATCTTTTTAAATACATAAAGCTAATGAGTATCTCTTCAACTGTGTTAGCCCTGCAAAGATTTAAACCTTTTATCCATATACATGATAATAAATACATGATGGCTGATAGTAAATGATGAGATAAGCCAAACATAGAATTTCATTTTACATTTATCTTCAGCCGTGAGTATAATTGGAAGTCATAAACAGTAACCTTTCCCTGACACATACAGATATATGAGCACATATGTATATGCATATGCACATATATACACATCTACAAACATTCTTGCATAAAAAACATTTTTTTAAGAATAGGTAGGTCCAGTTTTAATGAGTAATTAAAAACCTTTGAGCCAGGAAAGCCTTCAGAAAAATAGTAAAATATGCTGAATTAAGTAATATTATATTTTACATAATTACTCAAAAATACTGAGAGAAATATCAGTGGAAAGATTTTACTTCATCAAAAAGATCTAAAGCCAATGTTAAAAAAATAAAAAAATAAAATGAAGCCTACGTTTCTGTGAATACATTAAAGTAATACTCTAATTGATTTCTAGGATATTCAATCTCCTAAAATTACAAAATAATACAAGCAAACATTTTCATAATACTCTGCATCAGTTATTGTTCTCACTGCTTTAAAACAATTAACATACTTAATTTCACAACAAACCTGTGAGGTAGGTATAGTTATTATCACCTCAGTTTCACAGACAAGAAAATTGATATATAAAAGTTAAGAAATTTTTCCAAGATCAACAAACTGGTAAATGTCAGATCCAAGTTTCAAAATAAGAATGTCTACAAATGGTTTAGTGATCTAAACTACCACACCACATTGTCTTCCACAAAATGCTGTTATTTAATTCTCTCTACAGTGTATGGAAGGCAAGTCACTCAAAACTTGATGGAGTATATTAGTATTTTTATCTAACATAGACAAAAGATATCTACTAAGATATCTTTTTTTCCCCACCTATTGATAGTTCCCTCTTGAGTGTCAAAAATGATCACAAGTTTTTAAGTGTGTATTTTCTGGGAAATTGTTGGTTGTCATTAAGAAAGACTTAGAATGTTGATATTAGCTAGCTACTAAGAGAAATAATATGTTAGGTCCTGTACTTGTTGGGTTTGCACACTCATTCCTGTATTCATTGATTCAACAATATTTATTGAATACCTACTATAGGAATTTAGCCACCAACAAAAACTTTCAACATGGAGCTTGCATTCTAATGAGAGAGTTATTACAAGTAGATCTGAGATCAGGACAAATTATCCATTGGTGATATACAGGAAACAATTAGAAATTCAAATAATGGACTAACCTAAAATTATAGATTTGGGACCACTCAATAAAGAGGAAATAATCAAAACTTCAAGAATTGATGACTGCTCCTCAAATTTTAAAAAGGAATTTTGGGCCTAGAATTATTTTAAGAAATTAGTCAAAATTAGAACATGAGAAGAAAATAAGGAGTCAAAAAGAGTGTGACCAGAAATTTAAGAAAAACATAAAAACAAAATCACTTCAAGAAAGCTATTGGAGGATGCCTGGGTGGCTCAGAGGTTGAGCATCAACCTCCGGCTCAGGGTGTGATCCTGGTCTAGGATAGAGTCCCACCTCAGGCTCCCTGCAAGGAGCCTGCTTCTCCCTCTGCCTGTGTCTCTGCCTCTCTCTCTCTGTGTGTGTGTGTCTCTCATGAATAAATAAATAAAATCTTTAAAAAAAATAAAGAAAGCTATTGGAAGTAAATTTTAATCAACAATGTTAAATATGGTACAATGCCAACAGAGAAAAGGATTTGGCAAAATTAAACCCCTAGTCTAATATTTCCTGAGAAAATTTCAGTAAATTAGTCAAGTAGAAATTAAATTGTAGGATAAAAAGAAGTATAGTTAAGGCAAGCCATCCAGCAATGAGTGAATGGATGAATGAATGAAAGGAGATAAGGAAGGAGAGGAAGGTAGGAAGGAAGGAGAGGAAGGAAGGAAGGAAGGAAGGAGGGAGGGAGGGAGGGAGGGAGGAAGAAGCTAGACAGAAAAGAAAGGCCAAAATTATATGGTGGCTTTGTAATGTGTCAACATGACTAAGTTGAACTATATTTTTCAGAATTCTCTTTTTTGTATGTTTTCATTTGGGATGGGCCACAAGAAAAAATTCTTATAAAAAATTTGGCATTCTGAAATAAAAGAACAACCACTTACATAATAACATCTATTTTCTTGTTTTTCAAGGATCACATTAGATTATGTAGCTAAAGAATTTAGCTCAGTACCCAACAGCCTGAAATGTAAAAGTCTTCTATAAGTATTAGTGCTATGGTCTGAATTTTTATATCCCCAAAATTTACATGTTGAAATCCTATCCCCCAAGATGATGATATTAAGAAGTGGGACATCTGGGAGATGATAAAACCATGAGGGTAGAATTTTCTTGAATGAGATTAGTACCTAAGAATCTCCCTGGCCCCTTCTACCATGTGAGGTTATAGCAAAAAAGAAGGTCAGATAGTAAGTGGGGTTTCCAGACACCAAATCTATTGGCATCATGATCTTGAGCTTCCCGGCCTTAAGAACTATGAGAAATAAATTGTTTTTCATAAAACAAAAAGAACAATAACAACAAAACAGCAGCCATTTTGTAACTCACATCTTTTGTCATTTATCTGCTGACTCACATTGAGAGGCAGTGACGAAGCTTTGCAACTAAACCACCCTCTCCTGAATCCTTCCTCAGCTTCTGTGACCCTTAAAATAAATATATGTGCTCAACTCATGACGAAGGACCAGATCATAAACAACAATCACACATGGATTTTGGTCGATTATCACAAACTCTAGCTCATCTTGTGGGTTCCTACTCGCTTTTGGTCTCCCCTATTTTATATCCACCTTCCCTTTCAGACTGTCTGCCATGTAGACTTCAAACTCCAGCATCACACTCAAAGATAAAAGCCTTACAGAGACTGCTTATATAGCACCCAGAGTAATTTAAGTTCAAATCTCTGTAACTATAAAACTATATATAGGCATAAAGATATAGAGATATATAAAGGGACTGATGACATATAGTTGGAGGATGATAGATGATAGATCGATAGATCGATAGATCGATAGATCGATAGATCCTAGTAGTTCTCCTCTGCCTGAACCTTAATACAGAATTTGGACCTAAAGTGGTTCCAGAGGAACAGAATCATAAGAATGAGTTCTCTGAATTATTTCTGGATTGTCTGTAATTTGTTCTGTAATCTAATTACATATAAGAACTGGAATGACCTTGTTTCTTCTTGCAAAGAGGAAACTGGTAATGCCTGACAGGCAGTGGCAAACAGTTATTCAAATCAGCCTCTATAAACACATAATGAAATGCCTGTAGATTGAAAGACTGTGGAATTGCTGCCTCAGAACATTTTAATGAAAACATGGTATAATAGGAGTGGATAGTTGCTTCTAACTATGCAAAAGAACTTGAGGGGGAAACAATGGTGCCCATGGCTTTAAGTTCCCAGCTCAAAGTCTGAATGAGAGATGTGAAAGCTTTTATGAATCTCCTGAAAGAAACCATCATCTGATACAGTTGCAGAACTGAGGTTTCTGAAAAGCAAATGCAAAATCTAATCTCGTGGATGACCGAATTGCAGTGAATTCCCAACCTTGATGGGTCTCTTTTGTTAAAGTTGGAAAATCAGAAAGGGATGGGATGCTGAAAATTGACGTGGGGACATATGGGCATATTCCAGTGAAGTTGGGGGCCCTGAACCCCTGAGCTCTGCCAAATTGTTTCTGCCTGTTTCTCTTATTTTTTCCTTTCCACTTCTCTCTAAGAAATTTAGTTTCTCCTTGCCTGAACAACCTGTAATAGTGTTCCTTGAGACGTGGTGTTTCAGATACTACTGATCCTCCTTAGGGCCTATCCCTACAACCTCTCCTTGATTTTAGACCTACAACCAGACCCAAGTCCCAGAAGGCCATATTACCCATGGTACTAAACTACGCTCCAAAATAATTGCATGATTTTTCCAATTTATATTGACAGAAACCTAGGTTTATGTGAGGGAATGGATCCTAAGGGTATGAGATTACAATGGAAGGCTTTAACATTGAAACATCAGGATGAATTTATTGATATGGGCCCACTAACTAAAGATCCCAGATTTCACAGTCCAGGAATGGCTCCACAGTTTGCTTGGTTGGTTGACTGAAGTATAAACCCAAAACTAGTCTACACTAAATGAAGTTGAAATGGGAGAGCTTCCTTTATAGACTGTGGAGCAGGAGTCAGCAAATCTTTTCCCTATAGGGCCAAATAGTGTGTGTGTGTGTGTGTGTGTATACACAAAATTTTGTGTGTATATATTATATATATATATATACACATAATTTTGAAGGCCATATTGTCTCTGCCATAGCTATTCAGCTGCCATTGTGGCATGAAACCAGATATAAAACATATGTAAATACATGCATATGACTGTCCTCTAATAAAACTTTACTTACAAAACAGGCAGTATAGGCTGTATTTGACCCATAGGTTTTCTGACACCTGCTATAGAGAAGATATCCAATGGCTTAGAGATATTGGAATATTAGAATGGATTTATCATGAAAGATGTGCTCACCTACCTCATGAGAATCCAGAGAAAATACCCTTCCCTATGGCTGTGAGGAATAAATGTGCCTCAGCATCCTTAAAAAGTCCAGTATTGACCTTTCCCTGTAGGTTGGAAATTATACTGGGAACCACTATCACCAAACTTAAGACACCTAAATGCAAAGAGAATAATGAATCTTCAGGTTGGCAGGTGCCAAAGGACAGCACTTAATTTCCAAAGACAAGATGAGAATGGTTGCCCTGATAGCCAGTAAAGCCAAAGCAGTAATCAGTATAATCTGGTTTACAAAGATGTTTGGAATTAGGTAGTTGATCATAGTGTACGTAGAACTGAAATTAAGAGGCAGCCTGCTAAAATCTTACTTAATCTGTATAAGCAAAAAAGCTCTAGGTCTAGTGAATTGAAGTATTACTCAAATCACCAAACCAAAAGCTAGCCCTTCAGTTTAATTCATAGACTTGAGCCAGTTCACAGAACCAGGGTTCTTTCAACGAAGATCCCCCCAGATCCCCTCAAGGAAGAACCCTGCTACACTACCAAAAATGTATACTGCTTATTTTTCTCCTAGCTTTCCTCAAAGGGAACTGCACCCATTTACAAGTGTGACTACATTGGAGAATGAAAACCTTTAGGGAGTAACTAGACACTGGCTATAACCTGACACTAATTCCTAGACATTCCAGATACCACTGAGGCCTACCATTCAGAGTAGGGGCCTATGGAGATTAGATGACCAATGAATTTTTAGTTCAGATCTTTCTCCCTTCTATGGGTATTTCCCCAGACCCAGAATGCTTAGTTGGAACAGGCATACTCAGGGGCACTTGGGTGGCTCAGTGGTTGGATGTCTGCCTTTGGCTCAGGTCATGATCCTGGAGTCCTGGGATCAAGTCCCACATCAGGCTCCCCACAGGGAGCCTGCTTCTCCCTCTGCCTATGTCTCTGCCTCTCTCGGTGTGTCTCTCATGAATAAGTAAATAAAATATTTTAAAAAGTGAATAGGCATACTCAGCAATCAGTAGAATCCACCCACTGGTTCCCTAACCTGTAGGACAAGGTCTGTAATGGTGGTTTAAAAAACAAAAACAAAAAAAAAGTTAAAGCCACTGAAACTACCTTTTCCAACAGAAGTAGTAAGTCAGGAGCAATACTGCATTCCTGGAGGGATTTCAAAGATTAGTGCCATCAAGGACTTGAAAGATGCAAAGATGGTCATTTCTACTCATCCACATCCAATTGTCCTATTTGGTCTGTGCAGAAGAGAGATCCATCTTGGAAAATGACAGTGGGGGGATCCCTGAGTGGCTCAGTGGTTTAGCGCCTGCCTTTGGCACAGGGCGTGATCCTGGAGTCCCAGGATCGAGTCCCGCGTCAGGCTCCTGGCATGGAGCCTGCTTCTCCTTCTGCCTGTGTCTCTACCCCTCTCTCTCTGTTTCTATGTCTATCATAAATAAATAAATAAAATATTTTAAAAAAGAAAAGAAAATGAGAGTGAATAATCATAAGCTTAATCACCTATTGGCCCAAATGCAGCTGCTATTCCAGATGTGGTTTCATTGTGGGAGCAAATAAACACATACCCTGGTACGTGATATGCAGCTATTTTGTTTAAAGATTTATTTATTTGAGGGGGGACCAGTGGAGAGAAGAAGAGGGAGAGAAAGTGTCAAGCAGACTCTGTGCTGAGTGCAGAGCCCAACACAGAGCCCCATGTAGAGCTGGATCTCATGACCCTGAGATCACAACCTGAGCTGAAACCGAGGCTGATACCTAACCAAATGCACATAGGAGCCCCCTGATATGCAACTACTAATCTCATGAATGCTTTCTTCCTTTAAACCTATTAGTAAAAACAGCAAGAGATTGTTTTCACCTGACAAAGTCAGGAATGCAACTTAATTATTCTAGCTCAGGAGTGTATCAACTCTCCTGTTCTATGTTATAATATAGTTATAAAGGACCTTAATTACTTTTCCTTTCTTTGTCATGTACCATTATACTGATGATATTATGACGATTGGCCTCCTGAGCAAGAAGTATTATGTTAATGTTATAACATTTGTGTGCCAGAAGGTGAGAAATAAATCTCACAGAAAGTCAAGGTCATGACACCTCAGTGAGATTTCTAGGGATCCAGTAGTCTGAAGCATGTCAAGAAATTCTTACCAAAGAGTAAGTTGCTGCATCTGTCTCATCTACCACTAAGAAATACAACATCTAGTAATGCTCTTTGCATTTTGGAGACAAGAAAAATTGCTTCTGAGATTGCTGCTCTCCATCTCAACCCACACCTAAGGCCTCATGGCATGCTCCGTTTGGCCACTTAATTGAGGAAGAAAAAACTCAGGCTTACTGCACAATGTATAGGCACTACCCAAAAATGGACAGTTGCAACCCTTCAGCCTTATTTTGGAATGCCACTGAAGAACAGTGGTGAATGGAAACGGCAGAACTATGAGCAGTACATCTAATTGTTCATTTTGCCTGGAAGGAAATATAGCTAAAAGTATAGATCTGCACTAATGCATGAGCTATGAATAATGGTTTGGTCAGATGGTCAGGGACATGGAAGAATTACAATTAGAAAATTGATGGCAAGGAGATCTTGGAAAAAATCAGGTGTGTATACCTCCCTGATAAGGCAAAAAGTATGAAATATTAGTCTCCCATGTGAATATTCACTAAAGGGTGACCCAAGCAGAAGAAGTTTTTAATAATCAAGTAAATAGGATGACCCTTTCTGTGTCATTTAGCCTCCTTTCCCAGCCTCTTTACCCTCATCAACAAAGAGGCCATGGTGGCAGTAGCAGAGGTTATGCCTGGGCTCAACAACATGTACTGTGAGTCACCAAAGCCAATCTGGCTACAGTCAGTGTTGAGTGTCCAATTTGTCCATAGTAGAGACCAACACAAAGCTCTCAATACGCCACCATTACTCAGGATGATAAGCCAACTACATCAGGGCAAGTTGATGGAAAGTAATCAACTCCATGCTGGAAGAGGCAGCACTTTTACCTTCATAAAATAGACATTTACTTTAGATATGCATTTGTCTTCCCTGAACACAATGTTTATGCCAAAAACTACCATCCAGGGGTGAGCAACTTCTCCACCTTCCCCTGGATAGTCCTTCAACTTCTCTGACTTCTGGGCCAAGACTATGTTTTTAACTCTATGATGAAACATCCTGACATCACCAAGGCTTAAGGGAAAAAGAATACAGGTTTGGGTCCAACCTCACAGAATGCAGCTCATATTTATGCTTTCTAACTTATTCTTGCTCTCCCCCACCTTACTTCTATTTCCCTTCCTGATTGCCTACCTTGAGGACTTCAAGCTCTGGCTTCAGATATGAAGAGCCCTATAGAGACCACTTAAACTAACAGCTCCTACAGTTGCATAGTCAAAACTCTATACAAATTATATACATATAAACATGTAACGTAGAGTTGACCATTGAACAACACAGGTTTGATCTGTGTGAGTCCACTTAAATGGGGATTTGTTTTCAATAAAAACAGTACAGTATTGTAAATGTATTTTATCTTATGATTTTCCTAATAGCATTTATTTTCTCTAGCTAACTTTATTGTAGGAATACAATATAACACATATAACATTTTTATGTTTATTGGTAGGGCTTCTAGTCAACAGTAGGCTATTAGTAGTTAGGTTTGGGGGGAGTCCAAGGTTATATGTGGATTTTCAATTGCACTTGGGTCAGTACCCCAAGCCCCACATTGTTTAAGTGTCAACTGTGTTTGTGTGTGTATCTCCTAGTTTTTCTCCCCTGATTGAACACTAATTAATATGGTTGAGAAAAGAAATATTGGAGGCATGGAAAGAGGTGCAATGGTTATTAAAAAATGGGGAACCACCAGCGTGGAGAAATAGTCTTTATAACACAGGCAGAGGGATTAAAGACTTTTTCTCAAAACTGAAGAGAAATAGATATTTAGGAAAGACACAAGTTAACATGGAGACAATATTAGGGAGTTCACCCAAGGTATCCAAATCTCTGGAAAAGAAGGCAAGGTCTCCAGCAGTGTGAGAGAAAAAATGTTGCAACCAGGAAAATGGTATAAAGTTCTCTAAGCAGCAAATAATTATATATTTTTAAAGTATAGCAGAAATGATCCAGATGATGATGTCTATTAGAAATTCATCCTACTTAATGCTTCTTCCGGTATCCCTTCCCTGCTATCAGAAAAGAGAGAGGACACAAACATTAGGAGTAATTCAGAGTTAAGGAGGCAGAGCAGAAGATAAGGGTCTAGGAGCCTATGGTGTTTCCAAGGAGTAGCATTAAAATAGCAAACCATAATGACCATATTGGGTCAAGATTCTACTGAACTGGAGTAGGCCATTGAACATAATGTATGCTAGAAGTGGAGTGTCCATTGTGGATAAGCAGCAGACTCCTTGACTATTACACATTGAGAGGAAAAAAATTTATTAGTGAAGATATTATCACAGAGAAAAAGAAAAACACCAAGCTCAAAGCTTAGCATTATAATAGTGTCCTATAATGAGGAGAACCTGAGTATGGAACATGGTGATGAAAATCAAGTGTTGAGGAAACTCAGTTCAGACAACAGTCCTAAAAATAGGTACTGTAATTTTTAAACAATATTTCAGGCAATCTGACTGTAGCCTCTGTTTCTAGCCTATGAAAGCTGATGAGAAAAAACCTGATTCAGTCTCTAAGTCTGTTCTCCCAGCTAGGTGATTTAGAGACAATTTCAGGTATACATCACTGTAAGAAGTATAATCTTTAACAAATACTTTCCAATGACCTGTTATTTTAGAGAAACATCATTAGCTTTTTACAAATCTAATCCAAATCTTATGCCATTTGTCTGGAATCTCTTACACATTCTGCCATTGCATCTGAATTACTTAAATGTGTGTTAAAGCTAAGGAAATCTTTTTTTTTTTCTTCCAAGATTTTTTTTTAAATCAAGTTAGTTAACATATAGCGTAGTATTAGTTTCAGGAGTAGAATTTAGTGATTCATCACTAACACATAACACCCAGTGCTCATCCCAACAAGTGCCCTCCTTAATGCCCATGACCCATTTAGCACATCCCCCAACCTCCTCCCCATACAGTAAGCCTCAATTTGTTCTCTACAGTTAAGAGCCCCTTATGGTTTGGCTCTCTGTATTTTTATTTTATTTTTCCTTCCCTTCTTCTATGTTCACCTCTTTTGTTTCTTGAATTCTTCATATGAGTGAAATCATATGGTATTTTTCCTTCTCTGACTTACTGATTTCACTTTAGTTCCATTCATGTCATTGCAAATGGCAAGATTTCATTCCATTGCATATATATACCACCTGTTCTTTATTTACTCATCAGTCAATGGACATGTGGGCTCTCTCCATGATTTGCCTATTATGGATACTGCTGCCATAAACATTGGGGTGTGTGGGCCATTTAAAATCAGTATTTTTTTATGAATACCTAGTAGTGCAATTGCTGGGTCATAGGGTATTTATATTTTTAGCTTTTTGAGGAACCTCCATACTGTTCTCCAAAATGGCTGCACCAAGTTTGCATTCCCACCAACAGTGCAAGAAGGTTCCCCTTTCTCTACATCCTTGCCAACATCCTTTTTGACATTGTTTCCTGAGTTATTAATTTTTGTCATTCTGTCAGATACAAGGTGATACCTTATTGTGGTTTTGATTTGTATTTCCCTGATGATGAGTGATATTGAGCAATTTTTCATGTAAGCAATTTGTGCAACTTCTTTGGAGAAATGTCTATTCATATCTTCTGCCTATTTTTCAACTAGATTATTTTTTAGGTGTTGAGTTTGATAAGTTCTTTCTAGATCTTGGATACTAGCTCTTTATCCAATATGTCATTTGCAAATACCTTCTCCCATTCCATAGGTTGAATTTTAGTTTTGCTGACTGTTTCCTTCACTGTGCAGAAGCTTTTTATCTTAAAAGTCCCACTGGTTCATTTTTGCTTTTGTTTCCTTTGCCTCTGGAGTTGTGTCCAATAAGAAGTTACTATGGCCCATGTTGAAGAGGTTGCTGCCTGTGTTCTACTATAGGATTTTGATGGCTTCCTATCTCACATTTAGGTCTTTCATCCACTTTGAACTATTTTTATGTATAAGAAAAATGGTCCAGTTTCATTCTTCTGCATGTTGCTGTCCAGTTTTCCCAACACCATTTGTGGAAGAAACTGACTTTTTTTCATTGATTAGACTTCCTGCTTTGTTGAAGATTACTTGACCATAAAGTTGTGGGTCCATTTCTGGGTTCTCTATTATGTTCCATTGATCTATGTGTCTGTTTTTTTGCCATACCATCTTGATTCAGCTTTGTAATATAGCTTGAAGTCCAAAATTGTGATACCTCTAGCTTTGGTTTTCTTTTTCGATATTCCTTTGGCTATTCAGGGTCTTTTCTGGTTCCAAACAAATTTTAGAATTATTTATTCTAGCTCTATGAAAAATGATGGTGTTATTTTGATAGGAATTACATTGAATGTGTACATTATAAAGCTGAGGAAATCTAAGAAAAGTTTTTTTTTAGGTTTACCCCACTTACTAATTTACCAATGTTTACTGTTTTACCATATTTCTTGCCATAAATACTGTAATTTATGGCAAGTCCCCTATTAGAATGAAAATTCATATTAGGAGACATAGTGAATGCTAGCTATAGTCTATGGATAAGAGCTTCTTTACTTTGCCTAAATCAATTTTTTACTCACCAGTATCCTCACATAGGCACTTGGGTTCACTCTAGAATCAATTTATCATTTGACCACTTCTTTCCTCTTTAAGCAATAATCCTAAAAATATTTCATTTTGATAAAAATTTTCAGATAAAATGTCTTTTGCAAACCCTCTGAAATCATAAAAGAAATAATAATCATCAAGAGCCTATCACTTCGAAGATGAAGTCACTTTTTCTGCTATTGTCATATACAAATAGCACATTGTGCCTGTTTATTAAGCCCTGAGGCATTGGCCATGTCATCTCCCATGGTTTTTGTTTTCTATTTTTTGGTTTTTATAGCACTGAGTACACAGCTTGTGGTCAACAAATAATAAATAACAATCATTTGCAGGTGGGAGCATTTAAGAAATGGAAATTTTTCATGTGAGCTTGCCAACAAAATCTCCCTCAGCTCATGGAAAATTATCCTAATCCACTCCTTCCCCTGAATGCAGGTTTATTCTCAGACAGATATCCTAGTGTACATGAGGGTACTAAAAAAAAATCCAACAATAATGAACGTAATGTTCCTGAGAATGATGCTACATTGTGCAATAGCAGCAAGCACACAAATACATTTGAGCACATTCCCACAATGCCAGACTGGAGGCAATTAGATGCCTGGGGCCAAACAACCACTAACACCCTCTTTTAAAAGATACAGAAAGTACAGATTCCTGATAATGTCTAGTTCAACAATGTCTAGTGAAATGTCACATTGGGTTTTCTTAATTCATTGAATTCATTCAGTGCAAATTTATTGAATGTCTACTATATGCCCAGCACCATTTTAGGCAATAATTACTAACAGATTAGTAAGACCTGTGTTCATCCCCAAAGGGGTGCACAGTTTTCTGAGGTCAACGAATGTATAAATAAACTATTACAAAACAGTATGGCAGGACAGGTGCTCACATACTAATTTGTACAAAGTAGCATGAAAACATTAAATTCCTTTGATTTGCAGATGTTTCAAGATATTTCTCTCATATTAAAGGACCTACTTTACAAAAAAAAATACATCTTTAAAAAACACATGAAATTATGTCAAAAGTAACAAAAATAAAGGCATTCAAATTGGCAAAGAAGAAGTCAAACTCTCCCTCTTCACCGATGACATGATACTCTACATAGAAAACCCAAAAGACTCCACCCCAAAATTGCTAGAACTCATACAGCAATTCAACAGTGTGGCAGGATACAAAATCAATACCCAGAAGTCAGTGGCATTTCTATACACTAACAATGAGACTGAAGAAAGAGAAATTAAGGACTCAATCCCATTTACAATTGCACCCAAAAGCATAAGATACCTAGGAATAAACCTAACCAAAGAGGTAAAGGATCTATACCCTAAAAACTTCAGAACACTTCTGAAAGAAATTGAGGAAGACACAAAGAGATGGAAAAATATTCCTTTCTCATGGATTGGAAGAATTAATATTGTGAAAATGTCAATGTTACCCAGGGCAATTTACACATTTAATGCAATCCCTATCAAAATACCATGGACTTTCTTCAGAGTTGGAACAAATTATTTTAAGATTTGTGTGGAATCAGAAAAGACCCCGAACAGCTAGGGGAATTTTAAAAAAGAAAACCATAGCTGGGGGCATCACAATGCCAGATTTCAGGTTGTACTACAAAGCTGTGGTCATCAAGACAGTGTGGTACTGGCACAGAAACAGACACATAGATCAATGGAACAGAATAGAGAATCCAGAAGTGGACCCTTAACTACTAAATGTGGTAAATAGCAATAAAATCTAAAATCTATAGACTAATATTCGACAAAGGAGGAAAGACTATCCACTGGAAGAAAGACAGTCTCTTCAATAAATGGTGCTGGAAAAATTGGGACATCCACATGCAGAAGAATGAAACTAGACCACTCTCTTGCACCATACACAAAGATAAATTCAAAATGGATGAAAGATCTTAATGTGAGACAAGATTTCATCAAAATCCTAGAGGAGAACAGAGGCAACACCCTTTTTGAACTTGGCCACAGTAACCTCTTGCAAGATTCATCCATGAAGGCAAGAGAAACAAAAGCAAAAATGAACTATTGGGATTTCATCAATATAAGAAGGTTTTGCACAGCAAAGGATACAGTCAACAAAACTCAAAGGCAACCTACAGAATGGGAGAAGATATTTGCAAATGAAGTATCAGATAAAGGGCTAGTTTCCAAGATCGATAAAGAACTTATTAAACTCAACAGCAAAGAAACAAACAATCCAATCATGAAATGGGCAAAAGACATGAACAGAAATCTCACCGAGGAAGACATAGACATGACCAACAAGCACATGAGGAAATGCTCCACATCACTTGCCATCAGGGAAATACAAATCAAAACCACAATGAGATCCCACCTCACACCAGTGAGAATGGGGAACATTAACAAGGCAGGAAACCACAAATGTTGGAGAGGATGCGGAGAAAGGGGAACCCTCCTGCACTGTTGGTGGGAATGTGAACTGGTGCAGCCACTCTGGAAAACTGTGTGGAGGTTCCTCAAAGAGTTAAAAATAGACCTGCCCTACGACCCAGCAATTGCACTGTTGGGGATTTACCCCAAAGATTCAGATGCAATGAAACGTCGGAACACCTGCACCCCGATGTTTCTAGCAGCAATGTCCACAATAGCCACACTGTGGAAGGAGCCTCGGTGTCCAGCGAAAGATGAATGGATAAAGAAGATGTGGTTTATGTATACAATGGAATATTACTCAGCCATTAGAAATGACAAATACCCACCATTTGCTTCGACGTGGATGGAACTGGAGGGTATTATGCTGAGTGAAATAAGTCAATCGGAGGACAAACATTACATGGTCTCATTCATTTGGGGAATATAAAAAATAGTGAAAGGGAATAAAGGGGAAAGGAGAAAAAATAGTGGGAAATATCAGAAAAGGAGACAGAACATGAAAGACTCCTAACTCTGGGAAATGAACTAGGGGTGGTGGAAGGTGGTGGGTGGGGTGGTGGGGGTGACTGGGTGACAGGCACTGAGGTGGGCACTTGATGGGATGAGCACTGGATGTTTTCTATATGTTGGCAAATTGAACACCAATAAAAAATAAATTTATATAAAAAAAGAAATTATGTCAAAAGTGTGTCTTCTTTTACATCTAAACATTACTATAGCTTTGTTTTTTGCTTACTTTTCTCACTATAAACTTTTCATGGGAAAGAACAGTCTTACTTGTAAGAATTAACTTACTTGGAGACAGTTGCTTGTGGAGTATGATTTGAGGCCCCTGACTCATCCCCTCAAGCAGTTTCTAGACACTGAAGATGCTTACTTTTCATGCTCTAGATTTTTTTTTTAAGCAGGCTTAA